>NC_057814.1:295027519-295327519 GCF_018294505.1 Triticum aestivum | reverse complement strand
TGTTACTTTGCTATATTTGCTAGTAGATGCTTAACTGGTCGCGGAAACTATGAAAACCTGAGTGCCCCTGATATTGTTATTTTATTCCATGCCTTGTTTCGTGATGACACATTTAGTACGGGCGCTATTGTTGCAAAGCGGTTAAACCTTAACCGTACTAAGGGCCCCATCTTAGGAGGCATCTTCGCCTCGCGCCTTGCTGCATACTAGAATATACCTATTAGGCATTATGAGAAAGAAGAAAAATTGCTGCCTCCTGCTTTTCTAGACTATAAGAGTATGGTAGCACATGATTTTATTGTTAAGAATAGGGAAAGGGCGCTTAAGTAAAAATTAATATTTGGTAAAAATCACCCTGAGACTATTACTCTGCCTGCTCCTTCCTTGTTTGATTTGTCTATAGGCAAGTACCTTGTTCCGCCGGAGACTATTCGCGCCTACCTAAACCCTACATCAGCTACAGAGTCAGAGCCGGAACCACAATTTGATCCTCCACGACAGTCTGATTACCAGTGGGATCCGGAGGTGATTGCCAACCAGTGGCAATCTGAGGCTTCTTCTCAGTATGACCCCAACTATAACTTTGGATATCCGCCAGGCCAGCCGTGGCAATAGACCAACTTAGGCCAAAAGCCTAAGCTTGGGGGAGTACGTATTTCTCACCGACATTACATTTATGTTCACACACTCATTGCTAGTTGTCGGTGCTCATAATGTTTCACTGTAATATCCATGCTAGTTTATTTTCCTTATTATGCTTTCTTCTTGTGTGTCTGAAAAACTTGAAGAAAAACAAAAAAAATAGTTGTAGCATTTAGCTAGTTTACTTTTTTCCTTGTAGTAGTAGTAATTAAAAATAAAACCCAAAAAGATTTATTATTCTTCTTTTGCTTGTTGGGAGCTTTCCCGTGTAAATAGTTTTATTTGTTTTCTTTTCTTTGGGGGTCGATAGGAGAAGACCATGATGAAATTGTTGAAGTGGCTCTTATATGCATTTGATTTAACCAAGAGCCCACATTGCCTTGTCTTCTCCTGTTTATTGAATGCTCGCAAATTCCAGCTTAGTCCAATGCACGTGCACTATTATTATTATTCACATCGTTCGGTCGTGCAAGTGAAAGGCAATTATGACGATATATGATCGACTGATTGAGATGAGAGAAGCTGGTATGAACTCGACCTCTCTTGTTTTTGTAAATATGATTAGTTCATCGTTCCTGATTCAGCTTATAAATGAATAAACATGTTTGCAATGACAATTAGAGATTATAGTTACTTATGCCATGCTTAATTAGCTAGGAGTTTATAACGGTTTACCTTGCGTGCCAACATGCTATTAAAATGGTTGTGATGTGGTATAATATGGTGGTATCCTCCTTTGAACGATTCGAGTGACTTGACTTGGCACATGTTCACGCATGTAGTTGAAACAAATCAACATAGCCTTCATGATATTTACGTTCATGGTGGATTATATCCTACTCATGCTTGCACTCAATGTTTATTAATTTTAATGCATGTTCATGACTGTTGTCACTCTCTAGTTGGTCGCTTCCCAGTCTTTTGCTAGCCTTCATTTGTACTAAGCGGGAATACTGCTTGTGCATCCAATCCCTTAAACCCCAAAGTTATTCCATATGAGTCCACCATACCTTCCTATATGCGGTATCTACCTGTCGTTCCAAGTAAATTTGTATGTGCCAAACTCTAAACCTTCAAATGAAATTATGTTTTGTATGCTCGAATAGGTCATGTATCAACTAGGGCTGTCCGTATCTTCCATGTTAGGCGGGTAATTCTCAAGAGGAGTGGACTCCGCTCCTCACTCACGAGAAAATGGCTGGTCACCGGCATGCCCAGTCCCCTGCTTTATGCAAATCAAATCAAAATAATTGCAAAAAAAACTCCCCCGGGACCCTTGTTAGTTGGTGGCACTCGTTGTTTCGAGCAAGACATGGATTGATGCTTGTTGGTGGAGGGGGAGTATAAACTTTACAATTCTGTTTGGGAACCGCCTATAATGTGTGTAGCATGGAAGATATCGCCATCTCTTGGTTGTTATGTTGAGAATGAAAGTATAGCGCTCAAAATATTATTTATCTCTATTTCAAAACCGAGCTCTGGCACCTCTACAAATCCCTGCTTCCCTCTGCAAAGGGCCTGTCTATTTACTTTTATGTTGAGTCATGACCCTCTGATTAAAAAGCACCAGCTGGAGAGCACCGCTGTCATTTTCATTCATTACTGTTAATTTATATTGGGTATGACTATGATTGGATCTCTTTTACCATGAATTACAATGTTTAGTCAGTCCTTGGTCTTTAAAGGTGCTCTGCATTTATGTTTTGCGGTCTCAGAAAGGGCTAGTGAGATACCATCTTCTTATATCATATCATGATTGTTTTGAGAAAGTGTTGTCATCCGAGATTTATTATTATTGCTCGCTAGTTGATTATGCCATTGACATGAGTAAACATGAGACCTAAGTGTTATCGTGAATATGGTTAGTTCATAATCTTTGCTGAAAACTTGAATGCTGGCTTTACATATTTACAACAACAAGAGCAAACAGAGTTTGTAAAAGTCTTTGTTTATCACTTTCAGTTTATCAACTGAATTGCTTGAGGACAAGCAAAGGTTTAAGCTTGGGGGAGTTGATACGTCTCCATCGTATCTACTTCTCCAAACACTTTTGCCCTTGCTTTGGACTCTAACTCGCATGATTTGAATGAAACTAACCCAGACTGACGTTGTTTTCAGCAGAATTTCCACGGTGTTATCTTTGTGCATAAACAAAAGTTCTCGGAATGACCTAAAACTTCACGGAGATTATTTTTGGAAACAATTAAAAATACTGGCAAAAGAATCAAGGCCAGGGGGCCCACACCCTGTCCACGAGGGTGGGAGGCGCGCCTGCTCCCCCCCCCCCGGGCACGCCCCCTGCCTCGTGGGCCCCCTAGAGCACCACCGACCTCAACTCCAACTCTATATATTCAGATTCAGGGAGAAAAAAATCATAGAGAAGGATTCATCGCGTTTTATGATATGGAGCCGCCGCCAAGCCCTAAACTCTCTCGGGAGGGCTGATCTGGAGTCCGTTCGGGGCTCCGGAGAGGGGAATCCGTCGCCATCGTCATCATCAACCTTCCTCCGTCACCAATTTCATGATGCTCACCGTCGTGCGTGAGTAATTCCATCGTAGGCTTGCTGGACGGTGATGGGTTGGATGAGATTTATCATGTAATCGAGTTAGTTTTGTTAGGGTTTGATCCCTAGTATCCACTATGTTCTGAGATTGATGTTGCTATGACTTTTCTATGCTTAATGCTTGTCACTAGGGCCCGAGTGCCATGATTTCAGATCTGAACCTATTATGTTTTCATGAATATATGTGAGTTCTTGGTCCTATCTTGCAAGTCTATAGTCACCTACTATGTGTTGTGATCCCGCAACCCCGAAGTGACAATAATCGGGACCACTCCCGATGATGACCGTAGTTTGAGGAGTTCACGTATTCACTATGTGTTAATGCTTTGGTCCGGTACTCTATTAAAAGGAGGACTTAATATCCCTTAGTTTCCGCTAGGACCCCGCTGCCACGGGAGGGTAGGACAAAAGATGTCATGCAAGTTCTTTTCCATATGCACGTATGACTATATTTGGAATACATGCCTACATTACATTGATGAATTGGAGCTAGTTCTGTGTCACCCTATGTTATGTCCATTACATGATGAACCGCATCCGGCACAATTCTCCATCACCGATCCAATGCCTACGAGCTTTTCACATATTGTTCTTCGCTTATTTACTTTACCGTTGCTACTGTTACAATTACTACAAAACCCAAAAATATTACTTTTGCTACCGTTACCGTTACTATCATACTACTTTACTACTAAATACATTGCTGCAGATACTAAGTTATCCAGGTGTGGTTGAATTGACAACTCAACTACTAATACTTGAGAATATTCTTTGGCTCCCCTTGTGTCGAATCAATAAATTTGGGTTGAATACTCTACCCTCAAAAACTGTTGCGATCCCCTATACTTGTGGGTTATCACACGTCTGCACCGCCAGTCCTCGGCGGGGGGAATCCTTGATGGAGATAGCCGCTTAGGTGAGTGTATGGATCCGAACTCCGATAGAGCCAGTTTCAGATGTTTGTCCTGTTCGTCACCTGTTTTTAAGGGATAGTGAAGGAAGAAATAAAAAGAAAATGGATAAAAAATGTTACGGGGATGCTTGCAGGCTTGTCCGTAGTGTGCCTCTGCCAATGCCCATGGTATCTTGAGTGCGTAGTGATGTATGCGCGACACAAATTTTGCAGGTGTATGAGGTGGGCGGCGGAAGCCAAACTGCTATTTTCGCTCCGGGAGTAGTTGATCCTCAGGTGGAAATTGCTTCAGGCCCCCGGTATTTCGTTGGTGAACCTTTCCGTCGTCCCTATCGCCTGGCGGACTCTTCCCCTTGTGTTCGGCGTTCAGCTTGTCGGCCTATTTAAAGACCCAGCAGTTTCTATTAGTATGATTAGCTGATTTGTCGGGGTGGCCATGAATCTGGCAGGGTCGGTCCAATATCCTGTCTAGGTTGGATGGTTCATCTCGTTTGGCCTTGAATGGCTTCTTCCATTGACCGGGCTTAGGATTGCTGAATCCGGCGTTGACCGTTGTGTCGCGTGATCTTTCATTATCATTGCGACTGTTGTATTTGCTTCTTCGTGGCTTGCCGAAGCCGTCTCGGATTTCGGAAGTGCCCGGGTCGCTGGCGCTGTTGCTTCTACGAGCGAGCCAGCTATCTTCTCCCGCGCAAAAGTGGGTCATCAGAGCAGTGAGAGTTGTCATGGATTTAGGTCCTTCTTGACCGAGGTGGCGTGCAAGCCATTCGTCCCGGACACTGTATCTGAAAGCCGCAAGTGCTTCCGCGTCTGGACAGTCGATGATTTGGTTCTTTTTGACTAAGAACCAAGTCCAGAGCTTCCCGGCTGACTCTTCGGGCTGCTGGACAATGTGACTTAGTTCATCGGCATCCGGTGGCCGGACATATGTTCCTCAGAAGTTGTCGAGGAAGGCCTCCTCCAAGTCCTCCCAGCTGCCTATGGAATTTTCAGGCAGGCCTTTTAACCAGTGCCGAGCTGGCCCTTTTAGCTGTAGTAGGAGGTATTTAATTGCGTGGAGGTCGTCCCGACAGGCCATATGGATGTGGAGGATAAAATCTTCTATCCATACTGCGGGATTGGTTGTTCCATCGTATGCTTCAATATTTACGGGTTTGAATCCTTCGGGGAATTCATGATCCATTACTTCATCGGTGAAGCAAAGAGGGTGTGCAACGCCTCTATGTTGGGCCACACTGCGACGTAACTCCGAAGGAGTCCATTTGCGGTTTCCGGCTCGGGCGTGGCTAGGTTTGTCACGTCTGAATAGGTAGCTGTCATCGCGTGTCGAGGTATGCTTTCGCGATCCATAGATCGGTCTTGCGTGTCCTGCTCTACTGTCCAAGTCCCGCTGCAGGTTGTCTGGACCATCGTGAGCTGCGTTATTCTTGCCTTTACGGCAAGGTGGGACGGTCTGGTGTTCGGCTTGAGTTGCCTCTTTATCCAGACGGAATTGTCGGCGACCTGTCGCGTTGTGTGATGATGGTACGGGCTCCAACGCCTCGTCATCGAACTGATGTAGCAATCTATGCTTCGGGTAGCTTTTGGCCAGGACACTAAGGCCGTATTCTTCGGCGACCAGGAGTTGGGTCCATCTATATTTGAGTAGGTCTTGGTCAGCTTGAAACTGCTGCTGCTTCTTTTTCTGGCTCCTTGTCGTAGCTATGAGCCTGTGCTTGAAGCGCTCCTGCTCGAGGGGCTCTTCGGGTACGATGAAGTCTTCGGAGAGCATAAGGTAATTGTCGTCCTCCGAATTGTCGCTAGGCAGGGCCTGTTCATCAGGGCTGGCTTGCCCGTTTTCCTGTTCCTCCTGTTCGGATCTTGCTCCAACAGGGTCTTCATTGTTTTCTGCGTCGTCCGGAGTACTATTTTCTCCGGTGCCATCGTTGCTGCGATGTGACTTGGAGCGGCGTTTAGGGCGCCGATACTTAGACTGTGTCTCAGGAGATTTATTCTCAACTGGGTATTCTTCGTCATCATCGCTAGCTTTTTTAGGTGTATCAACCATGTACACGTTGTAAGAAGAGGTGGCCGTCCAACGTCCAGTGAATGGCGGGTCTTGGCCTTGCTCCTTGTTGGCATCGTCGTCCATACCGTCGATGTCTTCGGAGCCATGATCAAGCACGTCGGTTAAGTCATCGACAGTGGCTATGAAGTGGGTGGCGGGTGGGAAGCAAAATTCCCCATCATCAGCCTCTAGCTCGAACCGAACATAGTTCGGCTGTGAGTCCTTCTCCAAGGACAAATTCTTTAAAGAGTTTAGCACATCACCTAAAGGTGAGTGCTGGAAGATGTCTGTGGCGCTGAATTCGAAAAGCGATAACCGATCCAGCTCGGTGTCCGCAAGCGTACATGGTCCGGAACTTATAGCCGGAGACAAGTCCGGAGTTCCGTTGACACAAATATTGCAGGGTGTCGAGTTTGTGTGCGGCTCCAACGCCGCAGACTCTGTGGCCTCGGATGGCACAATCTGCTCCGGCTCTAAGGCCGTTGCAGCAATAGGAACCATCTCCTGGATGTAACCCGATGATAGATTGAAGTCATGTTCATCGAAGCGAGGGGGAGCAATCGTCGCGGTCTCGAATCGGTCGAAGATCAAGTCTCCGCTGATGTCCGCGACGTAGTTCAAGCTTCCGAATCTGACCTGATGGCCAGGGCGTAACTATCGATCTGCTCCAGATGGCCAAGCAAGTTGGCCCGCAGTACGAAGCCGCCGAACACGAAGATCTGTCTGGGGAGGAAGGTTTCTCCTTGGACGGCGTCACTATCGACGATTGAAGGGGCCATCGGACCTTTCGTCGATGGCACAGTGGAACTCTCAATGAAAGCACCAATGTCGGTGTCAAAACCGGCGGATCTCGGGTAGGGGGTCCTGAACTGTGCGTCTATGGTCGATGGTTGCAGGAGACAGGGGACACGATGTTTACCCAGGTTCGGGCCCGGAGGTAATACCCAACTTCCTGCTTGATTGATGTTGATGAATATGAGTGTTACAAGAGTTGATCTACCACGAGATCGTAATGGCTAAACCCTAGAAGCCTAGCCTGTATGACTATGGTAGGGAGTATATCCTTTCCGGACTACGCCCTCCGGTTTATATAGACACCGGAGGGATCTAGGGTTACACAGAGTCGGTTACATAGGAAGGAATCTTCATAGTTGGTCGCCTAGCTTGCCTTCCACGCCAAGGAGAGTCCTATCCGGACACGGGTATAGTCTTCGGTCTTCATGTCTTCACAGCCCACCAGTCCGGCTCATGGATAACAGGCCGGACGCCCGTGGACCCCTTAGTCCAGGACTCCCTCAGAGAGCAGATCAACTATTCAGAGCAGGGCATTGGCAGAGTTTATTGCAGAATGGACGCCAACCCCTGATGAGGGAGTGACAGAGACAGTTATCCCCGGCAAGGAATAGCCCCAAGAATGGATTATTGTATTTTGATGGTGCTTTTTCCCTACAAGGTATAGGAGTTGGCGTGCTTCTTGTCTCCCCCTCCGGGGAGCACTTGAAGTATGTCGTCCAAATGCATTTTGCCCAGGAAGAAGCAACCAACAATACATCTGAGTATGAATGGCTCCTTGTCGGGCTCAGGATTGCAACTGAATTCGGAATTAAGAAGCTGATCATTCGAGGAGATTCACAACTTGTGGTGAGATAAGTCAACAAGGATTACCAAAGTCCATTGATGGAGGCATACGTCGAGGAACTGAGGAGATTGGAGGAACGCTTTGACGGATTGCAAACAGAGCATGTATCTCGTGCGGAAAATAGCATACCTGATCATCTGTCAAAGTGTGATGCGCAGAAGCTTCCTGTGGAGCTAGGAACTTTTGTTCTCTATCTCACTCAGCCCTCCGTATCCCGAGCAACAATGGCCCAAAAAAGGAGAAAGTTGGACTCCGATAAGCCTCTCCCGGTAGAGCCGTCCGCTCCTGGCAGAGACCCTGCCGGAAACAACTCCTCACAGCCTGCTGGACCATACCCTCCAGTCGGGCTCATGGACCCCGCGAACAAGGCATGTGCTCCGTAGCAGAGGAGGTGCCGCTAGTCCTCGTTGCCGAGCCTCAGGCTCCAACTTGGGCAAGCCACATTGTCCACTTCCTCCAAACCGGAGAGCTTCCTGGCGACCAAGACGAGGCTGAAAAATATCCCGGAGGGCCAGTATGTATCAGTTTGTTGATGACACTCTGTATAGAAGGAGGCCCATCGGGGTGAAAATTGAAGTGTGTCTGCCGGGAAGAAGGAAAGGAACTGCTGGCTAAGATACACAAAGGCATGTGCGGCTCCCACATTGGATCAAGGGCATTAGTTGGGAAAGCATTCTGGCAAGGATTCTATTGGCCCATAGCCCTCCAAGATGCGGTCGAGCTAGTAACCAAGTGTGAAGCCTGCCAGTTCCATTCCAAGAAAACCCACCTGCCTGCCCAAGCTCTTCAAACAATCCCTTTGTCATGGCCATTTTCGGTCTGGGGGCTCGATATCCTCGGCCCCTTCCCCCGAGCAATCGGGGGCTTTGAATTCTTGTTCGTTGCTATCGACAAGTTTACAAAGTGGCCGGAAGTGGCTGCCGTGAGAAAGGTGACTGCTCAGTCAGCTATCAAGTTCTTGAAAGAATTGGTGTGTCGTTTTGGAGTTCCGGCAAGGATCATTACCGACAACGGCACCCAGTTCACGAGTCGCGCCTTCATGCAATATGTTCACGCCCTCGGATGCAAGATCTCATTTGCCTCTATGGCACACCCCCGGAGAAATGGACAAGCTGAGAGGGCGAATGCTGAAGTGCTGCGGGGACTCAAGACAAGAACCTTTGATACGCCGCAGAAGCACAACAGGCGGTGGATCGATGAGCTGTCGGTAGTTCTCTGGTCCCTCAGAACGACACCGAATAATGCGAGGGAAGATGACTCCAGGGAAGGCTTCAAGATGGAGTCATCTTCCCAAGCCCTTTTTCTCAGCATAACCAGCAGAAGTAGAAGACAGAAGAGGAAGAATGCGAGGGAAGATGACTCCGCCCTCCTTCACTCCTCCTTTTATAGGCGGGCCAGGGAGGGGAGCCGCTCCCTCGATGAGCAGCCACCGTCCTCCTCCGCCAATTCAAGATGACCAGGCCCTCACCTTGATGCTCTCCCACATCATGCGCCTCTGTTCCCTACCCTGCGCGATACATGCAGCATACGTGGCCAAGGATAAGGGCGTGGTGGGAAGAGTGAATTGGCAGTTTCTACCCCGTGCGTTAAAGTCATTCATGGGCCATTACGAAAACTGGCCTGGAATCAAGGCTAATGAAGAATCAAAGAAGACATCAAGAGACCAGCCTCTTCATCAACCCCGCTAGTGCACTTATTAGGCCCTACCCCGACGACGCTCGGCAACGTGTTTGGAGCAGGCCCGGGGGCTTCTGTCGGTGCAACAAACCCTAGGTCTGTTGTCCAGACTGTGCACAGGCACGGGACCAAGATTGCAGCACCAACCCAAGTCAGAGTACAAAGGACCAAGAGATTCGAAGGACCAACATGAAGATCAGAGGGACCAAGATCAAGCCATAGATGTAAGATACCATCAGGAGAAAGGCCTCCCTTGCCGGGCAGGCGAGGCCACCCCCAGAAGCAGACAACCAAGGCATCCCGGCAGGGCCTGCCGGGACTCATGGAGACTAGACCACCTCGCCAACCACTGCACCATGACCCACGTCGTTGATCAATGCAGTGTCAAGCCGCAGAGTGACTAAGTGGAAGCCATTCGCCACATGGCAGCCTCTCCCTATAGGAAAAACCCACAGATGACACCCGTCCTGTGACATGTCAAGCAAGCAGGCGTGGAGCTGGCAAGATAGCCCAGCAGGCCTTGCCGGGCAACCAACGATGTGACGTTGAGTGGTGCATTTAATGCGCCCTCTCAGCCCGCGGAGTTAGGTATGATAGCACTGTTTGCTATTTTATCAGTGCGTAATGACTACTTTGCCATTGTGGTAACCCCTTGATCTATAAAAGGAGGCCCATGGCAACCGTAGAAGGGGTTACACGGTTGGATACCTCACACCCCCATACGCACGTAGTCGTTGTCGCCCTGAGGCAACCCTTGCCGGGAAAGTGTACTACGCTCCACCACCACCCTTCCGCCATCAATCCACCAAAGCAGAAGTAGGGTTTTACGCCTCGCGGCAGCCCAAACCTGGGTAAAAATGCATGCATGATCTCTGCCGTGCTGCCCCACGCTCATCGGCTCTTTGTGCAACGCGACGTCCCCCTGCCGAACCAGCAAGGGGCCTCCTGGTCCCATAGGTGGCCGTGGTTTCCCGCGACAGGCAATGACAAAGCAGGACCAACGTATGGAATGTGATCCCGCGAGGAGGTCTTCCATAACCCTAGGGTGATCCAGCTACTGAATAAGCAAATCAAATGCTAAACACATGATACAAGGTAACTAGTATTACCGGCGCACTGGCACACTTCATGTATACCATGATCTGAATTCTCTCCACGCCTAATTTCTCAATTGCAGGAAAAACATCTCTACTTCTTATTTTGTTTATGTTCTTTACTTTCATGTTTTATTACTCTCGTTGTTGCAAACTCATCATATCCACTTTTCTGGTTCATTTACTCCTTCAGACACTAACAGCGTCCACAGGATCACAAGTAGTTATTTCACACAAGGATTGTGATAACTTGTGTGTGATAGAAATGTTACTCATAAATACTCTTATCCGCTCTTCGTTGGGACTATTACTCTTTGGGATACATACAAGAAATTGTTACACCACCATGTTTGGCTTCTAGGCTATCACTATGCCGACGTGCCCGCCCGTCACCCCCGAGCTTCCTAGCGCATCCATGCTCTTCTGTGCCGTCCTGGACCGATGTGGCCGCCCGCCGTCCTGAGTTCACTGATGCACCCGTGCTCTTCTGCGTCATCCTGCCCCAACGTGGCTGCTCATCGTGCCCGAGCTCGCTAGGGCGCCCGTGCTCTTCTGCGCTGTCCTGCCCCCACATGGTCGCCTGCCCTGACTGAGCTCGCTGGTGCACCCGTGCTCTCCTATGTTGTCCTACCCTGACATGGACGCCCGCGGTTAGCGTGAACCCGTGGTTGTTTGTGCCTACCTTGCCGCTGCTCCTCTGCATCACCGACCTGCTCCACCTGGAGTTCGTCTATGTCGCTGCCTGGTGTTTGTCTGCCTCATCCCAACATCCTCTACTCTGGTAGGTCGGTCTCACCTTGATTTTTTTGAAGCTCTCACCCCAAATATTTGAAAATGATTATTCATGGTATAAATTTGAAACATTTGTACTTTAGGCTTAGTTTGTACTTTAGGCGTCGAAAAGACAGGTTAGGACCACTTTTTCAAATACAAAAAAAACATGGTTTCAGGAATACTACCGTTTACAAAACTTTAGTTTTTATTGGCTTCAAACACATCAAAGTATTCGAAACCGTCATCTCTACAAAAACCACGCTATTCTTTCAAAACATAAAAAAAAGGTGTCGCCAAATGCAGCCTTAGAATGTCACATTTGTTTGTCTAAATGTCCGGAGAAAACATTTGTACATCGATGCAAATAAATACTAACTGGTTGAAATTTCTCAACCTAAAGATATTACAAATAAAATTCTTATTCCTCATCAAATTCGTCTTCCAAGTCATCGTCTGAATCATCGTCTAAGTCATCTGAACTTATTGCCTCTCGATAGTATCCTACAGTTTTGAACCTCATGTTCTATTCATGTGTATGGTCACAAGGAACAACAAGTATTACAACCCACATTTTAACACCTAGTTTGTGAAATTCCCACAAAGTGACTCCATGCACTCCCCTGGATTTCTAGGCGTCCACCTTTTTTGATATGGTAATCAATTTCAACCAATTGCCTTCTTTGACGAATCTTTTCCAATCAAATAGTATCATACTCTTGTATCCTCCCAAGCCTCCCAACTATTGGCCCTTGTAGAACCAGAAATAAGTTTTATCCATTTAATAATTTTATTATTATGGTCATACATAGTACATATATTGAAGATTAAGTAATATAAATGCTAACATGTTGATGATCATATATGTTTGCACCGGTGAAACAATGAACCTGCGTCGTGCATGTTTTGGAATTGCCTTATGTTAAGTTAAAGTGGTTGCTATAGGCCACTAGTCTTTCTCCTTCATCGTAAATGTCAGGTTTATTTAAGTTAGATGATAAAAATCATCAAGTATATAGCATTATATAGTATAGAAAAAAATTATTTAATAAAAAAAGTACTTATGAATCGGACGCGTGGGTCCTTCATTTGGATGTACTGGTGACATGTACATGACATATTGCACATGATTTTCACAGAAATTTATGGTATCTCCTATTGTGATATCGTAGTCACAATAGAAATAGTGACATCCAATTCCGCCAATCTGAAGTCTATCTCCGTTTTCTCTAATGTGCATCTTGTATGTTGATCTCTCGTGTGTTTCACCTGAGAAATAAAGTTTGATATAGTACCTAAAGTGTTCTACTCCATGGCATGGAACATTCTATAGAGAACGGGCAGATGTAGTTAGTTATATTACTTCGCAATATATGATCAAATATAATATATTACCTAGAACTACCTAGATGAAAAAAATTAACTCACAATCCCGTAACGATGAGTATCCGGACTATGGCTGAGAATTGAGCAACTTGTGCATGCTCGAAGATACATGGTTGTACCCTTGTTCCACGTTTGTTGTAAACGTCGCTCATTTGCTTACATATATAGACAATTTGATATAATCAATGTAAAAAAGTGTGTAAAATGAAAGAACATATGTACATGATTTACCTTCAAGTACTCTTGATATACTGTAGTATAAACACACAATCAAAATAGAGTGAACAACTCTCTGTTGGTTAAGAAGGATCTCTAGTTTACATCTATTTATAAAGTAGGAGTCTGGAGTTAGTGCTTTAACAGAAAAATAATGTTTGCTTAGCTGGTAAATACCTAATGGACAAGTATAGTTCAAGGGGAATATTGGTCAAGCAAAGATTGGTTCTTTGGTTCAAGATATAAGTAGGACACGTCAATGGATATTATCCTCTATTATTAAATAGCTACAACCCACTAGCTAATTTTGGTAAGCATGCAGCCATTCAACATCAGCACCTATGCATGCTATCACAAGTTACATTTTTTTTACATGCAATCCACTACCTAATTTCCTTAAGCATGCAACCATGTCACGTTAGCGCCTATGCATGTCAATCATAAGATACACTTCTCTTGCAATAGTTTTAGTTATTTTTTCAGCACCTATAGATACAAGTTATTTTATAGCACCGATAGTTGAAATACCTGTGAGAGAAAGCCCGCCATATATATACACCACCATCTAAGAGATGGGAGTTGTTGAAGGATACCGATTGTTGTCGTAAGAGGTCACTGTTGTACTTCTCCTGTGAGACATTGGTAAGCAGAAGGGGAAGTACAACAATGACCATCACCGACAGTTGAAATACCCATGAGGGAGAGCTCACCATATTTATACACCACCATTTGAGAGATAAGAGTTGTTGATGGATTTAGTATTGTTCTACGATTTTTAACAATCTAATTAATAAAATTGTGTCATGCTAAGTACTACAATTTAGGTCCTTTGCAGAGGACATCTGTCATCAACTCTATGCCTCCTCCTCTTCATCATGCCTCCCATACTGCACCCTCATCATCCACTCCTCCGTGACAGGAGTTACCAGTGCCTCCTCAATGGGTCATGGCGCGGGCAGCAAGGATTTGGGACACGGTACAGAGATGATGGAAGTGCATGGAGGAGCTGAAGAAGATGTAGGCTCTCGCACGCGAGAGCCTAGACCTAGTGAAGGGCTTGCAACTTTGTAAAAATCATATGACCAGTGAATTGACAAATGCAGCAGACATTCTCAGATCAGAGGCCTGGGATGCAAAGCGTGCTGGGATGTCGATTCGGAGCAGGACGGAATTGGTCCTCAAATTGGCGATGCAGATACGAAGGGCATGTTTGGTTCTCGCCCTGGCATATGTGCCAGGCACAAAGTGATGCATGGGCCTAGCCTGGAAAGTAGAAAAATTCTGCCTGACCAGGCATACCATGTTTGGTTGCGGACCATGCCTCGAGAATGATCAATGCTAAAAAATACATACTTTTAGACATGGCCCACAGGAGAATCTGCTGATTGAAGTGGAATCAGTTGCTAGGCAGCACCCAAGCAACCTATTTCCAACGCCTGGCGCAGGCTAAGCACCCTGCCTGGGTTAGGGGCCAGGCTAAGTAAGATGCTGACATCAGCATGCCAGGCTAGTCTGTGCTTATCTAGACAGCATGAAAGGATCGAGAAGAGGTGTCTAGAGGGGGGGTGCTTAGACACTCAACAAGCAAAAGTAGCAGTTTTTAAGTTCTTCAAGTTGAGGTGGAGTTTTAGCACAAGTTTAAGCATTCACAATACATTGCAAGCAAGCATGGCAAGAGTATGAGCAGCGGAAAGAGTAAAGCATGCTAATTGCAAGAAAGTAAAGGGACGGGATTGGAGTGTGCAAACGCAATGTAGACGCGGAGATTTTTGGCGTAATTCCGATAGGTGCTGCTATCGTACATCCACATTGATGGAGACTTAAACCCACGAAGGGTAATGATTGCACGAGTCCACAGAGGGCTCCACCCATGAAGGGTCCATGAAGAAGCAACCTTGTCTATCCCACAATGGCCATCGCCCACGAAGGACTTGCCTCACTCGGGTAGATCTTCACGAAGTAAGCGATCTCCTTTCCCTTACAAACTCCTTGGTTCAACTACAGAATCTTATCGGAGGCTCCCAGTGAGACCTAACCAAAATCTAGGAGGCACGACTCTCCAAAAGGTAATCGATGGTGTGATGACGATGAACTCCGTGCTCTTGTGCTTCAAATGATAGTCTCCCCAACATTCAACTCTCTCTCACAGATTTGGCTATGGTGGAAAGATGATTTGAGTGGATAGCAACTTGGGGAAGGCTAGAGATCAAGATTCTTGTGGTTGGATTGGAATGGTCTCAACACATGAGTAGGTGGTTCTCTCTCAGAAAATGAGTAGTGGAAGTGTAGGCACGTTCTGGTGGCTCTCTCTTCAATGGAGAAGGGGTGGAGGGGTATATATAGCCTCCACACAAAATCCAACTGTTACACACATTTGACCCAACTCGGTCAGACTGAATAGAAGAACTCGGTGAGACCTACTTAGTTCAAAATGTGAATGTTAGGAATCTCGGTGGGACCGACTCTGTGACTCCCCCGATTAGACCGTACACTAATCATACACGCAAATGTGTACGATCAAGATCAGAAACTCATGGGAAGATATCACAACACAATTCTAGACACAAATCAAAATAATACAAGCTTCATATTACAAGCCAGGGGCCTCGAGGGCTCGAATACAGAAGCTCGAAAGCACAAGAGTCGGCGGAAGCAACAATATCTGAGTACAGACATAAAGTTAAGCAAGGCTGCCTTAAGAAGGCAAACACAAAAGTGGCAATGATCGAAGATGCAAGGCCTCCTGCCTGGGACCTCCTAACTACTCCTGGTCGTCGACGGTCTCCACGTAGTAGTAGGTACCCTCCGGGTAGTAGTAGTCGATTGGGGTGGCGTCTAGCTCCTAGGATCCACCATCTGGTTGCAACAACCAAAAAGAAGAAGGAAGGGGGAAAGGGGGTAGCAAAGGAACCATGAGTACTCATCCAAAGTACTCGCAAGCATCAGATCTATACTAATTATGCATTGGTATCAAAGGAAGGTATGTATCTGTGGACTGAACTGCAGAATGCCAGAATAGAGGGGAAGGCCTAGCCTATCGAAGACTAGCATCTTCAAGCAGCTCCAAGCATCTTGCAACATTCAGAAGAATATAGAATAGTAGTTTATATTTGTCAAACATGTTGTAGCATTAATGCCCGGAGATCCTTCCTCGACTCCCTACGAGAAAGCAATCCCGAAGCCAACATATCCATAACATATCTCAAGTATCCATTTCTAGTTGTAATAGATCAGGATACAAGTATGAACGTCTGTTACCGTGGACACGGTATTCAAATAGATAACTTCCCTGTAGGGGTGCACCACGTTACCCAACACGCTTGATTACTTTGGCCGGACACACTTTTCTGAGTCAATGCCCGGCCTTGGAAGATCAACAGTCATAGCCCTTAGTAACTAGGCCGAATACCAGTTGGTCCAAGGTTACAATGAAAATAAAGGTTTTTGGGTGGCTGCTTCTATCTGATAGACTTAACACCAGAACCATGCTGAAGCGAAGACACTACAACATTGGCAATGACTATACTTGTCCCCTCTGCGAGTCCAACGTGGAAGAAACACTTGAACATCTTTTCTTTGGTTGTGCTTTCAGCAAGGATTGCTGGTCTGATATTGCCATTCGCTAGAGTTCTCAGGGCTCACGATTGGATTGGATAAGCACAGCTAAAACTGTATGGAACAAGCCAATGTTCATGGCAATATTTTTACAAGCTGCTTGGAGCATCTGGAAGGAACGAAATAATAAAGTATTCTCTTGCTCCTATTAAGCTCAGCCTTAGTAGAAGTGGGCAGCGGCACAGAAGAATAGCACCCACAAAAACATCCTGGATCTCAAGATTAAAGGAAGACCTATCTCTCCTAACTCATAGGGTTGGAGATAAACACATCTCCTTTCTAACCTCCTTTGTAGCTACCCTTTGACTTGTTACTTTCCCACCCCCCAACCATCCCCAAAGGGGATGGCATGTACAGCTCCATATGTAAATCCCCCCATTTATTAATTTAATTACACAGTAGGCTCAGCGGAGAGGTCCCCGCCGGTCTACATCCTAAGCACTCCGGGGTGTTGGGCCCATCACCCGTTTCACTCTGGGTCATTGCGTACAGGGTGGACCGAGGCACCACCTCTGGGGTGCCGACCCAGCCGTGCCGCAATGCTAAAATGGACGTTTGATAAAGCTTCGGCTGATACTACGATGTCGAGGCCCATAACTATTCCCGCGTGCTGGTTAGTGCATAAAGGCCAGTGGCCAACTCAGAACAAATACCCAAACCTATTAGTGCATTATTAAATGAAGTGACGGCTATCGGGACAAGTCTGGAGCTACCGCCCCCTCCTGGGTGATACCGCTAAACAGCCAGCCACCACCATAACATCTTACGGGTGCTCTCCGGGCCCGCCCGACTTCCACAAAGGTCTCAAGTAAAGTCAAGGTAACAGTGTGTCCAAATATCAAGGGGGAAACCCCGAGGAATCACCCTCGGTCGATTCCACTCTATAGGATTCAGGGTTCCGCAGACCCTTGAAAGGTTTAAACTCTGGGGTGCGCATGAAGGACTCTTTCTCTCTAGCCTGCCTACCCAACGATTCCACGGCCTAGCTCCCCGAACCCGAAGAACAAGAGACACAGAGGTTTATACTGGTTCGGGCCACAACGTGGTGTAATACCCTACTCCAGTGTGGTGGTGGATTCCCTCGAGGGCTGAGGATGAACTAGTACAGTGTGTGAACAGCCTCAGGAGGAGAGGTGTTCTTGAGCTCAAAGAGCTGGTGGATGTGAGGATGGGATGGATCCAATCCAAGATGAGTTGCCTCCTATGGTGGTGGCTAGTCCTATTTATAGAGGCACCGGTCCTCCTCCCAAATGTAAGCGGGAAGGGATCCCACAACGGCCAATTTCGAAGGGAGACAACTAGTACAAGTTATCCTGACAAAAGTAGTCTTGGCCTGCCAAAGGCTCTGGTGGTGACACTGCTGTGGGCTCCGCGGTGACCTCCGTCCTGCCGTCCTGCTGGTCTTGGTCTTGTTGCACCGATATGGAAACCTTTGCCTGATGCCTCGGGACTCCTTGCCAGCGCTTGCCTCTTTAGCACAAAAGAGGAAACTGGCGCATTGCCCCCGCTGGCGCCCACCTGGCCTTGGTCGTCAGGCTCACGTCACATGAACCTCGCGAGGTGCCCCGTGCATAGTTATCTCCACTCCTCGGGAGCCAGCCTAGAGAGGCCGCCCCCAGGGAGGTCTTGGTGTCGTCTGCCTCATGAGGCTTGGCCCCTCGTGAGGGTCTTGAGTAGTTGCTACCGAAGCTGGCCCATACCGGGCCGTTGGTGGAGCCACGCCGTGGGCCACAGGTAGGCAAGTATGGGCACCCCCATTTCCAGGACGCCGACAGTAGCCCCCGGGCCCAAGGCGCGCTCGAACTTGGCTTCGAGGCAAAGCCAAAGGGCAAGTGCGGAGCACCGCGGGCCCCAACCGCCTGCGGCCTTGATTGACGCGTGGCGATTGACGGGACGTGGGTGCCTCCGCTTCCCCATGCTGCCTCGACAACCGTCCTCGACTTGACGAGACCCTGCTGCATGCAGAAGAAAACCATCAGTGTGTGCGATCATGGATATCGACGGTTGTCCTCCTCCCGGCTATAAATGAGGAGAGGGGCGGAGCCCCTGTTGCTCATCCCCTACTTCGCACTGCCCACTCCTTCTTCTTCCTCCTCGCCTCACTGCCTTGCTGCCTTCCTATGGAGACAACAAAGAGGTTCTCGGCTGCGGAGAAGGGGAAGGCTCGCCAGGAAGGTCCCGGCTCGCCGCCACCCAAGAGGGGCCGAGGTCGTCCCTGTAAGCACGTCGCGACCCCTGAGATGGCTCCTTGGGGCGCGGTCGTACTCCTTCGGGGACCGGCTTCATCATTGGCGGCCGCAGCGGTGTCTCCTCCGACGGCGAGGGTCACTCCAAACGGAGCAGCCCTTGCACCGAGGGGAGGCGTGTCATGGTCGCCCGGCCTCCTCGGTCGCGCTTCCATTCAGCGGAGGTGCTCCCGGAGTTCTGCGTGTGGTCAGAGAATCCGGCTGGCACCTGGCTCCAGCTTCCACGCTCCTTCGCCGGCGAGCTGCCGGCCAGGGGTCCTGACGGCCTCTGGCTGCAAGCCGACGGTTGCTGCAGCAAGGACTCGTGGGTCGCGGTGGAGGTCTCCATCATGGGCAACGTGGCCCTAGCCCGCGGCTGGCAGACGTTTGCCTGTGCGCGCGGCCTGAGCAGGCGGTGTACCCTCCATTTCAAGTATGATGGCGCCGTGACCCTCTTCGTGAGGGTGTTTGGGGAAGAGGGTGGCCGCACAGGGTGCTGCCCCGAGGATAGCAGCGGCGACAACGAGCTTGGCCTTGACGATGTACGTGACGACGCCGAGGGTGAGCTCACGCTTGGCGACGGCCGTGGCTCGTCCAGCAGTGGTGGCTCCTCCTCAAGCGAGAGCTCCAGCAGCGGCGGCTACGACCAGCCGCCACGCTGCCAGGCTCGCTTTGAGGATGGTGGCGGGTCGTCCCGTCGCCGTGCTCCGGTGAAGCGCGAGGAGGGCTCCCACTGAGTCCGGGGGGGCACTGGGAGCCAACCCTCGTGAGCTGCTGCGGGTGCGCGTGCCGCTTTTGCTCGTCCTTTCCTTTCTTCCTGCATTTCAAGAAACAAGTATGGAGCCCTGCGAGGGCTTGTAATGAACCATGATTTTCATGCTACTATGTTATGTTTATTGTTTTTGTGTTGTGTTGTGGCATTCGTGCTCCATGTAGACGTAGAGGGATAACTTAGCTTGATGCACGCGAGGTAGTTTCCTGTCTCGTGAGGCCGCGCCCTCTGGCACCTGGTGAGGCCTCCTTGTTGCTGACTCAGGAGCCGTTGACCTCGGGAGGCGCCACAAAGCTGTAGAATTTGTTAGGACATCCGTCGGGTGCCTTATCCTTCCTTGCGCGAGCCCTCAGGCATGGGCTAGTCATGGCCTAGTGCACTACGTCACGGTACCTGTGGGGCACGGACTTAGGAGGGTGCGCCAATCACGAGCTCAATCGAGGGCGCCTAGCGAAGATCAAGGGAGCCGAAGCTCTCGAGCGACAGGGCTTTGACGAGATGTGTACGTGGTTTAGGCTAGCCCAGTGCAGGCACACACCTGCCTAGCCCCCGCGTGATGCGCACGAGGGAGAGCGTCGGGCAACTACCGTCATCCCTGGCACAAAACAAAGAAGCGAGCGAAGAAGTAGAGAAAAAGGGGGACTCAACCAAGCAATCGAGAAACGCCAGAACTACAAATTTCACTAAAAAGGTTGTAAACCAACTACAGAAAGCAAATGAACAACCGCGTCCGGCACCTAGTCTAGTCTTCTCACCAGCACGGAGCTAAGTGCTGCCACTAGGACGTGGGAGGGAGCCCCCGAGGCCCGAGGGCGGCACTCCGGACACTCCGGGGCGTGTACAGCCCCACTCATTATTACGTGTGAGAGTGTCATGAGCGGAGACCTTCACAGGCACTGGGCCTTGCTTCAGTGTAGAACTTCCGGAGGTGCTAGATGTTCCAGGCATTCTGGATGGGGATCCTGTCCGGCGTCTCCAGGCGTACGGCGCCAGGCCTGGAGATGCGGGAATCCTAAACGGGCCCTCCCACATGGGTGAGAGCTTATGAAGCCCTTCCCTGGAGAGCACCCGCCTCAGGACGAGATCGCCCACCTCGAGCGTCCTGGAGCGGACACTAGGGCAGTGGTACCATCGCGGCGCCTGCTGGTACCTTGCCGCTCGGAGCGAGGCTTGGCGACGGCGTTCCTCCCCTAGCACGAGGTCCATCCCTTGCATGGCGTCCTGACGTGCCTCGTCAAACGCCAAGACCAGCGCGAAGCGATGCCTGACCTCGTGAGGGAGAACTGCTTCGGCTCCATAGACGAGGAAGAACGGGGTCTTGCCTGTTGGCTTGGTGGCGGTGGTGCGGATGGACCACAGCACGGACTGGAGCTCGTCGTGCCAGCCCCTGCCACATGCCTCGAGCTTCTTCTTGAAGGTCCTTGTCTTGAGGCCTCTCAAGACCTCCGCGTTAGCGCACTCAGCTTGGCCGTTGCTTCTGGGGTGTGCCACTGAGGCGTAGCATATCTGCGTTCCAAGATTAGCACAATATGTTTTGAAGAGATTTCTAGTGAACTGCGAGCCGTTGTCGGTGATGATGTGATTAGGGACTCCGAAACGACTCACTAGTCCCTTGATGAACTTGACTGCGGAGCCGACTGGGATGGTGCGGACGACTTCCACCTTCGCCCACTTGGTGAACTTGTCGATGGCGATGTAGAGGTAGCGGTAGCCCCCGGGCGCTCGATGGAACGGACCCAGGATATCCAGCCACCAGACCACAAACGGCCACGAGAGTAGGATAGTCTGGAGGCCCTGAGCAGGCTAGTGGATTTGCTTGGCATGGAACTGGCAGGCCTCACAGGATCTCACCATCTCAGTTGCGTCGTTGAGTGCCGTGGGCCAGTAGAATCCGCTGCAGAACGCCTTGCCCACCAGGGTGCGTGACAACGAGTGATGCCCGCAATCTCCGCCATTTATGTCAGCTAGCAACTCACATCCCTGCTCCCTAGAGATGCATCTCAAGGAAACATCGTCCGGTCGTTTTCGGTATAGCTCACCGTCCCGGATGCAGTAGGCTGTAGCTTGCTGTGCCACTCGTTTCACGTCCTCCTCCTTCTCTGGCAGGGTCCCTTGCAGCAGGTACGCCTTGAATTCTTTGGTCCAACACCCCTCCTGAGGCTCAAGCGTGAGGAGCAGTCGCGCTCCTGAGGTCGGGCCACAGGCGAGGGCTCCTGAGGTTGGTGGCGGGGGAAGCTCTTCCTGAGGCGGTGCCGACTCCGCGGCCGGAGGGGCCACTGTAGGCTTGAAGGGCAACTCCTCGAAGACGCCGGGTTCCTATGGCTGACGCCTGGACACCCTCTTGGCGATATCGTCTGCTTCCTTGTTTGTGCCGCGGGGCACATGCTGTAGTTCCAGGCCCAAGAATTGCTTCTCCATTTTGCGTACCTTCACGAGGTATGCCTCCATGTGCTCGTCCTTCGGCTCGTACACCTTGTTGGAGAAGTTGATGAGGAGTTGTGAGTCGCCCTTGATGGTGAGGCGCTTCACCCCCAAGGCCGCTGCAGCCTTGAGGCCAGCGATCAACCCTTCATATTCCATGATGTTGTTGGAGACCTTATCGCCCCGCTGGAAGAAGAGTTGCACGGCATAGTAGAACCTGTCCTAGGTGGGCGAGATGAGCACGGCTCCAGCCCCCGCACCCTGGCGCGTGAAAGCGCCGTCGAAGTACATGACCCAGCCGTCTGGTGCTTCGCTTCCTGGTGAGAGAGACCGGTCCTCACCTTCTTCGGGCCCTGGAGAGTCAGTCCACTCCGCCACGAAGTCGGCGAGTGCGGCTACCTTGATGACCCTAGTGGTGCTGAACTCTAGCTGGAATGCCTGCAGCTCGATGTTCCATTCGGCGACCCTCCCCGCAGTGTTGGGGCTCCTGAGCACCGTCTCCAGTGGGTAGGCTGAGACGACCTTAATAGGGCGGCCTTGGAAGTAGTGACGCAGCTTGCGAGAGGCCACGAGGAACGCGAGTAGAAGCTTCTACGGCATGGGGTAGCGTGCCCTTGCATCCCGTAACATTGTGCTGATGAAGTACACCGGGTGCTCGACGAGGGCGGGAGCGTCGATGGAGTCCGAGGTCTCTGGAGGTAGGGACGCCTCCTGAGGTCGGGGGACCTCAGGAGCTTGGTTGCCCATTGGGGCCACTGCAGTTTCAGGAGCACCTTCTTGTGGAGCCTGGTCATCTGCTGGCACTGCTGTGGCTTCAGGGGTGCCGTCTCGGCGCCGCACCATCCCAACCGAAGGTGCGGCATTGTGCGGCAGGCCCTTGGCCTGGCGCTCCTCCCGGAAGGCCACCAGCGCTGCGCTGGCGCAATGAGGCGTGGCGGCTAGGTAAAGCACCAGGGGCTCGAGGGGGCGAGGCGCTACCATCACCGGTGGGCTGGTCAGGTATCTCTTGAGGTCTTGAAACGCCAAGTCGGCCTCCGGGGTCCACTTGAACGGGCCCTTCTTCTTCATCAGCTTGAAGAACGGTAGGGCGCGTTACCCCAGCTTGGAGATAAGCGCCCCATCGAGGTCACGCAGCCCGCGAGTTTTTGCATTTCCTTGAGAGTTTGCGGCGGTCTCATTTCTTTTATTGCCTTGACCTTCTCCCGATTCACCTCGATCCCCCTGTGTGACACGAGGAAACCCAGCAGCTTGCCGGAGGGGACGCCAAACATGCACTTCTCCGGGTTGAGCCGCAGGTCCACCTTGCGCAGGCTGGCGAAAGTCTCTTCCAGGTCCTGAATGAGGGTCCTTGCCTCCCTAGAGTTTACCACAATGTCGTCGACGTAGGCCTCAGCGTTCCACCCGAGCTGTTGACCTAGAGCAATGTGCATCAGTCGCTGGAAGGTCGGCCCAGCGTTGTGCATCCCGCATGGCATGCAGGTGTAGCAGTACACCCCGCACGGGGTCAAAAAGGCCATCTTCTTGATGTCCTGCACCGCCATCTTGATCTGGTGGTAGCCCGAGAAGGCATCTAGGAAGCATAGCAAGTCGCACTCGGCGGTGCAGTCGACGATCTGGTTGATGCGCGGAAGCGGGAACGGGTCTTAAGGGCAGGCTTTGTTGAGGTTGGTGAAGTCGACGCACATGCGTTCCTTCCCGCCTTTCTTGGGCACGACGACTGGTTTGCCAGTCACTCCGGGTACCGCACCTCACGGATAAGACCTGCTTCTTGTAGCTTGCGAGTCTCCCGGACAATGAAGGACTGCTTCTCCGTGGACTGCCCTCGTGCATTCTGCTTCACCGGGCGCACGTTAGGGCATACCCTCAGGTGATGCTCGATCACCCCCCTTGGGACCCCAACCAGCAGCTTGGGCTCCCAGGCGAATACCTCCTTGTTCGCGCGCAGGAAATTGACCAATTCCTTCTCCTGGTCCGGGGCGAGGTCGGCACCTATGGTGAAGGTGGCCCCCGAGGCCCCGTCCTCGTCTACCGGCACCTGCTTCGTCTTGGCCCGATCTTGAGTGAACAACTGTTTCTTTTTTGCTGGCGCAGCCCCCTTAGCCCGGGGGGCTGCTCCGTCGGTCGGGCATGCTGCCACTGCGGCCCTCAAGGCGAGCTTGAGGGCCGTCAGGGCTTCTTTGGTGTCTCCAGCCATGGTGAGGACGCCACTGCTCCCCGGCATCTTAATGAGGTTGTAGGCCGGATTGGTCACCGCCATGACCTGAGCCAGGGCAGGGTACCCGAGGATGGCGTTGTACGGGAGGTCGATGCGAGAGATGTTGAAGTCGATAAGTTTGGTGCTCTAGTTGTCGTGGGTAGCGAAGGTGCTCGGGAGGCAGATCTTCCCTAGAGGGCTGGTAGAACCGCCACCAACTCCGGAGAAGGGCTTGGTGGGACGGAGTCGGCCATACTGTATGTCAAGCAAGCCAAAAGCTTCCACGGAGAGCACGTTGAGGCCGGCCCCGCCGTCAATGATGGTCTTGGTCACCGCCATGTTGCAGATGGTGAGTGTGCAGAGCATCGGGAGTGCGCCCGAGCTAGTGGTGGTCGCCGGATGGTCCCCTGAGTCGAAGGTGAGGTCGGCCTTGGGCGCCGCCCATCCTGGAGGAGCTCCTTACTGCACCGAGGCGGCACCCATTTGGCGGAAGAACTGCTTAACGTGGCGATCCAAGGGTGGTGCCTGCGAGTTGCCGAGGAGGGCCGCAACGGCGAGGGGTGCTGGTGTCACGAAGCATGCGATGAAAAGTCGCGCATCTCTTCCCAGGAGGCAACAGAAGATCCTGGCAGGTTGAGCAGCCAGGCGCGTGGCACGCCTGCGAAGGCCATGGGTAACCAGTTGGCTATGACCTTGTCGTCGCCTCCGGCTTCCAGAACGGCCTCCTCGTACGCCAGCAGGAAGGCTGCTGGATCCGCCGCGCCGTCATAGCGAGGCGGCATCTCTGGCCTGAACTTGTGCAGCCATTGCACTTGTCGTACGGTAGGGGTGAAGGCCCGGAGGCCCATGGCGCCTTCGCGTGTGCCGGTCGATCCAGCCGGAGTTGCGGCGCGTGCCATGAGAGCCGGACAGAGAGACGAAGTAGGCGGAGAGGCAGAGCAGACGGAGAGGCGAAGCTTTGGTGCACCCCTACCTGGCGCGCCAAATGTTGGATTCAGGGTTCCGCAGACCCTTGAGAGGTTCGAACTCTGGGGTGCGCACGAAGGTCTCTTTCTCTCCAGCCTGCCTACCCAACGATTCCATGGCCTAGCTCCCCGAGCCCGAAGAACACGAGACACAGAGGTTTATACTAGTTCGGGCCACCGCGTGGTGTAATACCCTACTCCAGTGTGGTGGAGGATTGCCTCGAGGGCTGAGGATGAACCAGTACAGTGGGTGAACAGCCTCAGGAGGAGAGGTGTTCTTGAGCTTGATGAGCTGGTGGATGTGAGGATGGGATGGATCCAATCCAAGATGAGTTGCCTCCTATGGTGGTGGCTAGTCCTATTTATAGAGGCCCTGGTCCTCCTCCCAAATGTAGGCGGGAAGGGATCCCACAACGGCCAATTTTGAAGGGAGACAACTAGTACAAGCTATCCTGACAAAAGTAGTCTTCGCCTGCCAAAGGCTCTGGTGCTGATGCTGCTATGGGCTCCGCGGTGACCTCCGTCCTACCGTCCTGATGGTCTTGGTCTTGTTGCACCGATATGGAAACCTTGGCCTGATGCCTCGGGACTCCTCGCTTGCGCTTGCCTCTTTAGCACAAAAGGGGAAACTAGTGCACTGCGCCCGCTGGCGCCCGCTTGGCCTTGGTCGTCATGGCTCACGTCACATGAACCTCGCGAGGTGCCCCGTGCATAGATATCTCCGCTCCTCACGAGCCAGCCTAGCGAGGCCGCCCCCAGGGAGGTCTTGTTGTCGTCCGCCTCACGAGGCTTGGCCCCTCGCGAGGGTCTTGAGTAGTTGCTACCAAAGCTGGGCCATACCAGGCCGTTGGTGGAGCCATGCCGTGGGCCGCAGGCAGGCAAGTCAGGGCCCCCCATTCCTAGGACGCCGACACACTCGATGTAATCATCAAGGTGAACGTAGCAGGAATTACCCTCGAGATTGACACTTGAGGTGTTGCACGACAGAGCCGTATCGGGAATGGTGAAGGAGGGATCACCCTCGTTGACCACGACCGAATAGCTACACTACAGAATTATCATCAGGAGTACATTACGAGGTATTACCCTCGGCACTCGATAGTAGCTCTGCAGAGTCGAGCAACAAAAGGGGTGTGATGTGATGTGAGGTGTCGGGCTCTGGTCGTCGATCACGTTGATCGAGTCATTGATGATGAAGCAGGGGCAACAAGGACAAGGTGGGGGTCACTGATGAATCACTAACCAACCTATACTAAGCAGTTTAGGAAAAGCAGGTAAGGTACAACAGCAGGTACAAAAGTAGGCTATGCATTAGAATAGGAGCAATCAATTACAGTAGCAAAATCTAATGCAAGCATGAGAGAATGGAATGGGCAATATCGGGATGATCAAAGGGGGGCCTACCTGGGAGCTCTGCTGAAACAGAAGGAGGTTCGGCATCGACGTCGTCGAGCACAGGGGCATCAGCAGCGGTCTCGGGGTCTACCGAAAAAGAAGAGGGGGAAGAAGCAGTAAATACAGAGCACACAGATGCATTACTAAGCCTGACATGACGATATGCGGTGTTATGGGTATTTTAACGCAGTGTTACGTGATACCGACGAAGGGGGAAAACATCCAGGAAAATTTTCCCCATGTTTGGCATTTTTCGGACAAATGAAAGAGAGGGGACGGTTGCATGTTCGCTATGCTAGTGATGTGTGACAGACGAACGAAGGGCGTATTCAGATTCCTCTTGACGTTTTGAGCAACTTTCATATATAAAACTTTTTCATCCGAGTTATGGTTTATTTTCTATGAATTTCTAAAGTTTTGGAAATATTCTAAAATAATTATTAATTCGAAAATAATGAGTAAATGCTAGGTGCACCCAGCTCTGTGTACAGGATGACAAGTGGGTCCAGGGGGTCCCAGTTGACCAGTCCAAGTTTGACTCGTGATATGTCTCCAACGTATCTATAATTTTTGATTGTTCCATGCTATTATATTTTCTGTTTTGGATGTTTTATTTGCATTAATATGCTATTTTATATGATTTTTGGGACTAACCTATTAACCTAGAGCCCAGTTGAAATGATCTAGAGGATGACTAGAGGGGGTGAATAGGCGTTTTAAAACTTTTACGGATTTGGCTTTATCCTAATGCGGAATTAAACTAACGGATACTTTTCAAGCACAAATCCTAAATATGCTAGGCTCAACTAAGTGCACCAACAACCTATGCTAAACAAGATAGGCACTTAAGGAAAGTAGCAAGCACAAACTATATCACAAGATATGGAAATGAAGGAATAACTGAGCAATTCAACTAGCACAAGATATATCAATAAGAGCAAGTATGAATTGCGGAAAGTAAAGGGTGTGGGTATGAGATAACCACAAGTGAGTTAGGGACGCGGATTTATTCCGAAGTTCACACTCGTGAGAGTGCTAATCTCCGTTGGAGCGGTGCCGAAGCCAAAGCTTTGGGGCGTCACCAAGTGACTCACTGTATTCTCCCTTTCGAGTCACCCCCAATGGATGAGCCTCGATTCACTCGGGGTTGGTCTTGAAGGCGACCACCACACCTTTACAATCTTCTCCGGAGCACACCACAAACACAGAAGCTTCCGGAGGAACTTGGCCACTTCAACTTACCCGGAGCACACCACAAAAGGAAGCTTCCGGGGGAACCTTGGCTACATAGGCCTCTTCACAATCTCCTCAACGTATCACCAAACCGTCTAGGAGGCGGAAGCCTCCAAGAGTAATAATCTCATGGGCTCACACTCGAACTAATTGATGTGGGGAGCTCAAACCAATCCAACAAATGCTCAACTCACTCTCTCAATCTCACAAGATGCACTCTCAAAACTAGGAGATTGAAGAGAGGGGATGTAATGGATAGGATCAACAAATGGCTCACAAATCCATCCACAAATCTCCCTTCACATAGAGGGGAGATAGGACTTTGGGAGAGGTGGTACGAGGCTCAAAATGGTGTTTGGAAAGTGTATAAACAGCCCCCCAACGGTTGGGAAGAAGGAACCCTTAAATAGCCAAAACCCAAAACTAGCCGTTGGGGCTCAACGGGCAGTTCCTGGACACCCCGTGCCCACGGGGTCCCGTGCGCACGGTACAAGCCCTTGTGCACGGGGCAACGTGCCCACGGGGGTCAAAAACCCTGTGTCCATGGGGTACCCAGAACAGCCTGCAGCAGCCCACTAAAATAGTGATAACTTTGGCATATGGACTCCGAATTCGATGATATTGGGCTCGTTTTGAAGCTAGAGAAAAGCCCAAGGTCCTCACATAGAGAACCACCCAAGATCTACAAGAAAGAATGATGCAAGTAATGCAAAGGTTTGAGCTCTCTACATGCGACGTAATCAAGCTACTCGCCTGAAGGTCCTCTTGATAATACGGCTATCAAACCTATAATCCGGTCTCCCTCCAAGCACCATGAGACCGGCAAAACTAGGAAAACCTAGATAAGGTATACCTTTGCCTTACACATTCAACTTGAGCTTCGTGATGACTTTGATGCTTGCCTCAAGTTGGAATCGTTTTCTTGTCCACAATCACTTGGTGAACATACTCGAAGTGCTTCCTCATATTGCAATGAGGGAAGCCTTAAATTAAGCCCATATTCACATGCACATTATCATGATGTCGACCACAATCTTCAAAGCATGTAACCTCCGGCTTCTCATCTTGCACTTGGACTCCTCGAACCCGATGACCATCACCACTTGATGTCATCCACACATAGGCTACTTGAAATATCTCTTTTGATGCAAGCCCATGAGACACACCTAACCCACATAGACATAGAAAACACATAGCATGGGTTAGGTAGCAAAGCACAATTCACAACTACTTACCAAACCACTAGATCACTTGATCCCACGTGGTACAAAGATTGCGCTTTGAGAATTGACTATCTAGATAATCTTCGAGCTTCATCTTGGTCAACCAACATCTTTACTTCATGTCCCATCTTGGTTTCTTGAAAGCCACAATGAACTCTTCATTTCCTTTCATTGCTTCAAGAAAGAGATCACCAAAGACTCTTTCATGACCCTATCAAGTTTCACTAGGAATATCATATTGGTCATCATTTGCTCTCTAAAAACTCCATCATAATCTCTTGAGAGGCACAATGAATTCTTCACTCTAGTTGCTTGCTTCAAGACTTGATCAACTGAAAACCCAACACATGAGCTTACCATGATCTTTTCTTGAAACCATAACTTGAATTCTTCTATTTGATTATACTCTCAAGCTCTTGATCCTTAAAAGCCCACATATGTCAATCTTTGAGATCCTCTAACAAACTCCACCTTGAATATAGTTGGTTAGAGACATTAAAATCAATCATGATGGCTTCAACATAAATCACCAAAGACCAACTTGAAACCTCATTGGATATGTGACCTCGAGTGCCAAAACCTAGGCCCCATGTGCACGGGGGTCAGGGACCCCGTGCGCACGGGGTATCCAGAGAGCGATACCATGAGGACTTCTTAGAATGTTTTTATGGCATTCTTCCCACACAAATGCAACATGCTTCATGCATCACTATGGAGCATTTCTTCATATAGGATTCAATGCACTTGATGCTCCATAGGAATTTGTCAATTAATACCAACGCTTAGAGCAAACATATCTTCATATATATGGACTTTATCCTTGATTCCATCTAATATCCTTGATGCACCATCCATGGACAATCCCTTCAAATATATCTCAATGAAAACATTAGTCCATAGAGATTGTCATTAATTACCAAAACCACACTTAGGGGCTACATGCCCTTTCAATATCCCCCATTTTGGTAATTGATGACAATCTCAACAAGAGGGTTTATATAATGAATTTAAAACAAGTATGCAATCTATCAGAGAATAAATTGTATACTTGTGATGGTTTTCATAGCCTCAAATATCACAAAGATAGTTGATGTTTTCAATACCGGTTGTAATAGCATTGAAATACTACACAAGAATTTGATGCCAGTAGAACCATACTATATAGAGCAAACTCCCCCATAATATATGCACATGAAAGAACTTGGTGGAGTTTTCTCTATATACACATTCATGCAACAAGCAAACACACTGAATATAGATATGCACGAATGATAAGAACCAACACACTTCTCCTAAATCCTCTAAACTTCTCCCCCATTGGCATCAAATGCCAAAATGGAGGAAATCTAGAAGGCCAATATAGTATGAGTTCCTCCTTAATTTGTGCATTTCTCAAATGTGAGTGGAACAAATGCACATACCCATTTCTGTATAAATGGAGGATCTCAAACTATATTGGGGGTCCATAGAATGCGACAAGAAGATAAAACATGAGAGTCAGACATTCAAAGGATCCAAAGAACATATTTTGGACAAGATATACGGGAAGTATCCAATAGGATAATCATGCTAAGAATGGGTACAAAATATATCCAAAAACTCATGAGTGCAAAGATATAAGAAATACATACAAGCACTCACTACTCATCCTCTTACCGGATCCATCAAAGAATCAAAAAGAGACAATCCCAAGGACCAGTAGTAAACGAATAAAGATATGCACTTTATCATGTGTATAAGTTTCTTATGTGGCAAATAATCATCAAGATGAGCATCCACAAAGAAACTTGCACACACAAATAGGTACAAAAGATAAGAACTTGATATCCATGAATGAATCCTTTATTATACAAACTTGATCTTTATCATAAGAGCTTTGTCACGTGGCACATGGCACAAGGCACATGGCATAAATTGATCTCATTTGCATAAAAAATAATTAATAAGCATGAGAGATAATACCACAACCAAAAAGACTGTTTTTGCAAATTTATCACTATTGCACATAAGAGCACTTTGAGGAATTGGTATGCAATACATTACTTAATTGGCATATTTGGGATAAGTGAACCATGAGCATGGTTTTAAAGATCCCCATGATATGCTCCTTCTCAAATTGCTCATAGAAGCAAAAAGGAGGTTTAAGATTTTGCAAGAAACACAAACTCAACAAGTACTAATCATGCCAATATGCAACATACACAATGTTGACTCTAATTTAAATAAATGTATGAAGTGAGTACTTATTACTGAGAGAGCATTGGTTCAAAGGGCCATTGATCTAGTATGCGAACATGAGGGACTTGATCTTATTCTTGGATAGGTACATGATCTCCCATAGCATCTTGCTCTTGTGTTGGGGGTGATGACTTCCCTTGTGGTGGATCCACAAGAGGGGCTCTTACTCCTTCTTCTTCTACATGGACATGGGGTGTTTCTTGTGGAAGGATATGATCGATCCCCATTGTACTTGTAGCTTGGGAAGGAGCCTCATCACCTACAAAACTTGAAACAAATTGCTCCACATGGAAGCCATTATTCTCATCACACTCCACATTCACCATTTCCACAATACATCCCGTGGATTTATTGAGAATATGGTAAGTGTGGGAGTTTGATGCATATCCAACAAATTGGCCCGAATTTTAGTTAACTGGGTTTTCATGATGAGAATGAAACACTTACAACCGAACCGGGTTTTCAATTATCTTCTCCCTCAAATAAAAGAATCAACCAAGCTTGGTTTTAGTAATTTCCCACGGTGTCTCCACCTTCCTCATGAATAAGCCAAGCATCCAATGCTTCTCCAAAGCACCTAAAACACATTAAGCTGCAATTTGTTCCCCAAACATATTGGGTCTGAAGTAGTTAGTCCAACTACAATACATAGGGCAAACTCCACATTAAATATGTGCTTATGGATATGAACTCGAAATTCATGCACATTTTTAACCATTAAGGATATGACGGAGTTTACCTATAGAGACGATAAAGTAGAGCAAGCAAGCCATGAAGAAGTATATAAATAAATATACATGCACAAGCCTACCAAGATCCAAAGAGATACAATTTGGAAAAGGGAACACATACACGATGCACCAATAAAATCACAAAGCACTCAAGTTGCCCAAATTATATCAAAGTGATGAATCTACACAAGATCGCACACAAAGAACAACATATGAACTAAGCAAAAACCAATGAGCATAGGATATACACTACACACATACTCAATGGTTTATCTCACTCAAGTAGATCATAGATAGTGCAAGTAGTGAGATAAGGCAAGTTGAAGCACGAGCCGAGAAGAAGATGATCATTGACTAGAGGAGACTTAGGGATGTCACCGTTGGGACAGGATGAGGATATGTGTCCCTTCTCACGACAAATATAGCAACATGTGATCCCCCTTCTCTTCTTCTTTATTTCATAAACTTGCGGAGCATTATCTATGTTCATCATTGGTAGTGGCCTTTCTTCAACATGAGGTTGACCTTGAGATTGAACTTGAGGACACTTCCCTTGATGCTTCACATTTGAAGCCTTCTTCTTCAATGGCAACATCTCACATGGTGTCCAACATTCTTGCACTTGAAGCATGTAATGTTGGCCGGAATCTTGACTTGATATTGGCCCTTCTTCTTTTTCTTGGACTTGTTGTTGGGGATAAAACCAAGTCTGCCCTTGTCATGAGGGGATTTTTTAACACTCAAGATAGCGTTGAGAGAGGTATTTCCTTCATGACATATTTCCAAGTCTTTCTTCAAATTAGTGACTTGGGACTTGAGCTCTTCGTTTTCCTCTACAAGGTTAGTATCAACAAAAGTACTAGAAGAAGTAGAAGCTTCATTGTTAGAGCAACAAGGCAAGGAGATCAATTCATCACAAGAATTGGCTATAATATGTCTAGATAAATTACTAGGACTAGCACATGTCAATAAAGCATTTTGAGTAGAAATAGTGCTAATGTCCACATGAGGCTCACGAGATATTACCTTAGTCACAATAGCCTCATGAGCTAACATTAGCCTTTCATGGGAGACTAGAAGGTCATCATGAGAGCCCGAGAGCTTTTCATGACTTTCTTCTAATTTCCCATAATTTCTAGTTAGCAAAGCAAGTTAAGCCCTTAGCTCAACATTCTCCTTCAAGATAGATGCTTCACAAGAAGTAGAGTTAGTACCACAAGAATCATTGATAATATGGGAGGATCTAGAAGAAACTAGAGACTTCACATAAGTAGCTTGAAGTTCCTCATAAGACTTAGAGAGTTTTATGAGCTCTCTTTTGACATTCTTGTAGCCAAGGTCAAGGTGCTCAAAATTCTCTATAAGTTGATCATGAGCAGCTTCAATCTCTTCTTTAGAAGATTCTAAATCTCTAAGAGTTTCTAGAGCATCAAGAAGGTTACAATCAAGTTTTTCATTTTGTTCTTGCTCTTCTTGAAGTAAATCATTACACTTACCAAAGTGAGTAATAAGATCTTTAAACATCAAATAAGTGTTCTTATTTACCCCACAAAGAGAATTACCAATTTCAAATATTTCTTGACTCATATCCCTATCACATTCATCATCACTCTCATCAATATCATTACTAAGACTAGATGATACCTCGGTGTTACCTCTTGCCATGAGGCACATGTGAACATTGGAGGTTCATGATGACTCTTTTAGAGAGGGAGTTTCTTTATCATCAAGAGTAGGATATCCATGTCCATCCTCTTGACACTCATAGCATTTCCTCTCCAACGAGGTGATGTCCTTCTTTGCTCTTCTAGAAATTTCCTCATCAATGATGTGTGCACTATTTTCTCTTGTTTCCTCTACATGGTTAGTCAAAGAACAACTAGAGGAAATAGAAGCATAGGGATCATGGCAACAAGGAATATCAAGCACATCATCACAAAAAGTATTCAAGGAATCTCTAAATGATATGCATGGGCTATCAACACAATGTATGTCATTTTTTCTAGATATGCTCAAGTCCATAGAAGCTACAACACTAGCATGTATACATGAAAGATCATCAATGTTTAGCACAACATCATCATCACAAATGATATTTCCACTCACCATGTCATTACCTTGGGACATGCCATATGATGGTGATGTGGAAGAAGTAGAAATGTCCAAGCACATGGAGGAAGAAGCAATATGGAGTTCTTCATGTTTAGTAGATGTGGAGAACTCCTCAGTTGACTCCTCCAAAAGATGATGAACCTCACCAAGATTGGACCCACTATATATTTCTTCAAGTTTGGTCCACATCTCATGAGCCATCACACAAGTCATGATTGACTCAAACACTTTGAGGGATATAGACCGGATTATAGCATTTTTAGCACCATACCCACAAAGCATATCATCATTTTCCTCAATAGATGGAAAAAGTTTGTCCTTCCACAGAGAAGCCCCTACAAGAACAATTCGCACAAAATTAGGACCCATGGTCTGAAAATGACAAAGCATGCGAATTTTCCACAAGTGATAGTTTGTGCGACTAAAACAAAATGTGTCATCGTGCACTATACCACTAGTCAACATCTTTACTCTCTAGGCGGTGAAGCCTACCAAGGAGAGACCAAAGCTCTGATAGCAATTGAAATGATCTAGAGGACAACTAGAGGGGGTGAATAGGCATTTTAAAACTTTTATGGATTTGGCTTTATCCTAATGCGGAATTAAACTAACGGATACTTTTCAAGCACAAATCCTAAATATGCTAGGCTCAACTAAGTGCACAAACAACCTATCCTAAACAAGACAGGCACTTAAGGAAGGTAGCAAGCACAAACTATATCACAAGATATGGAAATGAAGGAATAACTATGCAATTCAACTAGCACAAGATATATCAATAAGAGCAAGTATGAATTGCGGAAAGTAAAGGGTGTGGGCATGAGATAACCACAAGTGAGACGGGGATGCGGATTTATTCGGAAGTTCACACTCGTGAGAGTGCTAATCTCCGTTGGAGCGGTGCTGAAGCCAAAGCTTTGGGGCATCACCAAGTGACTCACCGTATTCTCCCTTTCGAGTCACCCCCAATGGATGAACCTCGATTCACTCGGGGTTGGTCTTGAAGGCGACCACCACACCTTTACAATCTTCTCCAGAGCACACCACAAACACGGAAGCTCCCGGAGGAACTTGGCCACTTCAAATTCCCCGGAGCACACCACAAAAGGAAGCTTCCGAAGGAACCTTGGCCACATAGGCCTCTTCACAATCTTCTCAATGTATCACCAAACCGTCTAGGAGGAGGAAGCCTCCAAAAGTAATAAACTCACGGGCTCTCACTCGAACTAATCGATGTGGGGAGCTCAAACCAATGCAACAAATGCAATGCAAGGTCAAACAACAAATGCTCAATTCACTCTCTCAATCTCACAAGATGCACTCTCAAAAGTAGGAGATTGAAGAGAGGGGATGTAATGGATAGGATCAACAAATGGCTCACAAATCCATCCACAAATCCCCCTTCACATAGAGGGGAGATAGGGCTTTGGGAGAGGTGGTAAGAGGCTCAAAATGGTGTTAGGAAAGTGTATAAACAGCCCCCCCCCCCAACCGGTGGGAGGAATGAGCCCTTAAATAGCCAAAACCCAAAACTAGTCGTTGGGGCTCAACGGGCAGTTCATGGACAAGCCCGTGTGCACGGGGCCCCTTGACCACGGGGGTCAAAAACCCCGTGTCCATGGGGTACCCAGAACAAACTGCAGCATCCCACTAAAACAGTGATAACTTTGGCATACAGATTCGGAAATTGATGATCTTGGGCTCGTTTTGAAGCTAAGGAAAAGCCCAAGGTCCTCACATAGAGAACCACCCAAGATCAACAAGAAAGAATCATGCAAGGAATGCAAAGTTTTGAGCTCTCTACATGCGACGTGATCAAGCTACTCGCCGGAAAGTCCCTCTTGATAGTACGGCTATCAAACCTATAATCCGGTCTCCCTCCAAGCACCATGAGACCAGCAAAACTAGGAAAACCTAGCTAAGGTATACCTTTGCCTTGCACATTCAACTTGAGCTTGGTGATGACTTTGATGCTTGCCTCAAGTTGGAATCGTTTTCTTGTCCACAATCACTTGGTGAACATACTCGAAATGCTTCCTCATATTGGAATGAGGGAAGGCTTAACTTAAGCCCATCTTCACATCGACATTGTCATGATGTGGATCGCAAGCTTCAAAGCATATAACCTCCGGCTTCTCATCTTGCACTTAGACTCCTCGAACCTGATGACCATCACCACTTGATGGCATCCACACATAGGCTACTTGAAATCTCTCTTTTGATGCAAGCCCATGAGAAACACCTAACCAACTTAGACATAAAAAGCACATGGCATGGGTTAGGTAGCAAAGCAAAATTCACAATTACTTACCAAACCACTAGATCACTTGATCCCACGTGGTACAAGGATTGTGCTTTAAGAGTTGAATATCTAGATAATCTTTTAGCTTCATCTTGGTCAACCAACATTTTTATTTCATGCCCCATCTTGGTTTCTTGAAAGCCACAATGAACTCTTCATTTCCCTTCATTGCTTCAAGAAAGAGATCACCAAAGACTCTTTCATGACCATATCAAGTTTCACTATGAATATCATATTGGTCATCATTTGCTCTCTAAAAACTCCATCATAATCTCTTGAGAGGCACAATGAATTCTTCACTCTAGTTGCTTGCTTCAAGACTTGATCAACCAAAAACCCAACACATGAGCTTACCATGATCTTGTCTTGAAACCATAACTTGAAATCTTCTATTTGATTATACTCTCAAGCTCTTGATCCTTAAAAGCCCACATATGTCAATCTTTGAGATCCTCTAACAAACTCCACCTCGAATATAGTTGGTTAGAGACATTAAAATCAATCTTGATGGCTTCAACATAAATCCCCAAAGTCCAACTTGAAACCTCATTGGATATGTGACCTCGAGTGCCAAAATCTAGGCCCGTGTGCACGGGGGTCAGGGACCCCGTGCGCACGGGGTATCCAGAGAGGGATACCATGAGGACTTCTTCGAATGTTTTGATGGCATTCTTCCCACACAAATCCAACATGCTTCATGCATCACGATGAAACATTTCTTCATATAGGATTCAATGCACTTGATGCTCCATAGGAATTTGTCAATTAATACCAACGCTTAGAGCAAACATATCTTCATATATATGGACTTTGTCCTTGATTCCATCTAATATCCTTGATGCACCATCTGTAGACAATCCCTTCAAATATATCTCAATGAAAACATTAGTCCATAGAGATTGTCATTAATTACCAAAACCACACTTAGGGGCTACATGCCCTTTCACGAGTGCCAGTTCCTATTGTTCCTTGTTTTAGAGTTTCACAGAAAAGGAATACCAAACGGAATGAAACTTTCGCGATGATTTTTCTTGGACTAGAAGACATCCAGTGGGCTTGGAGTGTATTTCAGGGAAGCCATGAGGTGGCCATAAGGTCGGAGGGCCCGCCCCCACCCTTGTGGGCCCCTCGTGACTCCACCGACCTATTTCTTCTGCCTATATATTCTCAAATATCACAAAAACTTCCAGGGGAGCCAAGAAACAACTTTTCCACCGCCGCAACCTCCTGTACCTGTGAGATCCCATCTAGGGGCCTTTTCCAGCGTCCTGCCGGAGGGGGATTCGATCACGGAGGGCTTCTACCTCAACACCATTGCCTCTCCGATGAAGCATGTGTAGTTTACCACAGACCTACGGGTCCATAGCTAGTAGCTAGATGGCTTCTTTTCTCTCTTAGATTCTCAATACCATGTTCTCCTCGATGTTCTTGGAGATCTATTCGATGTAATACTCTTTTGCGGTGTGTTTGCCGAGATCCGATGAATTGTGGATTTATGATCAGCTTATCTATGAATATTATTTCAATCTCCTCTGAATTCTTTTATGCATGATTTGATATCTTTGCAAGTCTCTTCGAACTATCGATTTGGTTTGGCCAACTAGATTGGTCTTTCTTGCAATGGGAGAAGTGCTTAGCTTAGGGTTCAATCTTGCGGTGCTCGATCCTAGTGACAGAAGGGGAACCGACACGTATTGTATTGTTTCCATCAAGGATAAAAAGATGGGGTCTTCATCATATTGCTTGAGTTTATCCCGCTACATTATGTCATCTTACTTAATGTGTTACTCTGTTCTTATGAACTTAATACTCTAGATGCAGGCAGGAGTCGGTCGATGTGTGGAGTAATAGTAGTAGATGCAAGCAGGAGTCGGTCTACTTGATACGGACGTGATTCATATATTCATGATCATCGCCTTAGATATCGCCATAACTTTGCGCTTTTCTATCAATTGCTCGGCAGTAATTTGTTCACCCACCGTAATAATTTCTATCTTGAGAGAAGCCTCTAGTGAAACCTATGGCCACCGGGTCTATTTTCCATCATATAAGTTTCCGATCTAGAATTTTAGTTTCCTATTACTTTCTTTGCAATCTTTTATTTTCCGTTCCATAAACCAAAAATACCAAAAATATTACTTTGCCGCATATCCATCTATATCAGATCTCACTTTGCAAATAACCGTGAAGGGATTTACAACCCCTTTATCGCGTTGGGTGCAAGTTGGTGTTTGTTTGTGCACGTATTCGGTGGCTTGTGCGTTGTCTCCTACTGGATTATACCTTGGTTCTCAAAACTGAGGAAAATACTTACTATACTTTGCTGCATCACTCTTTCCTCTTCAAGGGAAAAATCAACGCAAGCTCAAGAGGCAGCGGGAAGAATTTCTGGCACCGTTGCCGGGAGATTTATGCCAAGTCAAGTCAAGATTGGATCTCCCGTCAACTTGCGAATTTCTGGCGCTGTTGCCGGGGAGATCTACGCCAAGCCGAGACGTACCAACTACCCATCATAAACTATCATCCCTCGCATTACATTATTCGCCATTCGCCTCTCGTTTTCCTCTCCCCCACTTCTAAAACGATTTTTGAAAAGATTTGCCTTTTCTTCGCCCCTCTTCCGTTCATCTCCTTTGTTTGCTTTTTGTGTGCTCGTGTGTTGGATTGCTTGCTTGTCACGATGGCTCAAGATAATACCAAATTGAGTGACTTTTCCAATACCAACAACAATGATTTTATTAGTACTCCGATTGCTCCCGCTACTAATGCGGAATCTTGTGAAACTAATACCGCTTTGCTGAATCTTGTTATGAAAGATCAATTTTCCGGCCTTCCCAGTGAAGATGCCGCATCCCATCTTAATAATTTCATTGATTTGTGTGATATGCAAAAGAAAAAATATGTGGATAATGATATTGGTAAAGTGAAGTTATTTCCGTGCTCGCTTTGAGATCGTGCTAAAACTTGGTTTTCATCTTTGCCTAAAAATAGTATTGATTCATGGAATAAGTGTAAAGATGCTTTTATTTACAAGTGTTTTCCTCCCGCTAAGATCATCTCCCTTAGGAACGATATTATGAATTTTAAGAAACTTGATCAAGAACATGTTGCACAATCTTGGGAGAGGATGAAATTGGTGATACAAAATTGCCCCACTCATGGTTTGAATTTGTGGATGATTATACAAAAAAATTATGCCGGATTGAATTTTGCTTCTAGAAATCTTTTAGATTCGGCCGCGGGAGGTACTTTTATGGAAATTAATTTAGGAGAGGCTACTAAACTCCTAGATAATATTATGGTTAATTATTCTCAATGGCATACTGAAAGATCTTCCAATAGTAAAAAAGTGCATGCGATTAAAGAGATTAATGTTTTGAGTGGAAAGATGGATGAGTTCATGAAATTATTTGCTAGTAAGAGTGCTCCTATTGATCCTAATGATATACCCTTATCTACTTTGATTGAAAACAATAATGAATCTATGGATGTGAATTTTGTTGGTAGGAACAATTTTGGTAATAACGCGTATACAGGTAATTTTAATCCTAGGCCATTCCCTAGTAATTCCTCTAATAATTATGGTAATTCCTACAACAATTCTTATGGAAATTATAATAATATTCCCTCTGAATTTGAGAATAGTGTTAAAGAATTTATAAGTTCGCAAAAGAATTTCAATGCTTTGATTGAATAAAAATTGCTTAAGATTGATGATTTGGCTAGGAACATGGATAGAATTTCTCTTGATGTTGATTCTTTGAAACTTAGTTCTATTCCACCCAAGCATGATATCAATGAGTCTCTCAAAGCTATGATAATTTCCATTAATGAGTGAAAAGAAAGAACCACTAAGATGCGTGCTAAAAAAGATTGGTTTATAAAAGCGTGTGTTCTTCTAATTTCCGTGAAAATAATGATGAAGATCTTAAAGTGATTGATGTGACTCCTATTGAATCTTTGTTTTCCAATGTAAATCTTGATAAAGATGGGACTAGAGATAAGTCAACTTTAGTTAGAAGGTGTCCCAATGATTCGGAGTTTTTAGATCTTGATGCAAAAATTGATAAAATTAGGATTGGAGAGGTCAAAACGTTAAATAGGAATGAACCCACTCTTTTGGATTTCAAGGAATTTAATTATGATAATTGTTCTTTGATAGATTGTATTTCCTTGTTGCAATCCATGTTGAATTCTCCTCATGCTTATAATCAAAACAAAGCTTTTACTAAACATATTGTTGATTCTATGATGCAATCTTTCAAAGAAAAGCTTGAATTGGAAGTCTCTATTCCTAGAAAACTTTATGATGAGTGGGAACCTACTATTAAGATTAGGATAAAAGATTATGAATGCCATGTTTTGTGTGATTTGGGTGATAGTGTTTCCATGATTCCAAAAACTTTATGTGATGTGTTAGGTTGCCGTGAATTTGATGATTGTTCTTTAAACTTGCACCTTGCGGTCCTATTATTCTTGGTAGACCCTTCCTTAGAACGATTGGTGCAATTATTGATATGAAAGAAGGAAACATTAGATTTCAATTTCCGTTAAGGAAAGGCATGGAACAATTCCCAAGAAGGAAAATTAAATTGCCTTATGAATCTATTATGAGAGCCACTTATGGATTGCATACCAAAGATGATAACACTTAGATCTATTCGTGTTTTATGCCTAGCTAAGGGCGTTAAACAATATCGCTTGTTGGGAGGCAACCCAACTTTATTTTTGTTTTTGCTTTTTAGGTTCTGTTTTGCAATAAATAATTCATCTAGCCTATGGTTAGATGTGGTTTTGTGTTTTAATTAGTGTTTTTGGCAAGTAAGACCTTTGGGATAGCTTACGGTAATAGTTGATTTGATCTTGCTGAAAAAACAAAAACTTATGCGCTCAGTCCCAGAATTACTAAAAATCACAGGAGCGTCGAAAAATTCTGAATTTTTTACAGTAGATTGATATACAAATTTCTAAGGTCGTCCTAATTTGTCAGGATTTTTGGAGTTACATAAGTATGCGAACTGTTCAGATTGCTACAGACTGTTTTGTTTTTTGATAGATTCTGTTTTTCGCGTGTTGTTTGCTTATTTTGATGCATCTATGGCTAGTATCGGGGGATATGAACCATGGAAAAGTTGGAATACAGTAGATATTACACAAATATAAATAAATAATGAGTTCACAATAGTAACAAAAGTGGTGATTTATTTTCTTATACTAACGGGGCTTATGAGATTTTCTGTTGAGTTTTGTGTTGTGAAGTTTTCAAGTTTTGGGTAAGGATTTGATGGACTATGGAATAAGGAGTGGCAAGAGCCTAAGCTTGGGGATGCCCAAGGCACCCCAAGTTATTATTCAAGGATACCAAGAGCCTAAACTTGGGGATGCCCCGAAAGGCATCCCCTCTTTCGTCTTCGTCTATCGGTACCTTTACTTGAGGCTATATTTTTATTCACCATATGATATGTGTTTTGCTTGGAGCGTCTTGTCTGATTTGAGTCTTTGCTTTTTAGATTGCCACAATCATCCTTGCTGTACAAACCTTTTGACAGAGACACGCATGAATCGTGATTTATTAGAATGCTTGCTTCACTTATATCTTTTGAGCTAGGAAAATTTGCTCTCGTGCTTCACTTATATCTTTTAGAGCACGGCGGTGGTTTTATATTATAGAAATTGATGAACTCTCGTACTTCACTTATATTATTTTGAGAGTCTTTAAAACAGCATGGTAATTTGCTTTGATTATAAAATTAGTCCTAATATGATAGGCATCCAAGAGGGATATAATAAAAACTTTCATATAAAGTGCATTGAATACTATGAGAAGTTTGATTCCTTATGATTGTTTTGAGATATGAAGATGGTGATATTAAAGTCATGCTAGTGAGTAGTTGTGAATTTGAGAAATACTTGTGTTAAAGTTTGTGAGTCCCGTAGCATGCACGTATGGTGAACCGTTATGTGATGAAATCGGAGCATGATTTATTTATTGATTGTCTTCCTTATGAGTGGCGGTCGGGGACGAGCGATGGTCTTTTCCTACCAATCTATCCCACTAGGAGCATGCTTGTAGTACTTTTTTCGATGACTAACAGATTTTTGCAATAAGTATGTGAGTTCTTTATGACTAATGTTGAGTCCATGGATTACACGCACTATCACCTTTCCGCCATTGCTAGCCTCTCTTGTACCATGCAACTTCCGCCGGTACCATAAACCCACCATATACCTTCTTCAAAACAGCCACCATACCTACCTATTATGGCATTTCCATAGCCATTCCGATATATATTGCCATGCAACTTTCCACCGTTCCATTTATATGGCACGCTCCATTATTGTCATATTGCTTTGCATGATCATGTAGTTGACATCGTATTTGTGGCAAAGCCACTGTTCATAATTTTTTTCATACATGTCACTCTTGATTCATTGCACATCCCGGTACACCGCCGGAGGCATTCATATAGAGTCATATTTTGTTCTAAGTATCGAGTTGTAATTCTTGAGTTGTAAGTAAATAAAAGTGTGATGATCTTTTTATTTAGAGCATTGTCCCATGTGGGGAAAGGATGATGCAGACTACGACTCCCCCAAAAGTTGGGATGAGACTCCGGACGAAAAATAAATAAATAAGAGGCCAAAAAATGAGAGAAGGCCCAAATAAAAAAAGAGAGAGAAAAAGACAGAATGGACAATGTTACTATCCTTTTACCACACTTGTGCTTCAAAGTAGCACCATGATCTTCAAGATAGAGAGTCTCGATATAGAGGAATACCAAACGGAATGAAACTTTCGCGATGATTTTTCTTGGACCAGAAGACATATAGAGGGCTCAGAGTGCACGTCAGGGAAGCCACGAGGTGGCCACAAGGTCAGAGGGCGCGCCCAGGGGGTAGGGCGCCCCCCACCCTTGTGGGCCCCTCGTGACTCCACCGACCTATTTCTTCTCCCTATATATTCTCAAATATCCCAAAAACATTCGTGGGAGCCAGGAAACCACTTTTCTACCGCCGCAACCTTCTGTACCCTTGAGATCCCATCTAGGGGCCTTTTCCGGCGTCCTGTCGGAGGGGGATTCGATCACGGAGGGCTTCTACATCAACACCATTGCCTCTCCGATGAAGTTTGAGTAGTTTACCAGAGACCTACGGGTCCATAGCTAGTAGCTAGATGGCTTCTTCTCTCTCTTTGATTCTCCATGTTCTCCTCGATGTTCTTGGAGATCTATTTGATGTAATACTCTTTTGCGGTGCGTTTGCCGAGATCCGATGAATTGTGGATTTATGATCAGCTTATCTATGAATATTATTTGAATCTCCTCTGAATTCTTTTATGCATGATTTGATATCTTTGCAAGTCTCTTGGAACTATTGATTTGGTTTGGCCAACTAGATTGGTTTTTCTTGCAATGGGAGAAGTGCTTAGCTCTGGGTTCAATCTTGCGGTGCTCGATCCTAGTGACAGAAGGGGAATCGACACGTATTGTATTGTTGCCATCGAGGATAACAAAATGGGGTCTTCACCATATTGCTTGAGTTTATCCCGCTACATCATGTCATCTTACTTAATGTGTTACTCTGTTCTTATGAACTTAATACTCTAGATGCAGGCAGGAGTCGGTCGATGTGTGGAGCAGTAGTAGTAGATGTAGGCAGGAGTCGGTCTACTTGATACGGACGTGATGCCTATTCATGATCATTGCCTTATATATCGCCATAACTTTGCGCTTTTCTATCAATTGCTCGGCAGTAATTTGTTCACCCACCGTAATAATTTCTATCTTGAGCGAAGCCTCTAGTGAAACCTATGGCCCCGGGGTCTATTTTCCATCATATAAGTTTCTGATCTACAATTTTAGTTTCCTATTTACTTTCTTTGCAATCTTTTATTTTCCGTTCCATAAACCAAAAATATTACTTTACCATTTATCCATCTATATCAGATCTCACTTTGCAAATATCCGTGAAGGGATTGACAACCCCTTTATCGCGTTGGGTGCAAGTTGGTGTTTGTTTGTGTATGTATTCGGTAGCTTGCGCGTGTCTCCTACTGGATTGATACCTTGGTTCTCAAAACTGAGGGAAATACTTACTCTAGTTTGCTGCATCACCCTTTCCTCTTCAAGGGAAAAACCAACGGAAGCTCAAGAGGTAGCAACTGGTCAACATGGGGTGGGGCCCCCTCTCATAGACTAGGTCTAGTTAATTAATTCAGTTTCAACTAATCCAGCAATTAGGCTAATTAACCCTAGTAAATTAAGTTAATTGATTAATTATTTTATTACTTATTTTTATTTTTAAAACCATTTTTTATTTTAACAAAATAGGGGAGGGGCCCCAGCTGTCAAAGACCCTATGGCCTTAGCGGGCGACGGGCTACGGGCGCTGGGGCGGGGCGCACCCAGGCGCCCAGCACGCGGGGGGGGGGCGATGCCCCGAGCGGCGCCAACAGTGGCTGTCGGCGTTCTGGGAACGGGGGTCCCCAGACTTGCCTGCCTGCGGCCCACGGCGTGGCTCCACCAGCGGGCCCGTACGACCCATCTTCACCAGCAAACACGCAAGACCCTCGCGAGGGGCCAAGCCCCGTGAGGTGGAAGACACAAGACCTCCTCAGGGGCAGCCTCACCAGGCTGGCTCGCGAGGGGCGGAGAGATCAAGGCAAGGGAACCTCGTGAGGTTCCAATGACGTAAGCCATGACGACCAAGACTAGGTGGGCGCCATCGCGCACAGTGTCCTCGTTTCCTCTTTGGTGCTAAAGAGGCAAGCGCAGGCGAGGAGTCCCGAGGCATCAGGCAAATGTTTCCATATCGATGCAACGAGACCAAGAACAGCAGGACGGCAGGACGGAGGTCACCGTGGAGCCCAAGACGGCGTCACCACCAGAGCCTTTGACAGGTGAAGACTACTTTTGTCAGGATAAGTTATACTAGTTGTCCCCCTTCAAACCTGGCCATTGTGGGATCCCTTCCCGCTCAATATTTGGGAAGAGGACCGGGGCCTCTATAAATAGGACTAGCCACCTCCATAGCAAGGGATCGAAACCTTCACCAGCTCACCAAGCACAAGAACACCTCTCCTCAGGAGGTTGGTCTTCCCTTGTAATTGTTCATCCTCATCCCAAGAGGCAATCCACCACACCACACTGGAGTAGGGTATTACACCACAACGGTGGCCCGAACCAGTATAAATCTTGTGTCCCTCTGTTCTTTGAGTTCGTCGAGCTAGGCCGTGAGATCCTTGAGCGAGCGAGCCACCGAGGGAGAGAGAGATCTTCATGCGCACCCCAGTGTTCGAACCTTGAGGATTTTGCCGGAACCCGTGATCCGACATTTGGCGCGCCAGGTAGGGGTGTGCCGAAGCTTTCTTTCTGTCGATCCGCGCTCCGTTGTCCTACCTGTCCCATGGCCGATGCTTGCCGGGCTCGCGCTGAGCGCCGGGCCGCCCTTGCTGCCCGTGTCGCCTAGACGGCTCCTGTCGGCGGGCCTCCCCGTCGTTCCCCATCACCGGCCGCCAACGCCGCCACTGGTCCGGCGGGGAACGGGCAACAAGCTTCATCGCTGCATCCCTCCGTGAGGCGGGACGGCCGCACCGCAACCCCGTCACTGACTCCCGCCGGCTCGTCGTCTCACGCTCGTCACAGGCCCGTGGACGCGCAGGCCGCGCTGCTCACGGCGCGCGAGCTCCTGCGCTACCGCCCAGTCGATGACCTCTACGAGGAGTGGCTGGACCGCATCGCCGAGCTAGTCAGTGCCGCTGGGGGCTCACCTGCACCGTCTCTCTCGCTGCCTCGTCGACCCCCGGCCGCGGGCAACGTGGCCCACGGAGCGCCTCCACCGCCTCCACGTCAAGACGTTGCCCTCGCGCCGAGATGCGCGGTCCCTCGGCGCGACCCCCCACGCAGGGTGCCTGCGCGTGAAGAAGGAAGCTGCCATGAGGTCACTCGGCCACAGCAGGACGCCCCTGCACTCCCCGTGCCACCACATCAAGACCGTGCACCGCCCGTGGCGGCTGTGCGCGGACGTCAAGACCAGCCTCCGCCGCGAGTTCCAGCGACCACAGCAGGCTGTCGCGCCTTCACCCCCGAGCTGCGCAGCGTCATCTGGCCTGGGAAGTTCAAGCCCGACCTACCGCCGCGTTACGACGGCACACCTGACCCTACGGAGTTCTTGCAGCTCTACGAGCTAAGCATCGAGGCGGCCAACGGCGACGAAAAAGTCATGGCGAACTAGTTCCCCATGGCTCTCAAGGACAGCGCCCGCTCGTGGCTCCTAAACCTACCCGCGGGATCCATCTCCTCCTGGGGCGAGATGCGCAACCACTTCGTCGCCAACTTTCAGGGCACTCGCGACCGCCCTACAGCCGTGGGTGACCTGCGTCGCATCAAGCAGCAACCCGGAGAAACCCTGCAGAAATACATCCAGCGCTTCAACTCCGCCCGCCTCAAGATCCCCAAGGTGACGGACGAGGCCATCATCTCCGCGTTCTCCAACAGCGTCCGTGACGTCAAGATGAAGGAGGAGCTTGCTATCCATGAAGACCTGTGCACATCTCTGGAGCTGTTCAACCTGGCGACCAAGTGCGCGAGAGCCAAGGAAGGGCGTCTCTCCCTCGTCGAGCTCCCGGCGGCAGAACCAGAAGACAAGAAGGCCAAGGTCAAGGACGTGAAATGCAAGGGCGTGGCCGTGCTCGTAGCCGAGCCGGAGGTGAAGCGTGGTCGCGACCACCTAGAGTTGTCCAGGAGCAGCCATCCATTCTGCGCCTTCCACAACGTGCATAGCCACAACACCAGCGAATGTGAAGAGCTCAGGGCCATTTGAGATGGACGCTTTGGTCGACGCCCCAAGCGCAATGGCAGGGGCTACGGCTGAGGGGGAGGACGAGGCGGAGGATGCTCGGACGACCGCGCCCCGTGCCAGGAGTGGCGCGACCAGCCTCGCGAGGACCGCTGGCATGACCAACCTCGCGAGGGCGTTTGGAGGGATCAGCCACGTGAGGACCGCCCTCAGGGCAAGGCTGGCCTTCCTCCTTTGCCGCCACAACCAAGAAGGAATGACGACCAGGACGAGGGGGCTGGGGGCTTCCAGGAGCCTCGCGCCATTGCCTGCATCTTGCGCAGTGCGCGGGCCCCAGCCTCTCAGCGCCTCTTCAAGCAGTTTGCTCACAAGCTGAACGCGGCCCTCCCCATGCTCGAAGCCACGCGCCGACTCAGGTGGTCCAAATGCGCCATCACCTTCAGCTCAGCTGACCAGCTCAAGTGCGCGGCAACTGTCGGCGCCCTCCCGATGCTCTGTTCGCCCGTCATCAACAACGTTCAAGTCACCAGGACTCTCATCGACGGCGGCGCAGGACTTAACGTCCTGTCCGTCAAGACATTCGACAGCCTTCAAGTGCCATGTGATCAGCTACAGCCTACCAAGACTTTCTCAGGAGTGACTGACGGCTCCACCACCCCAATCGGGTAGATCTGCCTTCTGGTCACCTTCGGCCAACGCAACAACTACCAAACAGAGCTCATCGACTTCGACGTCGCCCACATTCGTCTTCCCTACAACACCATCCTTGGGTATCCGGCCCTGGCCAAGTTCATGGCGGTAACCCATCATGGATACAACATCCTCAAGATGCCAGGAAGCGGCGGAATCATCACAGTCCCCTACGAAGAGAAGGATGCGGTGTGCTCACTCGAGTGCGCCTACCAAGCCGCGGCGGTCGAGGACCCAGACAACGAAGGAATCATGTACCCTCCTGAGGCCATGCCCAAGAAGAAGAAGCAGCTGCTCCACGCAGAGCCTCAGGAGAGCGGCGTCTCCAGCAGCACCACCTCGGGACCAGCGCCGACGGATGGGGCGCCTCCCTCTCGCGCATAGGAAGGCGCGCCCAGCGCCCTCCTCGGGCAAGGCTCGGGGGCTCTCTTCTGGAGGGCCTCAGACCTCGCCAACGTCATGAGGGAGGCGCTTGGGGACCACGTGGAGGCATGCTTTGCAGCACGTTTCCCTCAGGAGGATACCAGGCAAGGAGTGCTCGGTGCTCAGGAGTTCATCAACAAGACCACTCAGGAGCTGCAGGATGCGAGGGCCATGCGCAGTGACCGCCGCCCACCTGGCGCGGCCCCGCATCTAGGAGAGGATGGCGGGCTGCGCATCTGCATCGACATCCCAGGGCTCAACCGGGCTGCGTCTCAGGAGCGCTTCTGGCCTTCGCGCGTGGGACACTGCGAGGGCCCACCTCACAACTATGTTCGCATGCCGTTTGGCCTGTCGAGCATGGCGGCCGCCTTCCAGCGCAGTCTGTAGAGCATCCTGGTGGCTCAGGAGGCCAGGCACCATGCAGTCCTGGCCGAGATGGAGACGGTCCTCAAGGAACCGCCTGGACCCCCAGGGCCTCCCGAGGCTCAGGGTACCGAAGGCTCATGAGGAGCGACCCCTTCACCACGCATCTTCAGCTGCCCCAACATCTCTTCGACAACTAAACCAGGTGACATTTTCCAAGTTCATTTAGCTGGGAGAGCCCCTCGGGTTGCATCATTCCTAGGCCGCATGGGCCAGTCCCTGCGGCACGTATCCTTTCGCGTCTTTAGCTTACTCTGCTGGGAGCGCCCCTCGGGCTGCATAATTCCCAGGCCGCTCGGGTCCGACCCAGTGGCATGTATCGTTCCTGCATTTACCTAAGCTAGTTCGCTTTTCATACATGATCTATCTATGATTATCACCTACTTAATTATCATCCACCATGGAAGCTGCGCGCCGACCGTCCTTCTTTAGGATCTTTTGCATAAGAAGGCTAGGCACAACGTCTGTGCTCGGGCCCGTCCCTGCAGCGTCGATAAATCCAGCGGCTGAGCTCTGTCTGGCGGGTCGGCCCCGTTCACGTCACCTCCTGGGGTCGCTGGTGCTTGGTCTTCTCATGCGATAACCACGGGAGATTCATTTGGCGCAGGTTGCCTAACCATCTCGCGGGACCACCGCAGTTAACAAGAACCAAGACCAGGCGCAACCCGCCTTGAGGTAGGGCCTCGTGAGTCCCGCTGTGGCTCACGAGTGCCCGGACACACCTCGTCTAGCCCTGCCGTGCAAGCCACATGTCAGGGCGGGGCTGTACACGCCCCGAGGGCTCTCCGCAGTAGGGAGTCCCCTCCCACGTGCCAGTGGAAGCACCATGCTCCGCGCTGGCAGTCGACACTGCCGAGGAGCGGCTATGCCCATACAAGTGCGGAAACGCTATGCTCCGCGCTTGTGATAAACAACTGAGGGCGGCCCCATGGCCGTATCAACCTCAGGGAGCCCTTGAGCTCAGTGTCTAGCCTCACCGTGCTGCTTTCCCCTCGGGAGGGTAGCGCGAGCGGGTTGGGCACTGGGGCTGCACTCAGTTCACGCCTGGCGTACACCCCGTCAGGTCCCTCGGACCTGGTCGTCGCACGACCCTCCCGAGCGGAAGCCCGGCGAGGATAGGTATGAGGTCTGTTCGTACGTCAAGGGGGACCCTTGGGCATCGCGACCCAAGGGCCTAACTGGTCGCGTAGCCCCTCACTCCCTGGTCTCGTCCTGGTTTCCGTTCGAGCCAGCGGCGGCTGAGGCACGCACGGGGCCGGGCCCTGCCGACGCAGAATGTTAAGGCCTGCTCTTGCATTTCCTTCTTAAAGGTTGTTTGAACATCAAGGCGGACCCTTGGGCATCGCGACCCAAGGGCCTAACTGGTCACGTAGCCCCTCACTCCCTGGTCTCGTCCTGGTTTCCGGTCGAGCCAGCGACGGCTGAGGTACGCGCGGGGCCGGGACCTGCCGACGTAGAACACTAAGGCCTATTGCCGCATCTCCTTCCTATAAGTTGTCTGCGCGTCAAGGGGAACTCTTGAGCATCGCGAATCAGGAGCCTAACTGGCCACATAGCCCCTCACCCCCTGGCCTCGTCCTGGTTTCCGGTCGAGTCAGCGGCGGCTGAGGTATGGGCGGGGTCGGGCTCTGCCGACGTAGAACGTAAAGCAAATAGGAAGGAAATCGCAAAATCTCAAGCAAATATTACAAGACATATTGTTCTCCCAGTACCGAACGCAAGTTTAAACGCCTTCACGAGGTATGGTGCATATTGCAGGAATTAAACAGGAAAGGAGACGCCAGCAAGTCACCTCGTCATTCCCGGGCGCCATCATCACCTGCAGGGGGTGCTTCTTGAAGGAAATATGCCCTAGAGGCAATAATAAAGTTATTATTTATTTCCTTATATCATGATAAATGTTTATTGTTCATGATAGAATTGTATTAACCGGAAACATAATACATGTGTGAATACATAAACAAACAGAGTGTCACTAGTATGCCTCTACTTGACTAGCTCGTTGATCAAAGATGGTTATGTTTCCTAGCCATAGACATGAGTTGTCATTTGATTAACGGGATCACATCATTAGGAGAATGATGTGATTGACTTGACCCATTCCGTTAGCTTAGCACTCGATCGTTTAGTATGTTGCTATTGCTTTCTTCATGACTTATACATGTTCCTATGACTATGAGATTATGCAACTCCCGTTTACCGGAGGAACACTCTGTGTGCTACCAAACGTCACAACGTAACTGGGTGATTATAAAGGTGCTCTACAGGTGTCTCCAAATGTACTTGTTGGGTTGGCGTATTTCGAGATTAGGATTTGTCACTCCGATTGTCGGAGAGGTATCTCTGTGCCCACTCAGTAATACACATCGCTATAAGCCTTGCAAGCATTGTGACTAATGAGTTAGTTGCGGGATGATGTATTACGGAACGAGTAAAGAGACTTGCCGGTAACGAGATTGAACTAGGTATCGAGATACCGACGATCGAATCTCGGGCAAGTAACATACCGATGACAAAGGGAACAACGTATGTTGTTATGCGGTCTGACCGATAAAGATCTTCGTAGAATATGTGGGAACCAATATGAGCATCCAGGTTCCGCCATTGGTTATTGACCGGAGAGGTGTCTCGGTCATGTCTACATAGTTCTCGAACCCGTAGGGTCCGCACGCTTAACGTTACGATGACAGTTATATTATGAGTTTATAGGTTTTGATGTACCGAAGGTTGTTCGGAGTCCCGGATGTGATCACGGACATGACGAGGAGTCTCGAAATGGTCGAGACATAAAGATTGATATATTGGAAGCCTATGTTTGGACATCGGAAGTGTTCTGGGTGAAATCGGGATTTTTTCCGGAGTACCGGGAGGTTACCGGAACCCCCCGGTAACTTAATGGGCCTTAGTGGGCCTAGGTGGAAGAGAGGAGAGGAGGCCAGGGCAGGGCCGTGCGCCCCTTACCCCCCCAGTCCGAATAGGACAAGGAGAGGGGGGCGGCGCCCCCCTTCCTCCCCTCCACCTTTTCCCCCTTCCTCTCCTAGTCCAACATGGAAAGGGGGGAGTCCTACTCCCGGTAGGAGTAGGACTCCTCCTGGCACGCCTCTCCTCCCTTGGCCGGCGGCCTCCCCCTTGCTCCTTTATATACGGGGGCAGGGGCACCTCTTGACACACAATTGATCAACGATCTTTTAGCCGTGTGCGGTGCCCCCCTCCACCATATTACACCTCGATAATATCGTAGCGGAGCTTAGGCGAAGCCCTGCGTCGGTAGAACATCATCATCGTCACCACGCCGTCGTGCTGACAAAACTCTCCCTCAACACTCGGCTGGATCGGAGTTCGAGGGACGTCATCGAGCTGAACGTGTGCTGAACTCGGAGGTGCCGTGCGTTCGGTACTTGATCGGTCAGATCGTGAAGACATACGGCTACATCAACCGCGTTGTGTTAACGCTTCCGCTTTCGGTCTACGAGGGTACGTAGACAACACTCTCCCCTCTTGTTGCTAGGCATCACCATGATCTTGTGTGTGCGTAGGAAATTTTTGAAATTACTACGTTCCCCAACAGTGGCATCCGAGCCTGGTTTTATGCGTTGATGTTATGCACGAGTAGAACACAAGTGAGTTGTGGGCGATATAAGTCATACTGCTTACCAGCATGTCATACTTTGGTTCGGCGGTATTGTGAGATGAAGCGGCCCGGACCGACATTACGCGTACGCTTACGCGAGACTGGTTTCACCGTTGCGAGCACTCGATGCTTAAAGGTGACTGGCGGGTGTCTGTCTCTCACACATTAGTTGAACCGAGTGTGGCTACGCCCGGTCCTTGCTAAGGTTAAAACAGCACCAACTTGACAAACTATCGTTGTGGTTTTGATGCGCAGGTAAGAACGGTTCTTGCTAAGCCCGTAGCAGCCACGTAAAACTTGCAACAACAAAGTAGAGGACGTCTAACTTGTTCTTGCAGGGCATGTTGTGATGTGATATGGTCAAGACATGATGCTATATTTTATTGTATGAGATGATCATGTTTTGTAACCGAGTTATCGGCAACTGGCAGGAGCCATATGGTTGTCGCTTTATTGTATGAAATGCATTCGCCATGTAATTGTTTTAATTTATCACTAAGCGGTAGCGATAGTTGTAAAAGCAATAGTTGGCGAGACGACAACGATGCTACGATGGAGATCAAGGTGTCACGCCGGTGACGATGGTGATCATGACGGTGCTTCGGAGATGGAGATCACAAGCACAAGATGATGATGGCCATATCATATCACTTATATTGATTGCATGTGATGTTTATCTTTTAGGCATCTTATCTTGCTTTGATTGACTGTAGCATTATAAGATGATCTCTCACTAAAATTTCAAGATAAAAGTGTTCTCCCTAAGTATGCACCGTTGCGAAAGTTCTTCGTGCTGAGACACCATGTGATTATCGGGTGTGATAGGCTCTACGTTCAAATACAACGGGTGCAAAACAGTTGCACACGCGGAATACTCAGGTTAAACTTGACGAGCCTAGCATATGCAGATATGGCCTTGGAACACGGAGGCCGAAAGGTCGAGCGTGAAACATATAGTAGATATGATCAACATAGTGATGTTCACCATTGAAACTACTCCATCTCACGTGATGATCAGACATGGTTTAGTTGATTTGGATCACGTAATCACTTAGTTGATTAGAGAGATGTCTATCTAAGTGGGAGTTCTTAAGTAATATGATTAATAGAACTTAAATTTATCATGAACTTAGTACCTGATAGTATCTTGCTTGTCTATGTTAATTGTAGATAGATGGCCCGTGCTGTTGTTCCGTTGAATTTTAATGCGTTCCTTGAGAAAGCAAAGTTGAAAGATGATGGTAGCAATTACATGGACTGGGTCCGTAACTTGAGGATTATCCTCATTGCTGCACAGAAGAATTACGTCCTGGAAGCACCGCTGGGTGCCAGGCCTCCTGCAAGAGCAACACCAGAAGTTATGAACGTCTGGCAGAGCAAAGCTGATGACTACTCGATAGTTCAGTGTGCCATGCTTTACGGCTTAGAACTGGGTCTTCAACGACGTTTTGAACGTCATGGAGCATATGAGATGTTCCAGGAGTTGAAGTTAATATTTCAAGCAAATGCCCAGATTGAGAGATATGAAGTCTCCAATAAGTTCTACAGCTGCAAGATGGAAGAGAATAGTTCTGTCAGTGAGCATATACTCAAAATGTCTGGGTATAATAATCACTTGATTCAACTGGGAGTTAATCTTCCGGATGATAGCGTCATTGACAGAATTCTTCGATCACTGCCACCAAGCTACAAGAGCTTTGTGATGAACTATAACATGCAAGGGATGAATAAGACAATTCCCGAGCTCATCGCAATGCTAAAGGCAGCGGAGGTAGAAATCAAAAAGGAGCATCAAGTGTTGATGGTCAATAAGACCACTAGTTTCAAGAAAAAGGGCAAAGGGAAGAAGAAGGGGAACTTCAAGAAGAACAACAAGCAAGTTGCTGTTCAGGAGAAGAAACCCAAGTCTGGACCTAAGCCTGAAACTGAGTGCTTCTACTGCAAGCAGACTGGTCACTGGAAGCGGAACTGCCCCAAGTATTTGGCGGATAAGAAGGATGGCAAGGTTAACAAAGGTATATGTGATATACATGTTATTGATGTGTACCTTACTAATGCTCGCAGTAGCACCTGGGTATTTGATACTGGTTCTGTTGCTAATATTTGCAACTCGAAACAGGGGCTACGGATTAAGCGAAGATTGGCTAAGGACGAGGTGACGATGCGCGTGGGAAATGGTTCCAAAGTCGATGTGATCGCGGTCGGCACGCTACCTCTACATCTACCTTCGGGATTAGTTTTAGACCTAAATAATTGTTATTTGGTGCCAGCGTTAAGCATGAACATTATATCTGGATCTTGTTTGATGCGAGACGATTATTCATTTAAATCAGAGAATAATGGTTGTTCTATTTATATGAATAATATCTTTTATGGTCATGCACCCTTGAAGAGTGGTCGATTCTTGTTGAATCTCGATAGTAGTGATACACATATTCATTGAAGCCAAAAGATGCAGAGTTGATAATGATAGTGCAACTTATTTGTGGCACTGCCGTTTAGGTCATATCGGTGTAAAGTGCATGAAGAAACTCCATACTGATGGACTTTTGGAACCACTTGATTATGCATCACTTGGTACTTGCGAACCGTGCCTCATGGACAAGATGACGAAAACACCGTTCTCCGAAACTATGAGAGAGCAACAGATTTATTGGAAATCATACATACAGATGTATGTGGTCCGATGAATATTGAGGCTCGTGGCGGATATCGTTATTTTCTCACCTTCACAGATGATTTGAGCAGATATGGGTATATCTACTTAATGAAACATAAGTCTGAAACATTTGAAAAGTTCAATGAATTTCAGAGTGAAGTTGAAAATCATCGTAACAAGAAAATAAAATTTCTACGATCTCATCGTGGAGGAGAATATTTAAGTTATGAGTTTGGTCTTCATTTGAAACAATGCGGAATAGTTTCGCAACTCACGCCACCCGGAACACCACAGCGTAATGGTGTGTCCGAACGTCGTAATCGTACTTTACTAGATATGGTGTGATCTATGATGTCTCTTACTGATTTACCGCTATCGTTTTTGGGTTATGCTTTAGAGACGGCTGCATTCACTCTAAATAGGACACCATCGAAATCCATTGAGACGACGCCTTATGAACTATCGTTTGGCAAGAAACCAAAGTTGCCGTATCTTAAAGTTTGGGGTTGCGATGCTTATGTGAAGAAACTTCAACCTAATAAGCTCGAATCTAAATTGGAGAAATGTGTCTTCATAGGATACCCAAAGGAGACTGTTGGGTACACCTTCTATCACAGATCCGAAGGCAAGACATTCGTTGCTAAGAATGGATCCTTTCTAGAGAAGGAGTTTCTCTTGAAAGAAGTGAGGGGGAGGAAAGTAGAACTTGATGTGGTAACTGTACCTGCTCCCTTATTGGAAAGTAGATCATCACAGAAACCAGTTTCTGTGACACCTACGCCAATTAGTGGGGAAGTTAATGATAATGATCATGAAACTTCAGATCAAGTTATTAATGAACCTCGTAGGTCAACCAGATCAAGATCCGCACCAGAGTGGTACGGTAATCCTGTTCTGGAGGTTATGTTACTAGACCATGACGAACCTACGAACTATGAAGAAGCGATGGTGAGCCCAGATTCCGCAAAATGGCTTGAGGCCATGAAATCCGAGATGGGATCCATGTATGAGAACAAAGTATGGACTTTGGTTGACTTGCCCGATGATCGGCAAGCCATTGAAAATAAATGGATCTTCAAGAAGAAGACTGACGCTGACGGTAATGTTACTGTCTATAAAGCTCGACTTGTTGCGAAAGGTTTTCGACAAGTTCAAGGGATTGACTACGATGAGACCTTCTCACCCGTAGCGATGCTTAAGTCTGTCCAAATCATGTTAGCAATTGCCGCATTTTATGATTATGAAATTTGGCAAATGGATGTCAAAACTGCATTCCTGAATGGATTTCTGGAAGAAGAGTTGTATATGATGCAAGCGGAAGGTTTTGTCGATCCAAAGGAAGCTAACAAAGTGTGCAAGCTCCAACGATCCATTTATGGACTCGTGCAATCCTCTCGGAGTTGGAATAAACGCTTTGATAGCGTGATCAAAGCATTTGGTTTTATACAGACTTTTGGAGAAGCCTGTATTTACAAGAAAGTGAGTGGGATCTCTATAGCATTTCTGATATTATATGTGGATGACATATTGTTGATTGGAAACGATATAGAATTTCTGGATAGCATAAAGGGATACTTGAATAAGAGTTTTTCAATGAAAGACCTCGGTGAAGCTGCGTATATATTGGGCATCAAGATTTATAGAGATAGATCAAGACGCTTAATTGGACTTTCACAAAGCACATACCTTGACAAAGTTTTGAAAAAGTTCAAAATGGATCAAGCAAAGAAAGGGTTCTTGCCTGTGTTACAAGGTGTGAAATTGAGTAAGACTCAATGCCCGACCACTTCAGAAGATAGAGAGGAGATGAAAGATGTTCCCTATGCTTCAGCCATAGGCTCTATCATGTATGCAATGCTGTGTACCAGACCTGATGTATGCCTTACTATAAGTCTAGCAGAAGGTACCAAAGTAATCCAGGAGTGGATCACTGGACATCGGTCAAGAACATCCTGAAATACCTGAAAAGGACTAAGGATATGTTTCTCGTTTATGGAGGTGAGAAAGAGCTCATCGTAAATGGTTACGTCGATGCAAGCTTTGACACTGATCCGGACGATTCTAAATCACAAACGGGATACGTATTTACATTGAACGGTGGAGCTGTCAGTTGGTGCAGTTCTAAGCAAAGTGTCGTGGCGGGATCTACGTGTGAAGCGGAGTACATAGCTGCTTCGGAAGCAGCAAATGAAGGAGTCTGGATGAAGGAGTTCATATCCGATCTAGGTGTCATACCTAGTGCATCAGGACCAATGAAAATCTTTTGTGACAATACTGGTGCAATTTCCTTAGCAAAGGAATCCAGATTTCACAAGAGAACCAAGCACATCAAAAGACGCTTCAATTCCATCCGAGATTTAGTCCAGGTGGGAGACATAGAAATTTGCAAGATACATACGGATCTGAATGTTGCAGACCCATTGACTAAGCCTCTTCCACGAGCAAAACATGATCAGCACCAAGACTCCATGGGTGTAAGAATCATTACTGTGTAATACTAGATTATTGACTCTAGTGCAAGTGGGAGACTGAAGGAAATATGCCCTAGAGGCAATAATAAAGTTATTATTTATTTCCTTATATCATGATAAATGTTTATTGTTCATGCTAGAATTGTATTAACCGGAAACATAATACATGTGTGAATACATAAACAAACAGAGTGTCACTAGTATGCCTCTACTTGACTAGCTCGTTGATCAATGATGGTTATGTTTCCTAGCCATAGAAATGAGTTGTCATTTGATTAACGGGATCACATCATTAGGAGAATGTTGTGATTGACTTGACCCATTATGTTAGCTTAGCACTCGATCGTTTAGTATGTTGCTATTGCTTTCTTCATGACTTATACATGTTCCTATGACTATGAGATTATGCAACTCCCGTTTACCGGAGGAACACTTTGTGTGCTACCAAACATCACAACATAACTGGGTGATTATAAAGGTGCTCTACAGGTGTCTCCAAAGGTACTTGTTGGGTTGGCGTATTTCGAGATTAGGATTTGTCACTCCGATTGTCGGAGAGGTATCTCTGGGCCCACTCAGTAATACACATCGCTATAAGCCTTGCAAGCATTGTGACTAATGAGTTAGTTGCGGGATGATGTATTACGGAACGAGTAAAGAGACTTGCCGGTAACGAGATTGAACTAGGTATCGAGATACCGACGATCGAATCTCGGGCAAGTAACATACCGATGACAAAGGGAACAACGTATGTTGTTATGCGATCTGACCGATAAAGATCTTCATAGAATATGTGGGAACCAATATGAGCATCCAGGTTCCGCTATTGGTTATTGACCGGAGAGGTGTCTCGGTCATGTCTACATAGTTCTCGAACCCGTAGGGTCCGCACGCTTAACGTTACGATGACAGTTATATTATGAGTTTATATGTTTTGATGTACCGAAGGTTGTTCGGAGTCCCGGATGTGATCACACACATGACGAGGAGTCTCGAAATGGTCGAGACATAAAGATTGATATATTGGAAGCCTATGTTTGGACATCGGAAGTGTTCCGGGTGAAATCGGGATTTTTCCAGAGTACCGGGAGGTTACCGGAACCCCCGGTAACTTAATGGGCCTTAGTGGGCCTAGGTGGAAGAGAGGAGAGGAGGCCAGGGCAGGGCCGCGCGCCCCTTCCCCCCCAGTCCGAATAGGACAAGGAGAGGGGGGCGCCCCCCCCTTCCTTCCTCCCCTCCACCTTTTCCCCCTTCCTCTCCTAGTCCAACATGGAAAGGGGGGAGTCCTACTCCCGGTACGAGTAGGACTCCTCCTGGCGCGCCTCACCTCCCTTGGCCGGCGGCCTCCCCCTTGCTCCTTTATATACGGGGGCAGGGGCATCTCTTGACACACAATTGATCAACGATCTTCTAGCCGTGTGCGGTGCCCCCCTCCACCATATTACACCTCGATAATATCGTAGCGGAGCTTAGGCGAAGCCCTGCGTCGGTAAAACATCATCATCGTCACCACGCCGTCGTGCTGACAAAACTCTCCCTCAACACTCGGCTGGATCGGAGTTCGAGGGACGTCATTGAGCTGAACGTGTGCTGAACTCGGAGGTGCCGTGCGTTCGGTACTTGATCGGTCGGATCGTGAAGACGTACGACTACATCAACCGCGTTGTGTTAACGCTTCCGCTTTCGGTCTACGAGGGTACGTAGACAACACTCTCCCCTCTCGTTGCTATGCATCACCATGATCTTGCATGTGCGTAGGAAATTTTTGAAATTACCACATTCCCCAACACTTCTTCCACAGCCGCGTTGCCTTCGCCTGCACCACCCGTTGGAGTTGCAGGTTCGACAGCACCGCCGGGCGCAGGCGCAGGACCGAAGGCGCGGAACTTCTTCAGCTGGGCCTTCACTTGGCCCTTCACGGCTTCAGCAGCGGCTGCGCAGCGCTCGTCATCCATAGGCTCCAGCAGCTCGTCAAGGTTGGTGGCAGGGTTGCGAAGGTGGAGGTGGCTGAAGACGCGTGTCAACGCGGCAGAGGACAGAACGCGGGCTTCTTCTTCTGCCATGGGGCCAATACAGCTCATGACTTCCTCAAGTGCATCGACCAGATAGGGAAGCAGCTAGGTAGGGCCCTTGTCGGCGGCGGCTAGCGGCTCCTCCAAGCCCTTCTCGTAGAGCGACCGCAGCGCCGCGCGAGCCCTCTCCTCAAGGAGCTTGAAGGCCACGCGGTCCTCAGCCAGGACCTTCGCCTTGGCTTCAAGCTCGGCCTTCTCCGCCTTCAGCGCCTGGTTCGACTCCTCCAGCTGGCTGCGCTCCGTAGCTTGCGCCGTAGCCTGCGCTTTGCCTGCTGCTCCAGTTCGGCGTCACGATGGCTTACGGCATCTTCTCGGGCCTGCATCTTGTCCTCCTCCGCCTTGCGGCCTCGGGTTTCATTTGCACGCTCCCTCCTCATGGTCTCCAGCTCGGTCTCCAGCGACCGGCAGCGGTCTTGGGCGGCTTCAGCATCCTTCAGCGCCTCCTCGCGGGCCATCACAGCTTGGGCGGTGGCCTACTTGTCCTTCTCAGAGTCCACTGCGGCCTGGCTCAGCGCCACCCGGATGGCCGCATCGCAGTGAAGCCAGCCAGAGACCAGCTCCAGGCGCCCGACCACCAGGCGACGACCGGCACCTTGAAGATCCTCCTGCAGCAGGGTCAACTCAGAGAGGGCGTGCTTTGGGATGTCGGCAAAGGCAGAAGGATCTGCGGCCGGCAGAGCGGCAGAAGAAGGGAGATGCAACGTCGTCACCATGCCCTGGGAGGCAGGGAGCTCCGGAGCTTTGGAGACCCCAGCAGCCGAGCCGGATGCTGGCACCTCCAGAGCTAGCAGGGCCGCAGGGGTGCCCTCCTCCTGAGGGCGTTCTTCCAAGCCTCGCGAGGGCGAATTACTTGGAGAGGCGTGAGCACCGTCACTGTCCTTCCCCACGGAAGGAGACGCAGCTGCAGCAGGCGAGTTGGTCTCGAGCAGCACCACCGCTTCCTCCTTCCTCTTCTTCGCAGCGGGCGCTAGCCTAATCGCGCAATGATGAAGCGTCAAGAATCAGTTGCAGAAGCAAGAACCAGTCAATACAAGAACACTTATTGATCCACCGCGGCGTAGTCCCTCCGAGTCTTAAGCTTGAAGCATGAGAGCCTCAGAGGCACGGGCGCGCGAGCTCCAGGGGCGGAGGCACGAGCGGCAGATGGGCCGGAAGCAGCTCCGGGTGGCGTCAAAGCTGGAGCGTCGTCTCGGGAGATCAGCACCAACCTGCCCCTCGTCGGCACCGCGGTCGGCGATCCCATCTAGGGGCTGGCCCGGACATCGCGGCGACCCCAGCCGCGGGGGGTTCTCCTCTCTCCAGCCGGGCGTTAGCATCATCGTCATCATCAGGAAAGGAGCAGAGGTTGTCGGCCTTGCGTGGCGGAGAGGTCTCCCCTGTCTCCTCGCGGGTCGCCTCCAAGTCGTGCTCCTCATCTTCCTCCTCCTCTCCCCCATTGTGGGACTCGCTGGAAGACACGACCACCGGCGCCGTCGCCACCGAGGCTCCAGGGGGCGCCGGCGGCACCAGCCCACGCCCATCAAAGGTGGGCATGGCGGCCGCAACTTGCGCCCCGTCCTTGCGAAGGAACAAGGGAACGAAGGCACTCGGCGGGTACTCCTGGTCATCCCCGACCAGGAGACGGAGAACCACAGCTAGCTCTTCATCGGACAAGGCCTCTGAGCTCACACGGTGGTTGTCTTCTTCGCCCCCAAGCATCCACAAGGGGCGTGAGCGCGCCTGGAGTGGAGCCACACACAGCATCAGGAATTCCCTCAGAAGCATGGCCCCCGTCAGCTTCGCCACCTCGTGTTGCCTGGCTTCAGGTCGGCAGTCATCTTCTCCAGCACCAACTTCGCCCGGTCATCAGTGAGCTTCGTGCAAGACCACCCCTTGTTGGACTGGGGCGCCTCCGTCGGCAGCGTCAACCGCGGGCAGACGCACATGGCATCCACCATGACCCACTTGCTCCTGAAGCCCTCGGCCTTCTTCCCGGCCTTCGAGATCGCGTTGGCCTTGCCGGCTGCGACAAAGTTGGCACATCCTGAGGTATGGCCGTCCTTGATCCGAAGGAAGAAGAAGTGGCGCAGCAAAGCCACGGACGGCATCACCCCGACGTATGCCTCACAGTAGAAGGCAGAGATCGACAGGAGGAGAACAGAGTTGCGGTGAAGATGAAGGGCCTGCAGCCTGTAATGGCTGAGGACGGCGTAGAAGAAGTCGGAGAAGGGGGGAACCAGCCCCGCGGCGATGCTCCTCATGAAGAAGGGGTAGAAGGTGCTTCCCTCGGGCTCAGGTTCGGCGGAGCCGGCCCGGAGCTCGGTCTTCCCCCTCACATTGTTCTCCCCCGCTGTCAGCAGGCGCGTGGCAGCGAGGTTCTTCTCCGAGACGTTGGGGGCTTCCAGAGCCGGCTCGTACCAGGCGGGTGGCGAGGCGGCCTTGGTCTTTTGGGGTGCCATTGGTCGCTAGCAAGGAGGGGAATTGGAACAGATCTGGAGGTTTCGGAAGCGAGGAGCGAGAAAGGGGATCTGGAGCAAGACGAAGGAAAGCAATGAAGGCGAGCGTTGCCCACGCCAGTCTTTTGTCAGTCGGGCAGTTGCCGAGGCAGCATGGGGAAGTGGAGAAGCCCACGTCCAATCCATCGCCATGCGTTGACCAAGGCCGCAGGCTGTTGGGGCCTGCGACGCTTTGCACTAGCCCCTTGGCTTCACCCCAAAGCCAAGTCCGAGCGCACCTTGGGCCCGGGGGCTACTGTCGGCGTTCTGGGAACGGGGGTCACCAGACTTGCCTGCCTGCGGCCCATGGCATGGCTCCACCAGCGGGCCCATACGACCCATCTTCACCAGCAAACACCCAAGACCCTCGCGAGGGGCCAAGGCCCGCGAGGTGGACGACACAAGACCTCCTCAGGGGCGGCCTCACCAGGCTGGCTCGCGAGGGGCGGAGAGATCAAGGCAAGGGAACCTCGCTAGGTTCCAATGACGTAAGCCATGATGACCAAGACCAGGCGGGCGCCAGGCGGGCACCATCGCGCACAGTGTCCTCGTTTCCTCTTTGGTGCTAAAGAAGCAAGCGAAGGCGAGGAGTCCCGAGGCATCAGGCGAAGGTTTCCATATCATTGCAACAAGACCAGGACCAGTAGGACGGCAGGATGGAGGTCACCGTGGAGCCCAAGACGGCGTCACCACCAGAGCCTTTGGCAGGCGAAGACTACTTTTCTCAGGATAAGCTGTACTAGTTGTCCCCCTTCAAACTTGGCCGTTGTGGGATCCCTTCCTGCTCAATATTTGGGAAGAGGACCGGGGCCTCCGTAAACAGGACTAGCCACATCCATAGCAAGGGATCGAAACCTTCATCAGCTCACCAAGCACAAGAACACCTCTCCTCAGGAGGCTGTTCTTCCCTTGTAACTGTTCATCCTCAGCCTGAGAGGCAATCCACCACACCACACTGGAGTAGGGTATTACACCACAACAGTGGCCCGAACCAGTATAAATCTTGTGTCCCTCTGTTCTTTGAGTTCGTCGAGCTAGGCCGTGAGATCCTTGAGCGAGCGAGCCACCGAGGGAGAGAGAGATCTTCGTGCGCACCCCAGTGTTCGAACCTTGAGGGTTTTGACGGAACCCGTGATCCGACAGTGGCGGCAGCCACTGGCAGCCGGAGGCGGCCGGGAATAAGAGGCAGGGGCCGCGGCGGCGCTAGGCAGCGGGAGCACGGAGGGATGCGAGGCGGTGCCGACTAGGAGTTGCAGCGGCGGGGGGCAGTGGGAAGCAGTAGCGCAGCAGCGGCTGTGTGTGCCCACGCGTGAGCACGCAGACGCGAGGCAAGGGCACGACGCAAGCTTGCGAGCGCGCGCGTGGGCGGCGATGGTGAGCGCCCATGACTGGTGGTGGCGGGGCAGCAGCTGTGGCTACGTGTAGCGGGCGAGGGGGAGCGGGCGGAGCCAGAGGTGGGCGCGGGATGAAGTGGGAGTGCAGGCGCGGCGGCGTGGCGCGGTGACCGGGTGATGGTTGCTGCAGGTGCTCGCCGGGAAAGGGCTACGGTGCACGGCAGCGGGAGCTGGAGGTCTTGCTGGCCTCCGGAGGGTTCCAGGAGCGCGATGCGCGGCTCGGCCGCGAGCTATGCATGCCACGGCTGTGACGGCAATGAGCTCGCGGAGCAGCGGCGAGACGATTCTCGGGCAGCAAACAATGGGGGGCAGAGGAAAAGCGGGCGTTGCTAACCGAGGAGCACAAGGTGGCTCAGAGAAAGGCTTAGTAGCAGCAGGGACGATGAATTCGTCGGTGATGGTGCGTGGTGGCTGACGGGAAGATGCTCTCGATCCGGTTGATGTGGGCCTCTTTGGGTCGGGCTGCTCCACATAGGCGGTGCAGGGGAGGTAGGAGGAGTTCCTGGGGCAAGCTTAGCCGGAGCGGACGATGATGGCCGCGATGACGAGGGAGCCCAGGGCGACGCGGGTTCAGCCGAGGATTGCAGGGTCAAAAGCGGCGCGAGGGGAAAGAGCACGGGGTCTAGGGTTTGACCAAGAGGGGGTGCGGCCTCAAGTAGGCGCCGGGAGGATAGGGATGGCCGGCACGTGGCCGATCCAGGCCATGGACGCGCGGGCAACAGCCATGGCGCCATGGATGAACAGGGGGAAGGAGATAAGATGGGGGAGTTGGGCTAGGCCTCCCTCTAGCCATAGAGCCCAAGTGCACAGTAGTTTCTTGCTCCTTTTCTTTTCTATTTCTATCTTTTATTTCTACTCCGCTTGTATTTAGTTAGCCCACCAAACGAATTTTGTTATGTATGAAACTTCGCAAATAAATCATGCACAATATGTTGGTGTTGCACAAAAAGTTTCAAGGCACATGGAAAAGTTTAAATACTTTTAGAAATTGAAAAAGGTCTAATAAATGGGTGTTGTTCCACCGTTTTAATTCCTAGGGGCATTTTGGGAGCTTTCATGATGTTATTTTTCCTAACATAATTACTTAGGGATTATCTACAAAATTATGAGCATTTTAGTTTTACAGCTTGAAGACTTTTAATTTTGGCTTTACACTGAAATTTGAATTTGAACCGGTTTCGAATCAACGCGAGTTTAACAACAGAAATTGTGGTCACGTGGCATCATTAGCAGAGGATTACTGTAGCTTAATTATCTGGGCGTAACAAATCTCCTCCACTACAAGAAATCTCGTCCCGAGATTTTAGGAGGTAGAAGGAAACAAAATGGGGTATTCATCTCGAAGACGATCCTCGCGTTCCCAAGTGGCTTCATCCTCAGAAGGAGTGGACCACTGAACTTTTAGAAATTTGATAGCTTTCTGACGGGTGCGACGTTCATCTTTATCGAGAACGCGGACCGGATGCTCTCCGTAAGTGAGAACATCTTGCAGGGTTTGAGCTTTATAAGCCATGTGGTTGTTGCAATAAGACTTGTGACTCAGGGCATCGGCCATGATATTGGCCTTGCGAGGGGTATAAGAAATACCGTAGGCATAGTTTGTAATGGTTTCCATACATCACTGTTGACGGAGATCCAGATCTAGCTGAGTAAACAGATACTTCAGACTTTGATGACTGGTGAAGATCACACAATGATTACCAAAGGAAATGTTTCCAGAACTTCGGTGCAAACTTAACTGCAGCAAGTTCAAGGTCATGGACTGCATAGTTTTATTAGGAGGACATCTTGGAATTCATAAATGACTAGAGCATTTTCAATTCTCGCAAGAGAAGCAATTCACGCATTCAAGGAATAAATCCATGCTTCGGCATTTCGAACAAGATGAGTAAGGTAGCTCAGTATCTCATTTGATGGATGTAGTAGATGAACAGTTTTAGTGGCGTAAATGATAGAAGTTGTACGTGTTTTCAACCATTTCATTCCCAGAATGAGGTCGATATTGGACAACTTTAAAATAATGGGGGAAACATACAATTCCAGCCATTCAATTTCAAAGGGGATGTTGTGACTAACCATGGTGGTTCGACATTGGCTCGCAGAATGCAGCTTGGAATTCCGTCCAAGTGTTGGTGGTTCCAACAGGTAAGGAATGACTGGGGTTGTCCCACCATTGAACAGCGGGGCCTTCAAGGTAGTAAGCCGCGAGTGTGACATAATTGGCAGGGGCTACATCAGCAGACTCCAACTCGAAAGTGATGTCACGAAGACAGTCATCAGCATCAAGTGGCTGAGCTGAGCTGCGGTAGATGACAGGGTTGAGATGTGCAAAGTCTTGCAGAGTCACTGGGGCTAGTTGTTGATTCATATAGGGACGCAGAAACTGAGCCATGACTCCTTCCATGAACTGGCGATTCAGCATCAAACTGTTGTATCATTCCGGCCATGTATTCGGGCGGTCATGACCAGCGGGTCTAACCATCCTACTTAAATGCTATAGGCGGTAGTTTAGCAAGGGGTGAAGCAAGTGTATGGAGTCACTCATGATGTAATCAAAACAATGAGCAAAGGCACGGTACGTACAAAGTAGTAGTCATTAAAGACATACAGATACATATACGAGTCCAATTACACATTGTTCATATGAGTTCGGACAAGATAACACCCTAGGCGGCACGCATGCACGCAATGGATGGATAAAATAATGGGACATGGCAAAAGCTACAACATCGTCGAAGATAACCACTGGAGCGAGAGATTTGCTAGTGACGACGCAGGGTTCCCTCGATAAAAGGATCCTGCGGTCAGTGAAAATTGTGAAGCAGATATTGGCCCTCAATTCTAGAAAGGGTAATACAAATCACCGGGTGGATGTGATCACGAGATCCTAATGTTTAGAGTTAGCAAAATCATTTAACCTGAATAGAAGAGAGATTAGAGTCCCAGAGTATAGAAGAGGAATAAAAGATCCTAATACCACGGAATGACGACGTGGGCCCGTAAGCCACACAACCATGTTAGTAAAACCGTTTTTTCAAAGACTAGACTCAACTTCGGCCACAGAGTTGGAAAGGGGGGTTCCTAGAGGCAGTCAGCTCTGATACCAACTTGTGACGCCCCCGATTAGGCCGTACACTAATGATACGTCTCCAACGTATCTATAATTTTTGATTGTTCCATGCTATTATATTATCTATTTTGGATGTTTAATGGGCTTTACTAAGCACTTTTATATTATTTTTGGGACTAACCTATTAACCGAAGGCCCAGTGCAAATTGCTATTTTTTTGCCTATTTCAGTGTTTCACAGAAAAGAAATATCAAACGGAGTCCAAACGGAATGAAACCTTCGGGAGAGTTATTTTTGGAACAAACGTGATCCAGGGGACTTGGAGTGGATGTCAAGAAATAAGCGAGGAGGCCACGAGGCAGGGAGGCGCGCCTGCCCCCTCTAGGCGCGCCCCCACCCTCATGGGCCCCTCGCAGCTCCACCGACCTACTTCTTCCTCCTATATATATCCATATACCCCGAAAACGTCCAGGAGCACCACGAAACCCTATTTCCACCGCCACAACCTTCTGTACCCGTGAGATCCCATCTTGGGGCCTTTTCTGGCGCTCCGGCGGAGGAGGAATCGATCAAGGAGGGCTTCTACATCAACACCATAGCCTCTCCGATGATGTGTGAGTAGTTTACCTCATACCTTCGGGTCCATAGTTATTAGCTAGATGCCTTCTTCTCTCTCTTTGGATCTCAATACAAAGTTCTCCTCGATCTTCTTGGAGATCTATTCGATGTAACTCTTTTTGCGGTGTGTTTGTCGAGATCCCATGAATTGTGGGTTTATGATCAAAATTATCTATGAACAATATTTGAATCTCCTCTAAATTCTTTTATGTATGATTTAATATCTTTGCAAGTCTCTTTGAATTATCAGTTTGGTTTGGCCTACTAGATTGATCTTTATTGCAATGGGAGAAGTGCTTAGCTTTGGGTTCAATCATGCGGTGCTCGATCCTAGTGACAGAAGGGGAAACGACACGTATTGTATTGTTGCCATCGAGGATAAAAAGATGGGGTTTATATCATATTGCTTGAGTTTATCCCTCTACAGCATCTCATCTTGCCTAAGGCGTTACTCTGTTCTTATGAACTTAATACTCTAGATGCATGCTGGATAGCGGTCGATGTGTGGAGTAATAGTAGTAGATGCAGAATCGTTTCGGTCTACCTGTCGCGGACATGATGCCTATATACATGATCATGCCTAGATATTCTCATAACTATGCACTTTTCTATCAATTGCTCGACAGTAATTTGTTTACCCACTGTAATACTTATGCTATCTTGAGAGCAGCCACTAGTGAAACCTATGGCCCCCGAGTCTATTTTCCATCATATTAATCTCCCGTCAACTAGCTATTTCTGTCGCCGTTTATTTTGCAATCTTTACTTTTCAATCTATATCATAAAAATACCAAAAATATTTATTTTATTATCTCTATCAGATCTCACTTTTGCAAGTGGCCGTGAAGGGATTGACAACCCCTTTATCGCGTTGGTTGCAAGGTTCTTATTTGTTTGTGTAGGTACGAGGGACTTGTGCGTGGCCTCCTACTGGATTGATACCTTGGTTCTCAAAAACTGAGGGAAATACTTACGCTACTTTGCTGCATCAGCCTTTCTCTTCAAGGGAAAACCAACGCATGCTCAAGAGGTAGCAAGAAGGATTTCTGGCGCCATTGCCGGGGAGTCTACGCACAAGTCAAGACATACCAACTACCCATGACAAACACTTATCCCTCGCATTACATTATTTGCCATTTGCCTCTCATTTTCCTCTCCCCCACTTCACCCTTGCCGTTTTATTCGCCTTCTTTTTCCGTTCGCTTTTTCCTTCGCTTGCTTCTTGTGTGTGCTTGTGTGTTGGATCGTTCGTCACGATGGCTGAAGATAATACTAAATTGTATGATTTTTCCAATACCAACAACAATGATTTTCTTAGCACTCTGATTGCTCCTCTTACCGATACTGAATCTTGTGAAATTAATGTTGCCTTGCTGAATCTTGTCATGAAAGATCAATTCGCCGGCCTTCCTAGTGAAGATGCCACTACCCATCTAAACAACTTTGTTGATTTGTGTGATATGCAAAAGAAGAAAGATGTGGATAATGATATTGTTAAATTGAAGCTGTTTCCTTTTTCGCTTAGAGATCGTGCTAAAACTTGGTTTTCTTCTTTGCCTAAAAATAGTATTGATTCATGGAATAAGTGCAAAGATGCTTTTATCTCTAAGTATTTTCCTCCCGCTAAGATTATCTCTCTTAGAAACGATATTATGAATTTTAAGCAACTTGATCATGAACATGTTGCACAAGCTTGGGAGAGGATGAAATTAATGATCCGTAATTGCCCTACACATGGTTTGAATTTATGGATGATTATACAAAAAAATTATGCCGGATTGAATTTTGCTTCTAGAAATCTTTTAGATTCGGCCGCGGGAGGCACTTTTATGGAAATCACTTTGGGAGAAGCTACTAAACTCCTAGATAATATTATGGTTAATTATTCTCAATGGCACACCGAAAGATCAACTAGTAAAAAGGTTCATGCGATAGAAGAGATTAATGTTTTCAGTGGAAAGATGCATGAACTTATGAAATTGTTTGCTAATAAGAATGTTTCTTCTGATCCTAATAATATGCCTTTGTCTACCTTGATTGAGAATAATAATGAATCTATGGATGTGAATTTTGTTGGTAGGAATAATTTGGTAACAACGCTTATAGAGGAAACTTTAATCCTAGGCCGTTTCCTAGTAATTCCTCTAATAATTATGGTAATTCCTACAACAACTCTTATGGAAATTTTAATAAGATTCCATCTGATTTTGAGACTAGTGTTAACGAATTTATGATTTCTCAAAAGAATTCCAATGCTTTGCTTGAAGAAAAATTGCCTAAGATTGATGAATTTGCTAGGAACGTGGATAAAATTTCTCTTGATGTTGATTCTTTGAAACTTAGATCTATTCCACCTAAGCATGATATCAATGAGTCTCTCAAAGCTATAAGAATTTCCATTGATGAGTGCAAAGAAAGAACCGCTAGGATGCGCGCTAAGAAAGATTGCTTTGTGAAGGCATGTCCTTCTAGTTTTCATGATAATAAGGATGAAGATCTAAAAGTGATTGATGTATCTCCTATTAAATCTTTGTTTTGCAATATGAATCTTGATAATGATGGGACTGGAGATGTGTCAACTTTAGTTAAAAGGCATCCCAATGATTCAGAGTTTTTAGATCTTGATGCAAAAATTGGTAAAAGTGGGATTGAAGAGGTCAAAACTTTAGAGAGCAATGAACCCACTATTTTGGATTTCAAGGAATTTAATTATGATAATTGCTCTTTAATAGATTGTATTTCCTTGTTGCAATCCGTGCTAAATTCTCCACATGCTTATAGTCAAAATAAGGCTTTTACCAAACATATCGTTGATGCTTTAATGCAATCCTATGAAGAAAAGCTTGAATTGGAAGTTTCTATCCCTAGAAAACTTTATGATGAGTGGGAAACTACTATTAAAATTAAAATTAAATATCATGAATGCTATGCTTTGTGTGATTTGGGTGCTAGTGTTTCCACGATTCCGAAAACTTTGTGTGATGTGTTAGGTTTCCGTGAATTTGATGATTGTTCTTTAAACTCACCTTGCGGATTCCACCATTAAGAAACCTATGGGAAGAATTAATGATGTTCTTATTGTTTCCAATAGGAATCATGTGCCCGTAGATTTCATTGTTCTTGATATAGATTGCAATCCTTCATGTCCTATTATTCTTGGTAGACCTTTCCTTAGAACGATCGGTGCAATTATTGATATGAAAGAAGGAAATATTAGATTCCAATTTCCGTTAAGGAAAGGCATGGAACAATTTCCTAGAAATAAAATAAAATTACCTTATGAATCTATTATGAGAGCCACTTGTGGATTGCATACCAAAGATGATAATACCTAAATCTATTCTTGCCTTTATGCCTAGCTAGGGGCGTTAAACGATAGCGCTTGTTGGGAGGCAACCCAATTTTATTTTTGTTCCTTGCTTTTTGGTTCTGTTTAGTAATAAATATTTGATCTACCCTATGGTTAGATGTGGTTTTTTGTTTTAATTAGTGTTTGTGCCAAGTTTAACCTATAGGATCTTCTTGGATGATAGTTATTTGATCTTGCTGAAAATTCCAGAAACTTTCTGTTCACGAAAACAATTGTTAAAAATCACCAGAACGCGATAAAATATTGATTCCAATTGCTGCTGATCAATAAACAAATTTTCTAGGTCTTCCTATTTTGGATGAATTTTGGAGTTCCAGAAGTTTGCGTTAGTTACAGATTACTATAGACTGTTCTGTTTTTGACAGATTCTGTTTTGTGTGTGTTGTTTGCTTATTTTGATGAGTCTATGGCTAGTATCGGAGGTTATGAACCATAGAGAAGTTGGAATAAAGTAGGTTTAACACCAATATAAATAAAGAATGAGTTCATTACAGTACCTTAAAGTGGTGGTTTGTTTTATTTCTCTAACGGAGCTCATTAGATTTTCTGTTGAGTTTTGTGTTGTGAAGTTTTCAAGTTTTTGGGTAAAGATTTGATGGATTATGGAACAAGGAGTGGCAAGAGCCTAAGCTTGGGTATGCCAAGGCACCCCAAGGCAAAATCCAAGGACAACCAAAAGCCTAAGCTTGGGGATGCCCTGGAAGGCATCCCCTCTTTTGTCTTCGTCTATCGGTAACTTTACTTGATGCTATATTTTATTCACCACATGATATGTGTTTTGCTTGCAGCGTCTTGTATGATTTGAGTCTTTGCTTTTTAGTTTACCACAATCATCCTTTCTGTACACACCTTTTGGGAGAGACACACATCAATCGGAATTCATTAGAATACTCTATGTGCTTCACTTATATCTTTTGAGCTAGAAAATTTTGCTCTAGTGCTTCACTTATATCTTTTAGAGCACGGCGGTGGTTTTATTTTATAAAATAATTGATCTCTCATGCTTCACTTATATTATTTTGAGAGTCTTTTAGAACAACATGGTAATTTGCTTTGGTTAAAATTTTAGTCCTTAAGTGATGAGCATCCAAGATAGGTATAATAAAAACTATCATATAGAGTGCATTGAATATTATGAGAAGTCTGACACTTGATAATTGTTTTGAGATATGAAGATGGTGACATTAGATTCATGCTAGTTGAGTAGTTGTGAATTTGAGAAATACTTGTTCTAAAGTTTGTGATTCCCATAGCATGCACGTATGGTCAACCGTTATGTGATGAAGTCGGAGCATGATTTATTTATTGATTGTATTCCTTATGAGTGGCGGTCGGGGATGAGCGATGGTCTTTTCCTACCAATCTATCCCCCTAGGAGCATGCACGTAGTACTTCGTTTCAATAATTAATAGATTTTTGCAATAAGTATGTGAGTTCTTTATGACTAATGTTGAGTCCATGGATTATACGCACTCTCACCCTTCCACCATTGCTAGCCTCTCTAATACCGCGCACCTTTCGCCGGTATCATACACCCACCATATACCTTCCTCAAAACAGCCACCATACCTACCTATTATGTCATTTCCATAGCCATTCCGATATATATTGCCATGCAAGTTTCCACCATTCCGTTTATTATGACACGCTCCATCATTGTCATATTGCTTTGCATGATCATGTAGTTGACATCGTCTTCGTGGCAAAGCCACCATTCATAATTATTTCATACATGTCACTCTTGACTCATTGCATATCCCGGTACACCGCCGGAGGCATTCACATAGAGTCATATTTTGTTCTAAGTATTGAGTTGTAATTTTTGAGTTGTAAGTAAATAAAAGTGTGATGACCATCATTATTAGAGCATTGTCCCAAGTGAGGAAATGATGATGGAGACTATGATTCCCCCACAAGTCGGGATGAGACTCCGGACGAAAAGAAAAAAAAGAAAAAAAAAGAGGCCATAAAAAAAGAGAAAAGACCCAAATAAAAAAAGAGAGAAAAAGAGAGATGGGAGAATGTTACTATCCTTTTACCACACTTGTGCTTCAAAGTAGCACCATGATCTTCATGATAGAGAGTCTCCTATGATATTACTTTCATATACTAGTGGGAATTTTCATTGTAGAACTTGGTTTGTGTATTCCAATGATGGGCTTCCTCAAATTGCCCTAGGTCTTCGTGAGCAAGCGAGTTGGATGCACACACACTTAGTTTTTGTTTTGAGCTTTCATAAACTTATAGATCTAGTGCATCCATTGCACGGCAATCCCTACTCACTCACATTGATATCTATTAATGGTTATCTCCACAACCCATTGATACGACTAGTTGATGTGAAACTATCTCCTTCTTTTTTTTCTTCCCCACAACCACCGTCTATTCCACCTATAGTGCTATGTCCATGGCTCACGCTCATGTATTGCGTGAAGATTGAAAAAGTTTGAGAACATCAAAAGTATGAAACAATTGCTTGGCTTGTCATCGGGGTTGTGCATGATTTAAATATTTTGTGTGATGAAGATAGAGCATTGCCAGACTATATGATTTTGTAGGGATAACTTTCTTTGGCCATGTTATTTTGAGAAGACATGATTGCTTTGTTAGTATGCTTGAAGTATTGTTATTTTCATGTCAATATTAAACTTTTATCTTGAATCTTGCGGATCTGAACATTCATGCCACAATAAAGAAAATTACGTTAAGGAATATGCTAGGTAGCATTCCACATCAAAAATTCAGTTTTTATCATTTACCTACTCGAGGACGACCTGGAATTATGCTTGGGGATGCGTGATACGTCTCCAACGTATCTATAATTTTTGATTGTTCCATGCTATTATATTATCTGTTTTGGATGTTTAATGGGCTTTAATAAGCACTTTTATATTATTTTTGGGACTAACCTATTAACCGAAGGCCTAGTGCAAATTGCTGTTTTTTTGCCTATTTCAGTGTTTCGCAGAAAAGGAATATCAAACGGAGTCCAAACGGAATTAAACCTTCGGGAGAGTTATTTTTGGAAAAAACGTGATCCAGGGGACTTGGAGTGGACGTAAAGAAAGAAGTGAGGAGGCCACGAGGCAGGGAGGCGCGCCTGCCCCCCTAGACGCGCCCCCTCCCTCATGGGCCCCTCGCAGCTCCACCGACCTACTTCTTCCTCCTATATATATCCATATACCCCAAAAACATCCAGGAGCACCACGAAACCCTATTTCCCCCGCCGCAACCTTCTGTACCACTGAGATCCCATCTTGGGGCCTTTTCCGGCGCTCCGCCGGAGGGGGCATCGATCGTGGAGGGCTTCTACATCAACACCATAGCCTCTCCGATGATGTGTGAGTAGTTTACCTCAGACCTTCGGGTCCATAGTTATTAGCTAGATGGCTTCTTCTCTCTCTTTGGATCTCAGTACAAAGTTCTCCTCGATCTTCATGCAGATCTATTCGATGTAACTCTTTTTGCGGTGTGTTTGTCGAGATCCGATGAATTGTGGGTTTATGACCAAGATTATCTATGAACAATATTTGAATCTCCTCTGAATTCTTTTATGTATGATTTAATATCTTTGCAAGTCTCTCCGAATTATCAGTTTGGTTTGGCCTACTAGAATGATCTTTCTTGCAATGGGAGAAGTGCTTAGCTTTGGGTTCAATCATGCGGTGCTCGATCCTAGTGACAGAAGGGGAAACGACATGTATTGTATTGTTGGCATCGAGGATAACAAGATGGGGTTTATATCATATTGCTTGAGTTTATCCCTCTACATCATGTCATCTTGCCTAATGCGTTACTCTGTTCTTATGAACTTAATACTCTAGATGCATGCTGGATAGCGGTCGATGTGTGGAGTAATAGTAGTAGATGCAGAATCGTTTCGGTCTACCTGTCGCGGACGTGATGCCTATATACATGATCATGCCTAGATATTCTCATAACTACGTTCTTTTCTATCAATAGCTTGACAGTAATTTGTTTACCCACCGTAATACTTATGCTATCTTGAGAGAAGCCACTAGTGAAACCTATGGCCCCCGGGTCTATTTTCCATCATATTAATCTCCCGTCAACTAGCTATTTCTATCGCCATTTATTTTGAAATCTTTACTTTTCAATCTATATCATAAAAATACCAAAAATATTTATTTTATTATCTCTATCAGATCTCACTTTTGCAAGTGGCCATGAAGGGATTGACAACCCCTTTATCGTGTTGGTTGCAAGGTTCTTATTTGTTTTTGTAGGTACGAGGGACTTGCCTGTGGCCTCCTACTGGATTGATACCTTGGTTCTCAAAAACTGAGGGAAATACTTACGCTACTTTGCTGCATCACCCTTTCCTCTTCAAGGGAAAACCAACGCATGCTCAAGAGGTAGCAACTAATCATACACGCAAATGTGTACGATCAAGATCAAGGACTCACGGGAAGATATCACAACACAACTCTAGACACAAATCAAGATAATACAAGCTTCATATTACAAGCCAAGGGCCTCGAGGGCTCAAATACAGAAGCTCGAAAGCAGTCAGCAGAAGCAACAATATCTGAGTACAGACATAAAGTTAAGCAAGGCTGCCTTAAGAAGGGAAACACAAAAGCGACAACGATCGAAGAGGCAAGGCCTCCTGCCTGGGACCTCCTAACTACTCCTGGTCGTCGACGGTCTCCACGTAGTAGTAGGTACCCTCTGGGTAGTAGTAGTAGTAGTAGTAGTCGACTAAGGTGGCATCTGGCTCATAGGATCCACCATCTGGTTGCAACAACCGGAAAGAAGAAAGAAGGAGGACAAGGGATAGCAAAGCAACCGTGAGTACTCATCCAAAGTACTCGCAAGCATCAGATCTATACTAATTATGCATTGGTATCAAAGGAAGGTATGTATCTGTGGACTGAACTGCGGAATGCCAGAATAGAGGGTGTCAGATTTCCGGTTCCGACAAAACCGTTGAGGTTCGAACACTGGGGTGCGCACGAAGATCTCTCTCTCCCTAGATCGCTCTCGCCAAATCGCAAGGCCTAGCTCGACGAACCTGAAGAACGAGAGACACCAGAGTTTATACTGGTTCGGGCCACCGATGTGGTGTAATACCCTACTCCAGTGTGGTGCGGTGGATTGCCTCTTGGGCTGAGGATGAACAGTTACAAGGGAAGAACAGCCTCCTAAGGAGAGGTGCTCTTGTGCTTGGTGAACTTGTGTGGATGAGGATGATCTGAATGATCCGTCCCGCTATGGTGGTGGCTAGTCCTATTTATAGAGGCCCTGGTCCTCTCCCCAAATATTGAGCGGGAAGGGATCAAACAACGGCCAAATTCCAAGGGAAACAACTAGTACAAGTTATCCTGACTAAAGGTAGTCTTCGCCTGCCAAAGGCTCTGGTGGTGACGCCGTCTTGGGCTCCACGGTGACCTCCGTCTTGCCGTCCTGCTGGTCTTGGTCCCGTTGCACCGATATGGAAACCTTTGCTTGATGCCTCGGGAATCCTCTCTTGCGCTTGCCTCTTTAGCACCAAAGAGAAAACGAGGATACCGTGCACGTTGGCACCCGCCTGGGTCCAGTCGTCATGGCTGGCGTCATAGGAACCTCGCGGGGTATCCCTTGCCTTGATCTCTCCGCCCCTCGCGAACCAGCCTAGTGAGGCCGTCCCGAGGAGGTCTTGTGTCATCCACCTCGCGAGGCTTGGCCCCTCGCGAGGGTCTTGAGTGTTTGCTGGTGAAGATGGGCCGTACCGGGCCACTGGTGGAGCCACGCTGTGGGCTGCAGGCAGGCAAGTCTGGGGACCCCCGTTCCCAGGACGCCGACAGTAGCCCCCGGGCCCAAGGCGCGCTCGGACTTGGCTTCGAAGCGAAGCCAAAGGGCAAGTGTGGAGCGCCGCGGGCCCCAACAGCCTGTGTCCCCGCTTGACGCGTGGCGGTTGATTGGACGTGGGCGTCTCCACTTCCCCATGCTGCCTCGGCAACCGCCCGACTTAACGAGTCCCTACTGCATGCAGAGAAAAATCATCATTACCTGTGATCGTGGGGATCGCCGGTTGGCCTTCTCCTGCTATAAATGAGGAGGGGGCGGAGCCCTCATCGCTCATCTCTTCCTGCTCCGCTCGCTTCTTCTTCCTCGCTTCATTGCTAGTAGTGACCCCCATGGCGCCTGCGAAGAGGTTCTCAGCCGCAGAGAAGGGGAAGGCCCACCCAGAGGGGCCCGGCTCCCCGCCGCCCAAGCGTGGGCGCGGCCGTCCCCGTAAGCACACCGCGACCCCCACCACGGCTCCTCGCGGCCGCGGCCGCGCCTCTTCTCGCGGTGGGACTCGCCCAGATCGTGGCAGCCCCGTCGATGAAGGGAGGCGCGTCATGGTCGCTCGGCCTCCCCGGTCGTGCTTCCACTCGGCGGAGGTGCTGCCGGAGTTCGTCGTGTGGTCGGAGAACCCAGCCTGCACCTTGCTTCAGCTCCCGCGCTTCTTCACTAGCGAGTTGCCGGCCACAGGTCCAGGCGGGCTCTGGCTGCAGGCGGACGGCTGCTGCAGCAAAGCTTCGTGGGTTGCAGTCGAGGTCTCCGTCGCAGGCAACGCAGCCCTGGCCCCCAGCTGGCAGACGTTTGCCCGCGCACACGGCCTGGGCAGGCGATGCACCCTCCACTTCAAATATGACGGCAACGCGATCCTCTACGTGAGGGTGTTCGGAGAAGATGACCGCCACGTCGGGTGCTGCCCCCAGGACAACGACGGCGATGAGGTGCTCGGCCTCGGCGACGGTCGAGACGAGGGTGAGGATGGCCTTGCCTTCGGTGTTGGCCGCTGCTCCCCCAGCTACGGCGATTCTCCCTCCGACGACAGCTCCAGCGGCGGCGGCTACGACCAGCCGCCGCGCCCGCTTTGAGGGCGGCAGCGGGTCGTCTCGTCGTCGTGCCCTGGTGAATGATACGTCTCCAACGTATCTATAATTTTTTATTGTTCCATGCTATATTATATTCTGTTTTGGAAATTATTGGGCTTTATTATACACTTATATTATTTTTGGGACTAACCTATTAACCGGAGGCCCAACCCAGAATTGCTGTTTTTTGCCTATTTCAGAGTTTCGCAGAAAAAGAATATCAAACGGAGTCCAAACGGAATGAAACCTTCGGGAACGTGATTTTTGGAACAAACGTGATCCAGAGGACTTGGACCCTACGTCAAGAAAGCAACCAGGAAGGCACGAGGTAGGGGGGCGCGCCTACCCCCAGGCGCGCCCTCCACCATCGTGGGGCCCATGTTGCTCCACCGACGTACTTCTTCCTCCTATATATACCTACGTACCCCCAAACTACCAGATACGGAGCCAAAAAACTAATTCCACCGCCGCAACCTTCTGTACCCGTGAGATCCCATCTTGGGGCCTTTTCCAGAGCTCCGCCGGAGGGGGCATCGATCACGGAGGGCTTCTACATCAACACCATAGCCTCTCTGATGATGTGTGAGTAGTTTACCTTAGACCTTCAGGTCCATAGTTATTAGCTAGATGGCTTCTTCTCTCTCTTTGGATCTCAATACAATGTTCTCCCCCTCTCTTGTGGAGATCTATTCGATGTAATCTTCTTTTGCGGTGTGTTTGTTGAGATCGATGAATTGTGGGTTTATGATCAAGTTTATCTATGAACAATATTTGAATCTTCTCTGAATTCTTTTATGTATGATTGGTTATCTTTGCAAGTCTCTTCGAATTATCAGTTTGGTTTGGCCTACTAGATTGATCTTTCTTGCAATAGTAGAAGTGCTTAGCTTTGGGTTCAATCTTGCGGTGTCCTTTCCCAGTGATAGTAGGGGCAGCAAGGCACGTATTGTATTGTTGCCATCGAGGATAACAAGATGGGGTTTATATCATATTGCATGAGTTTATCCCTCTACATCATGTCATCTTACTTAAAGCGTTACTCTATTCTTTTGAACTTAATACTCTAGATGCATGCTGGATAGCGGTCGATGTGTGGAGTAATAGTAGTAGATGCAGGCAGGAGTCGGTCTACTTGTCGCGGACGTGATGCCTATATACATGACCATACCTAGATATTCTCATAACTATGCTCAATTCTGTCAATTGCTCAACAGTAATTTGTTTGCCCACCGTAATACTTATGCTCTCGAGAGAATCCACTAGTGAAACCTATGGCCACCGGGTCTATTTTCCATCATATTAATCTTCCAACACTTAGCTATTTTTATTGCCTTTTATTTTACTTTGCATCTTTATCATAAAAATACGAAAAATATTATCTTATCATATCTATCAGATCTCACTTTCGTAAGTGACCGTGAAGGGATTGACAACCCCTTTATTGCGTTGGTTGCGAGGATTTTATTTGTTTGTGTAGGTGCGAGGGATTCGTGTGTGGCCTCCTACTGGATTGATACGTTGGTTCTGAAAAACTGAGGGAAATACTTACGCTGTTTTACTGCATCACCCTTTCCTCTTCAAGGGAAAACCAACACAGTGCTCAAGAGGTAGCAGTGAAGCGCGAGGAGGGGTCCGACTGAGCTCGGGGGAGCGCCATGGGTCTATCCTCGCGAGCTGCTGCAGGGGCATGCGCCACTTTTGTTTTGTTCTTCCTTTCCTTCCCGCATTAAGAGAGAGACAAGTATGGGGCCCCGTAGGGGTATGCAACGAACCATGGTTTTCAAGTTGCTATGCTATGTTTATTGTTCCTGTGTCGCGTTACAGCATTAACATTTTATGTAGGCGCGTAGAAATAACTTAGCTTGACATGCTCTAAGTAGTTCTCGCCTCGTGAGGTGCGTGTTTCCCAGTACCTAGCGAGGCCTCCTTCGCCTGGAAGGCATCTTGGACCTGCAAAAATTCGTTAGGAAACTCTTATTCTTCCGAGCCCTGGTCGCAGGCGCTGGTGGCCATGATCCAGCGCTTCGCATTGCGGTACCCGAGAGGCACGGATTGAGAGAAGTGCGCCAGCTTACGAGCTCGAACAAGGGCGCCTCGTGAAAAACAGGAAAAACACTCATGAAGGCACCTGTCCAGCCCCCTCGCGAGGCATGCGAGAGAGAGAGTACAGGTCGAAACAAGGAACCAAAAGAAGAGGCGGAGGCAAAAGGCGATGGAACCAAACCGGCAAGGAACACAAGAAAGCAAATTTTAATTGAAGAGAGGCAAGCCAACTATGAAAGCAAATGAAAAGCCGCGTCCGGCACCTAGTCTAGTCTTCTTTTCTTCTCACCAGCGCGGAGCTAAGTGCTACCACTAGGACATGGGAGGGAGCCCCCAAGGCCTGAGGGCGGCACTCCTGAGACTCCGGGGCGTTTACAGCCCCACTCACTATTACGTGAGAGTGTCACGAGCAGAGACCTTCACAGGCACTGGGCCTTTCTTCATGGGTAGAACTTCCGGAGGTGCTGGATGTTCCAGGCGTTCTGGATGGGGACCCCGTCCTGCGTCTCCAGGTGCGCGGCGCCAGGCCTGGAGACGTGGGCGACCCTAAACGGGCCCTCCTACATGGGCGAGAGCTTGTGCAGCCCTTCCCTGGAGAGCACCCGCCTTAGGAAGAGGTCACCCACCTCGAGCGTCCTAGGGCGCACGCTGCGGCAGTGGTACCGCCGCAGCACCTGCTGGTATCTTGCCGCTCGAAGCGTGGCTTCATGGCGGTGTTCCTCCCCCAGCACAAGGTCCATCCCCCGCATGGCGTCCTGATGCATTTCATCAAACGCCAGGACCCACGCGAAGCGATGCTTGACCTCGTGAGGGAGAACCGCTTCTGCTCCGTAGACGAGGAAGAACGGGGTCTCGCCTGTTGGCTTGGTGGCGGTGGTGCGGATGGACCACAACACAGACTGGAGCTCATCGTGCCAGCCCTTGCCGCAGGCCTCGAGCTTCTTCTTGAAGGTCCTGGTCTTGAGGCCTCTCAGGTCCTCCGCGTTGGCGCGTTCGGCCTGACCATTGCTTCTGGGGTGTGCCACCGAAGCGTAGCAGATCTGCGTTCCAAGGTTAGCACAATATGTCCTGAAGAGATTGCTAGTAAACTGCGAGCCGTTGTCGGTGATGATGCGGTTGGGGACCCCGAACCGGCTCACGAGACCCTTGATGAACTTGACCGCGGACCCGGCCGGGATGGTGCGGACGGCTTCTACCTCCGCCGACTTGGTGAACTTGTCGATGGCGACATAGAGGTAGCGGTAGCCCCCAGGCGCTCGAGGGAACGGCCCCAGGATATCCAGCCCCCAGACCGCAAACGGCCACGAGAGTGGGATGGTCTGGAGGCCCTATGCCGGCTGATGGATCTGCTTGGCGTGGAATTGATAGGCCTCACAGGACTTCACCAGCTCAGTCGCGTCGTTGAGTGCTGTAGGCCAATAGAACCCACTGTGGAATGCCTTGCCGACGAGGGTTCGTGATGACGAGTGGCGCCCGCAGTCTCTGCCGTGTATGTCAGCTAGCAGCTCTTTCCCCTGTTCCCTGGAGATACAACGCAAGGTAACATCATTTGGCCGCTTCCTGTATAACTCACCGTCTTGGATGCAGTAGGCTGTGGCCTGCCGAGCCACGCGCTCCGTGTCCTCCTCCTTCTCCGGCAGCGCCCCTTGCGTCAGGTACTCCTTGAATTCCTTGGTCCAGCACCCCTCCTGAGGCTCGAGCGCCAGGATTAGGCGCGCTCCTGAGGTCGGGCCGCAGGCCAGGGCTCCTGAGGCAGGTGGTTGGGGGAGCTCCTCCCGAGGCAGAGACGGCCTCGAAAGTGGTGGTGTTGCCGACGGCTTGAAGAGCCGCTCCTCGAAGACGCCCGGCTCTTGGGGTAGCCGCTTGGATGCTCTCTTGGCAATGTCGTCGGCCTCCTTGTTGGTGTCGCGGGGCACGTGCTGCAATTCCAGGCCCAAGAACTGCTTTTCCATTTTGCGTACCTCCGCAAGGTATGCCTCCATGTGCTCGTCCCTTGGCTCATATACCTTGTTGGAGAGGTTTACGAGAAGCTGCGAGTCGGCCCTGATGGTGAGGCGCTTCACCCCTCTTGGGACCCCTACCAGCTGATCGGGCTCCCAAGCGAATACCTCCTTGTTTGCGCGCAAGAACTTGACCAATGCTTCCTCTTGATCTGAGTCGAGGTTGGCACCTATGGTGAAGGTGGCTCCAGAAGACCCATCTTCCCTGACCAGCACCTACCTTGTTTCTGCTCGATCTTTAGTGAACAACTGCTTCTTCTTGGCCGGTGCGGCCTCCTTAACTCCAGAGGTGGCCTTGTCGGCCGGGTGCACCGTCGCGGCGGTCTTGAGGGCCAGCTTGAGCGCCACCAGAGCCTCCTTGGTATCTCCAACCACGGTCAGGACGCCCTTGCTCCCGGGCATCTTCATGAGGTTATAGGCCGGATGGGTCGCCACCATAAACTGAGCCAGAGCTGGGTACTCGAGGATGGCGTTGTACGGAAGGACGATGCGGGTGATGTCGAAGTCGATCAGCTCCGTGCGGTAGTTGTCACGGGTGCCGAAGGTCACGGGAAGACAGATCTGCCCCAGGGGGCTGGAGAAGCCGCCGCCAACCCAGAGAAGGGCTTGCTGGTGCGGAGCCGCTCGAGCGGTACGTGAAGGAGGCCAAAAGCCTCCACAGAGAGCATGTTGAGGCCGTCGCCGCCATCGATGAGGGTTTTGGTAATGGCCACGCTGCAGATTGTGGGCGTGCAAAGCATTGGGAGCACGCCCGAGCCAACAGTGGTGACGGGATGATCTCCCAAGTCGAAGGTCAGGTCGGACTGGGGCGCCACCCAACCTGGAGGAGCCCCTTGCCGCGTGGAGGCAGCGCCGATCTGACGAAAGAACGCCTTGGCATGACGGTCCGAGGGCGACGTTTGCAAGCTTCCAAGGAGGGCCGCGAGAGCGTGGGGCGCCGGTACTGCGAAGCGCTCTGCGAAGAGGCTGCGCAGGTCCCCCCAAGATGTCACCGTAGATCCTGGGAGGTTGAGCAGCCAGGAGCGCGGTGCCCCAGTGAGGGCCATGGGAAGCCAGTTGGCCATGACCTTGTCGTCGACCCAAGCCTTAAGGACGGCTTCCTCGTACGCCAGCAGGAAAGCCGATGGGTCCGCCGCGCCGTTGTAGCGCGGCGGCATCTCTGGCTTGAACTTGGGCGGCCACTGCACCTCCCGCAAGGTGGGGGCCAAGGCTCGGAGCCCCCTGGCCCAGCCACGGACATCAGTCGTCGCAGCCGGAAGAGCAGCGCTGGCCATGAGGGCGAGACGCGGTGATGGCAAAGCATAATCGACGGAAGGAAAGCTTCGGTGCACCCCTACCTGGCGCACCAAATGTCGGATTTCGGGTTCTGGCAAAACCCTTGAGGTTCGAACGCTGGGGTGCGCACGAAGATCTCTCTCCCTAGATTGCTGTCGCCAAATCGCAAGGCCTAGCTCGACGAACCCGAAGAACGAGAGACACCAGAGTTTATACTGGTTCGGGCCACCGATATGGTGTATTATGTTGGGGATCGTAGCAGAATTTTAAAATTTCCTACGCATCACCAAGATCCATCTATGGAGTATACTAGCAACGAGGGGAAAGGAGTGCATCTACATACCCTTGTAGATCGCGAGCGGAAGCGTTCCAATGAACGAGGTTGATGGAGTTGTACTCGTCGTGATCCAAATCACCGATGACCGAGTGCCGAACGGACGGCACCTCCGCGTTCAACACACGTACGGAGCAGCGACGTCTCCTCCTTCTTGATCCAGCAAGGGGGAAGGAGAGGTTGATCGAGATCCAACAGCACGACGGCGTGGTGGTGGATGTAGCGGGATCTTGGCAGGGCTTCGCCAAGCTTCTGCGAGAGGGAGAGGTGTTGCGCGGGAGGAGGGAGGCACCAAAGGCTGTGTTATTGCTGCCCTCCCTCCCCCCCTTTATATAGGCCCCCTGGGAGGGGGGCGCCGGCCAAGAACCCATCTATGGGGTGGGCGGCGGCCAAGGGGGGAAAACTCCCCCCCCCCCCAAGTCAAGTGGGGCGCCCCCCACCCTAGGGTTTCCAACCCTAGGCGCAGGGGGGAGGCCCATGGGGGGCGCCCCAGCCCACTAAGGGCTGGTTCCCTTCCCACTTCAGCCCATGGGACCCTCCGGGATAGGTGGCCCCACCCGGTGGACCCCCGGGACCCTTCCGGTGGTCCCGGTACAATACCGATAACACCCGAAACTTTCCCGATGGCCGAAACTGGACTTCCTATATATAATTCTTCACCTCCGGACCATTCCGGAACTCCTCGTGACATACGGGATCTCATCCAGGACTCCGAACAACTTTCGGGTTTCCGCATACTCATATCTCTACAACCCTAGCGTCACCGAACCTTAAGTGTGTAGACCCTACGGGTTCGGGAGACATGCAGACATGACCGAGACGCCTTTCCGGTCAATAACCAACAGCGGGATCTGGATACCCATGTTGGCTCCCACATGTTCCACGATGATCTCATTGGATGAACCACGATGTCGAGGATTCAATCAATTCCGTATACAATTCCCTTTGTCAATCGGTATGTTACTTGCCCGAGATTCGATCGTCGGTATCCCAATACCTTGTTCAATCTCATTACCGGCAAGTCTCTTTACTCGTACCGCAATGCATGATCCCGTGACTAACTCCTTAGTCACATTGAGCTCATTATGATGATGCATTACCGAGTGGGCCCAGAGATACCTCTCCGTCATACGGAGTGACAAATCCCAGTCTCGATCCGGGCCAACCCAACAAACACTTTCGGAGATACCCGTAGTGTACATTTATGGTCACCCAGTTACGTTGTGACGTTTGGCACACCCAAAGTACTCCTACGGTATCTGGGAATTGCACGATCTCATGGTCTAAGGAGAAGATACTTGACATTGGAAAAGCTCTAGCAAACGAACTACACGATCTTTGAGCTATGCGTAGGATTGGGTCTTGTCCATCACATCATTCTCCTAATGATGTGATCCCGTTATCAATGACATCCAAGGTCCATAGTCAGGAAACCATGACTATCTGTTGATCAACGAGCTAGTCAACTAGAGGCTTACTAGGGACACGTTGTGGTCTATGTATTTACACATGCATTATGATTTCCGGATAACACAATTATAGCACGAACAATAGACAATTACCATGAACAAAGAAATATAATAATAACCATTTATTATTGCCTCTAGGGCATATTTCCAACAGTCTCCCACTTGCACTAGAGTCAATAATCTAGTTACATTGTGATGAATCGAACACCCATTGCGTCCTGGTGTTGATCATGTTTTGCTCTAGGGAGAGGTTTAGTCAACGGATCTGCTACATTCAGGTCCGTATGTACTTTACAAATATCTATGTCTCCATTTTGAACACTTTCACGAATGGAGTTGAAGCGACGCTTGATATGCCTGGTCTTCCTGTGAAACCTGGGCTCCTTCACAAGGGCAATAGCTCCAGTGTTGTCACAGAAGAGAGTCATCGGGCCCGACGCATTGGGAATCACCCCTAGGTCGATAATGATCTCCTTCATCCAGACTGCTTCATGTGCTGCCTCCGAGGCTGCCATGTACTCTGCTTCACATGTAGATCCCGCCACGACGCTTTGCTTGCAACTGCACCAGCTTACTGCTCCTCCATTCAAAATATACACGTATCCGGTTTGTGACTTCGAGTCATCCAGATCTGTGTCGAAGCTAGCATTGACGTAACCCTTCGTCACCTCCATAAACGAGAAACATATCCTTAGTCCTCTTCAGGTACTTCAGGATATTCTTGACCGCTGTCCAGTGTTCCATGCCGGGATTACTTTGGTACCTTCCTACCAAACTTACGGCAAGGTTTACATCAGGTTTGGTACACAGCATGGCATACATAATAGACCCTATGGCCGAGGCATAGGGGATGACACTCATCTTTTCTCTATCTTCTGCCGTGGTCGGGCATTGAGCCGTGCTCAATTGCACACCTTGCAATACAGGCAAGAACCCCTTCTTGGACTGATCCATATTGAACTTCTTCAATATCTTGTCAAGGTACGTACTCTGTGAAAGACCAATGAGGCGTCTTGATCTATCTCTATAGATCTTGATGCCCAATATATAAGGAGCTTCTCCAAGGTCCTTCATTGAAAAACACTTATTCAAATAGGCCTTTATACTTTCCAAGAATTCTATATCATTTCCAATCAATAGTATGTCATCCACATACAATAAGAGAAATGCTATAGAGCTCCCACTCACTTTCTTGTAAACACAGGCTTCTCCATAAGTCTGTGTAAACCCAAACGCTTTGATCATCTCATCAAAGCGAATGTTCCAACTCTGAGATGCTTGCACCAGCCCATAGATTGAGCGCTGGAGCTTGCATACTTTGTTAGCATTCTTAGGATCGACAAAACCTTCCGGCTGCATCATATACAATTCTTCCTTAAGGAAGCCATTAAGGAATGCCGTTTTGACATCCATCTGCCATATCTCATAATCATAGTATGCGGCAATTGCTAACATGATTCGGACGGACTTCAGCTTCGCTACGGGTGAGAAAGTCTCATCGTAGTCAACCCCTTGAACTTGTCGATAACCCTTAGCGACAAGTCGAGCCTTATAGATGGTCACATTACCATCCGCGTCTGTCTTCTTCTTAAAGATCCATTTATTTTCTATGGCTCGCCGATCATCGGGCAAGTCAGTCAAAGTCCATACTTCGTTTTCATACATGGATCCTATCTCGGATTTCTTGGCTTCTAGCCATTTGTCGGAATCCGGGCCCGCCATCGCTTCTTCATAGTTCAAAGGTTCACCGTTGTCTAACAACATGATTTCCAGGACAGGTTTGCCGTACCACTCTGGTGCGGAACGTGTCCTTGTGGACCTACGAAGTTCAGCAGTAACTTGATCCGAAGCTTCATGATCATCATCATTAACTTCCTCCTCAGTCGGTGTAGGCACCACAGGAACATCTTCCCGTGCTGCGCTACTTTCCGGTACGGAAGGGGTGACTATCACCTCATCAAGTTCCACTTTCGTCCCACTTACTTCCTTCGAGAGAAACTCTTTCTCCAGAAAGGACCCGTTCTTGGCAACGAAGATCTTGCCTTCGGATCTGAGGTAGAAGGTATACCCAATAGTTTCCTTAGGGTATCCTATGAAGACGCATTTCTCCGACTTGGGTTCAAGCTTTTCAGGTTGAAGTTTCTTGACATAAGCATCGCATCCCCAAACTTTTAGAAACGACAGCTTAGGTTTCTTCCCAAACCATAATTCATACGGTGTCGTCTCAACGGATTTCGACGGAGCCCTATTTAAAGTGAATGCGGCAGTCTCTAAAGCATAGCCCCAAAATGAGAGCGGTAAATCGGTAAGAGACATCATAGATCGCACCATATCCAATAGAGTGCGATTACGATGTTCGGACACACCGTTTCGCTGAGGTGTTCCAGGCGGCGTGAGTTGTGAAACGATTCCACATTTCCTTAAGTGCGCACCAAATTCGTGACTTAAATATTCTCCACCACGATCTGATCGTAAGAATTTTATTTTCCTGTCACGTTGATTCTCAACCTCACTCTGAAATTCCTTGAACTTTTCAAAGGTTTCAGACTTGTGTTTCATTAGGTAGACATATCCATATCTACTTAAGTCATCAGTGAGAGTGAGAACATAACGATATCCTCCGCGAGCCTCAACACTCATTGGACCGCATACATCGGTATGTATGATTTCCAATAAATTGGTTGCTCGCTTCATTGTTCCGGAGAACGGAGTCTTGGTCATCTTACCCATGAGGCATGGTTCGCACGTGTCAAATGATTCGTAATCAACAGACTCCAAAAGTCCATCTGCATGGAGCTTCTTCATGCGCTTGACACCAATGTGACCAAGGCGGCAGTGCCACAAGTATGTGGGACTATCGTTATCAACTTTACATCTTTTGGTATTCACACTATGAATATGTGTAACATCATGTTCGAGATTCATCAAGAATAAACCATTGACCAGCGGGGCATGACCATAAAACATATCTCTCATATAAATAGAACAACCATTATTCTCGGATTTAAATGAGTAGCCATCTCGAATTAAACGAGATCCAGATACAATGTTCATGCTCAAAGCTGGCACTAAATAACAATTATTGAGGTTTAAAACTAATCCCGTAGGTAGATGCAGAGGTAGCGTGCCGATGGTGATCACATCGACCTTGGAACCATTCCCGATGCCCATCGTCACCTTGTCCTTTGCCAGTCTCCGTTTATTCCGCAGTTCCTGTTTTGAGTTACAAATATGAGCAACCGCACCGGTATCAAATACCCAGGAGCTACTACGAGTACTGGTAAGGTACACATCAATTACATGTATATCACATATACCTTTGGTGTTGCCGGCCTTCTTGTCCGCTAAGTATTTAGGGCAGTTCCGCTTCCAGTGACCACTTCCCTTGCAATAAAAGCACTCAGTCTCAGGCTTGGGTCCATTCCTTGGCTTCTTCCCAGTAACTAGCTTACCGGGCGCGGCAACTCCCTTGCCGTCCTTCTTGAAGTTCTTCTTACCCTTGCCCTTCTTGAACTTAGTGGTTTTATTAACCATCAACACTTGATGTTCCTTTTTGATCTCCACCTCCGCTGATTTCAGCATTGAATATACCTCGGGAATGGTCTTTCCATCCCCTGCATATTGAAGTTCATCACAAAGCTCTTGTAGCTTGGTGGAAGCGACTGAAGGATTCTGTCAATGACCGCGTCATCCGGGAGATTAACTCCCAGCTGAGACAAGCGGTTGTGCAACCCAGACATTCTGAGTATGTGCTCACTAACAGAACTATTTTCCTCCATTTTACAGCTGAAGAACTTGTCGGAGACTTCATATCTCTCGACCCGGGCATGAGCTTGGAAAACCATTTTCAGCTCTTCGAACATCTCATATGCTCCATGTTTCTCAAAATGCTTTTGGAGACCCGGTTCTAAGCTGTAAAGCATGCCGCACTGAACGAGGGAGTAATCATCAGCACATGATTGCCAAGCGTTCATAACGTCTTGGTTCTCTGGGATTGGTGCTTCACCTAGCGGTGCTTCTAGGACATAATCTTTCTTGGCAGCTATGAGGATGATCCTCAGGTTCCGGACCCAGTCCGTATAGTTGCTGCCATCATCTTTCATCTTGGTTTTCTCTAGGAACGCGTTGAAGTTGAGGACAACGTGGGTCATTTGATCTACAAGACATATTGTAAAGATTTTAGACTAAGTTCATGATAATTAAGTTCATATAATCAAATTATTCAATGAACTCCCGCTCAGATAGACATCCCTCTAGTCATCTAAGTGAAACATGATCCGAGTTAACTAGGCCGTGTCCGATCATCACGTGAGACGGACTAGTCAAGATCGGTGAACATCTCCATGTTGATCGTATCTTCTATACGACTCATGCTCGACCTTTCGGTCCTCCGTGTTCCAAGGCCATGTCTGTACATGCTAGGCTCGTCAAGTCAACCTAAGTGTATTGCGTGTGTTCCGAGGCCATGTCTGTACATGCTAGGCTCGTCAACACCCATTGTATGCGAACGTTAGAATCTATCACACCCGATCATCACGTGGTGCTTCGAAACAACGAACCATCGCAACGGTGCACAGTTAGGGGGAACACTTTCTTGAAATTATCATAAGGGATCATCTTACTTACTACTGTCGTTCTAAGCAAATAAGATGCAAAACATGATAAACATCACATGCAATCAAATAGTGACATGATATGCCCAATATCATTTTGCTCCTTTGATCTCCATCTTTGGGGCACCATGATCATCTTCGTCACCGGCATGACACCATGATCTCCATCATTGTGTCTTCATGAAGTTGTCACGCCAACGATTACTTCTACTTATATGGCTAACGCGTTTAGCAAAAAAGTAAAGTAATTTACATGGCATTATTCAATGACACGCAGGTCATACAAAATAATAAAGACAACTCCTATGGCTCCTGCCGGTTGTCATACTCATCGACATGCAAGTCGTGATTCCTATTACAAGAATATGATCAATCTCATACATCACATATATCATTCATCACATCTTCTGGCCATATCACATCACATAGCACATGCTGCAAAAACAAGTTAGACGTCCTCTAATTGTTGTTGCAAGTTTTTACGTGGCTTGTATAGGTTTCTAGCAAGAACGTTTCTTACCTACGTAAAACCACAACGTGATATGCCAATTTCTATTTACCCTTCATAAGGACCCTTTTCATCGAATCCGCTCCGACTAAAGTGGGAGAGACAGACACCCGCTAGCCACCTTATGCAACTAGTGCATGTCAGTCGGTGGAACCTGTCTCACGTAAGCGTACGTGTAAGGTCGGTCCGGGCCACTTCATCCCACAACACCGCCGAAACAAGATAAGACTAGTAGCGGCAAGAAGAATTGGCAACATCTACGCCCACAACTGCTTTGTGTTCTACTCGTGCATAGTAACTACGCATAGGCCTGGCTCATGATGCCACTGTTGGGGATCGTAGCAGAATTTTAAAATTTCCTACGCATCACCAAGATCCATCTATGGAGTATACTACCAACGAGGGGAAAGGAGTGCATCTACATACCCTTGTAGATCGCGAGCGGAAGCGTTCCAATGAACGAGGTTGATGGAGTCGTACTCGTCGTGATCCAAATCACCGATGACCGAGTGCCGAACGGACGGCACCTCCGCGTTCAACACACGTACGGAGCAGCGAAGTCTCCTCCTTCTTGATCCAGCAAGGGGGAAGGAGAGGTTGATGGAGATCCAGCAGCACGACGGCGTGGTGGTGGATGTAGCGGGATCTTGGCAGGGCTTCGCCAAGCTTCTGCGAGAGGGAGAGGTGTTGCACGGGAGGAGGGAGGCGCCAAAGGCTGTGTTATTGCTGCCCTCCCTCCCCCCCTTTATATAGGCCCCCTGGGAGGGGGGGCGCCGGCCAAGAATCCATCTATGGGGGGCGGCGGCCAAGGGGGGAAACTTCCCCCCAAGTCAAGTGGGGCGCCCCCCACCCTAGGGTTTCCAACCCTAGGCGCAGGGGGGAGGCCCATGGGGGGCGCCCCAGCCCACTAAGGGTTGGTTCCCTTCCCACTTCAGCCCATGGGGCCCTCCGGGATAGGTGGCCCCACCCGGTGGACCCCCGGGACCCTTCCGGTGGTCCCGGTACAATACCGATAACCCCCGAAACTTTCCCGGTGGCCGAAACTGGACTTCCTATATATAATTCTTCACCTCCGGACCATTCCAGAACTCCTCGTGACGTCCGAGATTTCATCCGGGACTCCGAAAAACTTTCGGGTTTCCGCATACTCATATCTCTACAACCCTAGCGTCACCGAACCTTAAGTGTGTAGACCCTACGGGTTCGGGAGACATGCAGACATGACCGAGACGCCTTTCCGGTCAATAACCAACAGCGGGATCTGGATACCCATGTTGGCTCCCACATGTTCCACGATGATCTCATTGGATGAACCACGATGTCGAGAATTCAATCAATCCCGTATACAATTCCCTTTGTCAATCGGTATGTTACTTGCCCGAGATTCGATCGTCGGTATCCCAATACCTTGTTCAATCTCGTTACCGGTAAGTCTCTTTACTCGTACCGCAATGCATGATCCCGTGACTAACTCCTTAGTCACATTGAGCTCATTATGATGATGCATTACCGAGTGGGCCTAGAGATACCTCTCCGTCATACGGAGTGACAAATCCCAGTCTCGATCCGTGCCAACCCAACAGACACTTCCGGTGATACCCGTAGTGTACCTTTATGGTCACTCAGTTACGTTATGATGTTTGGCACACCCAAAGTACTCCTACGGTATCCGGGAGTTGCACAATCTCATGGTCTAAGGAGAAGATACTTGACATGGGAAAACCTCTAGCAAACGAACTACACGATCTTTGAGCTATGCTTAGGATTGGGTCTTGTCCATCACATCATTCTCCTAATGATGTGATCCCGTTATCAATGACATCCAATGTCCATAGTCAGGAAACCATGACTATCTGTTGATCAACGAGCTAGTCAACTAGAGGCTTACTAGGGACACGTTGTGGTCTATGTATTCACACATGCATTACAATTTCCCGATAACACAATTATAGCATGAACAATAGACAATTACCATGAACAAAGAAATATAATAATAACCATTTATTATTGCCTCTAGGGCATATTTCCAACATAATACCCTACTCCAGTGTGGTCCGGTGGATTGCCTCTTGGGCTGAGGATGAACAGTTACAAGGGAAGAATAGCCTCCTGAGGAGAGGTGCTCTTGTGCTTGGTGAACTTGTGTGGATGAGGATGATCTGAATGATCCTTCCTCTATGGTGGTGGCTAGTCCTATTTATAGAGGCCCTGGTCCTCTCCCCAAATATTGAGCAGGAAGGGATCCAACAACGGCCAAATTCAAAGGGCGACAAGTAGTACAAGTTATCCTGACTAAAGGTGGTCTTCGCCTGCCAAAGGCTCTGGTGGTGAAACTGTCTTGGGCTTCACGGTGACCTCCGCCTTGTCGTCCTACTGGTCTTGGTCTCATTGCACCGATATGGAAACCTTTGCTTGATGCCTCGGGACTCCTCACCTGCGCTTGCCCCTTTAGCACCAAAGAGGAAACAAGGACACTATGCGCGCTGGCACCTGCCTCTGGCTCCAGTCGTCATGGCTTGCCTCATAGGAACCTCGCGAGGTATCCCTTGCCTTGATCTCTCCACCCCTCACGAGTCAGCTTAGTGAGGCCGTCCCGAGGAGGTCTTGAGTCATCCGCCTCGCGAGACTTGGCCCCTCGCGAGGGTCTTGAGTGTTTGCTGGTGAAGATGGGCCATACAGGGCCGCTGGTGGAGCCACGCCGTGGGCCGCAGGCAGGCAAGTCTGGGGACCCCCGTTCCCAGGACGCCGACAGAAGGGAAGGCCTAGCCTATCAAAGACTAGCATCTTCAAGCAGCTCCATGCATCTTGCAGGATTCAGAAGAGTATAGAATAGCAGCTTACATTTATCAAACATGTTGTAGCATTAACGCCCAGAGATCCTTCCTCAACTCCCTGTGAGAAAGCAATCCCGGAGCCAACATATCCATCACATATCTCAAGTATCCAATTCTAGTTGTAATAGATTAGGATACAAGTCTGAACATCCGTTACACTGGACACGCTATTCGAATAGATAACTTCCCTGCAGGGGTGCAACACGTTACCCAACACACTTGATTACTCTGGTCGGACAGACTTTTCTAAGTCAATGCCCGGCCTCGGAAGATCAACACATTGCAGCCCTACCTAGGCTCAGCAGAGAGGTCCCCGCCGGTCTACATCCTAAGCACTCCGGGGTATTTGGCCAATCGCCCGTTGTGTTGGGTAACGTAGCATGCAATTTCAAAAAAATTCGTACGATCACGCAAGATCTATCGAGGAGATGCATAGCAACGAGACGGGGAGAGTGTGTCCACGTACCCTTGTAAACCGAAAGCGGAAGCGTTAGGTTAACGCAGTTGATGTAGTCGAACATCTTCACGATCCAACCGATCCAAGTACCGAATGTATGGCACCTCCGTGTTCAGCACACGTTCAGCTCGATGACGTCCCTCGAACTCTTGATCCAGTAGAGGGTCGAGGGAGAGTTCCGTCAGCACGACGGCGTGATGACGGTGATGGTGATGTGATCCGCACAGGGCTTCACCTAAGCACTACGACGCAATGATCGGAGGAGTAAACTATGGAGGGGACCATCGCACACGGCTAATAAACAACTATTATGCCTTTGTGGTGCCCCCTGCCCACGTATATAAAGGAGGGGAGGAGGAGGTGGCCGGCCCAAGGGGGCGCACCAAAGGGGGGAGTCCTACTTGGACTCCCAGTCCAACTGTAACACCCCGGATGTAACTTGCCATATTTGTAACTCCGACTCTTGCCATTTTCGGCTATGTGTTATGATATTGCCTTCATGGTCTGGTTTTGTTTGTCGTTTTTCATTTTTTTCATGTCATGCATCTCATATCATGTCATCATGTGCATTGCATTTGCATACGTGTTCGTCTCTTGCATCCGAGCATTTTCCCCGCTGTCTGTTTTACAATCCGGCACTCCCACCTCCTCCGGCGCACCCCTCTTGTTTCGCTTCGTGAGCGGGTGATGAACGTTCTTGTCACATCCTAGTTAGTTCATGCATTAGAGTGTTGCATCATGTCTATATTTCACAGAAACCTGAAATGGGGATGCCAGAAACCCCCAGCACCCCCCTGGAACAACTAGGGTTTACTAAAATTCTTTTCAATGAACCTGAAATGCCCTCCATAAATGTTCACCACCTTTTGGTCTTGGCTAAAACCTCTGCCAAAAATGGTTTCATATTTTTGGAGGCCATCTTGGATTTTTGCACAAGCCATAAGTATTTGCATTTGGGCATTTTAAATGCTATAAATATTTTCAAATGCCCAAATAATCTTGAAGGTATTTTTAGGCTGTTGGGAATAATCTCAAAGGTGCCCCAGAATATTTTCAGGATTTTTCCAAATGAAATAGTATTTTTACTATTTCAAAACACAGTACAGAAATAAATAAAAAGAGAAAAAAACAGAAGGCAGAGAAACTCACCTGGCAGCCCACCTGGCGGCCCAGCACTGTGCTGGCCCGCGCCAGTCAGCTGCCTGCTCTTGCCAGAGCAGGCAGAGAGGTGACGCCAGCGAGAGCTGCTTGCCGCCCTCGCCGCGGATGCGCTGGCCGACCTCCCTCGACGCGCCCCGAGCCTCTGGACACCGTCATTCTCCCCCATTGCCTCTCCCTCGCCTTCTCCCCACCATGGCCGACGCCGCCGCAGACACCTCACCGGAGTAACCGCGCCCACCGTCGACCTCGCGCCACTCCACCATGTCCTACAGCACCGCCGTCGCCCACTCCTTCGAGCAAGCTGAGCCCCGAGCGCTCGGTTGCCCCGAAGCTTCGCCACCGACCTCGCCTTCGCCGCTCACCGTCGGAGATCCCCTCCGCCGTCGCCACTGCTACAGCTCGTCTCCGACCTCGCCGCCTGCTCCGTCGCAACCGCCGTGAGCATGGCCACCTTCCCATCCTCTCCTCTCTCTCTCTCTCTCGAGCTCTGTAGCCACCGCACGAAGCTCACCCGTACGCGCCGCCGCACGAGCTCGTCGCCGACGAGGCTCCGGCCATCCAACGGCCGCATCACCGTAGCCATTAGCTTCACCGCAACGCCAGGAACCCGTAGCACCCTCACACGTTCCTCGCCGTGCTCTCTAGCTACGGTTTCAACCACGCCCGTACCCCGGCAGCCGCCCGGCTCGTCGCCGGCGTCAATTCCGGCGACCCCGAGCTCCACTACCACCACCAGTCGACGCGGTTCGCCCCCAGCTACACGTAGGTACTCTCCGCCGTCCTTTTGGTCGCCGGAGGAGCAATCCCGCACACCACCGCCGCGTCTGGACATCGCCGGCGGCTAAACGCTGGCGAGTCAACGTGGTTAGACCACGGTTTGACCCCCCAGGGTCACTGACAAGTGGGGCCCGCCTGCTGATTAACCTAAGTTAGAGATTAAAACTAATCCTAAATAACTAATTATCTAACAGTGACACTGACACAGGGGACCCACACGTCAGGTTTGACCTGGACGACCCCGTTGACCTGCTAACGTCACACTGACGTCAGGCTGACGCAGTAAAGCATTTACTGGAATTATTCTTATATTGGAAATTCCAGAAATTATCACAAACTTCAAAAAATCATAGAAAATAATCTATAGCTCAGAATGAAAAGATTTATATATGAAAAATGATCAGAAAAATCCATTGTATCCATCTGTACTGGTTTCATGCATGATTAAGCAAGTTAACCTACTGTTTTATACAGAACAAGATAAAGCATTAATATAGTCCAAACCCATCTGGTCTTAGTTGCATTAGCCCAACACATCCATCTTGCCATGTCTCATGCATGCATCATATTGTTGCACTTGCTTGGTGTTGATTGTGCTTCGGTATGCTCATCGTGGTAGGTCCTGCCTCCGAGGATATTCACGAGTATCCAACTGAAGGGCAGTATCCCACCACCACTCCGTCAGGCAAGCAACCCATTGATCATTTCGATACAAACCCATCTTCTCGCTTCTGCTCTCGTTTACTGCATTAAGACAACGCGATTCAAACTGTTGTGTGTTGCGGTAGTTGAACCCACTTTCCTTTGCATGACCTGTCATTGCCACAGTAACTAGATGAAACCCACTAGCATGTGTAGGAGTTGATTGAGCCATGTTGTGTGTTCCTACAATGCTATGCTTGCTATGCTTAGAGTTGTGTCAGGTCTGGCTCATCAGGGTGATGAACTAGAGTGAAAGTGTGTGTGTCGCTAAAGGGAGTAAAGTGTTGAATACGATTTGGTAAAGGTATCGATGGGAGGCCATGTAGGAGTACATGGTGGGTTGTTTCATTGAGACCGTCCCTAAGAACTGAGATCTGTATGCGTGATTTAAGATTCAGCTACTACCACACATTGGGCCCGAAACCAATGGACCCCCTCGGCTTCTTATTCACCCTTGTCCTCTGTCCAGGAGTTGCACGTAGTTTCTGGTGTTTGTAGTAAGCTGGAGGCCGTGGGCAGCGCTGACCAAGGGGTGGGCTGTGATGCGGTAGGCTCGTGGCCCGGTGTACCGAGTCGCCCGTTTGGTGACCGGGAACCCTGCACACATCGTTCGGGGCCGTATGTGGAAACCTCGGCCGGACTCCCTGCGGATGGAACCTGAATAGGCGATAAACCTAGACTAGAGACTCGAGTGTTTAGGTAGGCTGTGGCCGACACCCACGTTGGGCTTCCGCTTGAAGGTTGCCGAGTACACGTCGTGTAGCGACGATAAGTGGTGAGAGCGTGTGTGACGAAGTACACCCCTGCAGGGTATGAAACTATTCGAATAGCCGCGTCCGCGGTAAAGGACTACTTGGTCGCTTATGCAGTTCATAGACAAGTAAATGGATACTACTAAAAGCCTCAAGATAAGTGTGAGTACCGCGGATGGCCCTCTCGCGGATGACGAGGGAGGATCCACAGTGGAGTATTGAATTGGTGATTAGTGGACTCGTGTGCGAAAACTATTTCACAAGTGGTGTATCGTAGGATAGCTTAGCCAAGAGTCAAAGCTGGCTTGCTGCAATAACCCCACTACCTTCTTGAGAATGAACATGTATAGTAGGATCTGTTGTAAGACTTGCTGAGTACCTTTGTACTCATGTTGCTTTAATTACTGTTTTCAGACGACAACACCGCCCCTTCTGACGGGTTCTACGTAGAACTCGACGACGACGAGTGACTTGCCACCCAGGTGGTGATCTAGGCTTGTGAAGGGCCTATGTAGATAGACAGGCTTCGTCAAGCCTTCTTTCTTTCTAGAGTCTGTACCCAGACAGTTTGCTTCCGCATGTGCTTGTATGATTGTATGACTTGAGTGTCGGGTCATGTGACCCCTATCTGTATGAACAAGTTATGTAAGGCTCTCCGGAGCCCTTTAAATAAAGTACTTGAGTTGTAGAGTTTTGTTGTGATGCCATGTTGTATTTGCACATATCGAGCATATTGTGTGTATGTTTGAAATGCTTGGTATGTGTGGGATCCGACAATCTAGTTGTTTATCTTTAGCAGCCTCTCTTATGGGGAATCGTAGTCTGGTGCCTCCTTGAGCCATAGTAGTCCGCTACAGCCCGGTTCACCGGAGTCCTGCTAGCCCAGCACTACTGCTCTGGACACTTGACTCGCCGGCATGTGAGTCATATCGTTCCTGTGTCTGTCCCTTCGGGGAAATGTCACGCGGTGACATCCGGAGTCCTGCCTAGCCTGCTACAGCCCGGGTTCCCGGAGTCCTGTTAGCCCAGTGCTACAGCCCGGATTCACACGCTGCTGACCGACACGTTCGATGTGGACTCATGTATGCCTGTCCCCATACGTTAGTGCCGCTTTAGGTTCACGACTAGCCATGTCGGCCCGGGTTCTCTGTCATATGGATGCTAGCGACATTGTCATATACGTGAGCCAAAAGGCGCAAACGGTCCCGGGCCATGGTAAGGCGACACACGTGGGAGTACCGTGCGTGAGGCCGCAATGTGATATGAGGTGTTACAGGCTAGATCGGTGTGACTTGGAATCGGGGTCCTGACAGTTCTCGGAATGGACCGAGGCTTGCCAAGTGGCCTTGGTATACCACCGGTAGACCACCTGTCAAGTTTCGTGCCGTTTGGAGGTCATTTGATGCTACAATGGTTAACCGGGTAACCGCAAAGTCCTTTTGTGTGTTGCAGAAAACCCTCCCTCCAAACAGTCCAAAACCCCTCTAAGTCACTTCCATGCTCTAGGTCGTTCGATCACGATTGTGTGGGCAAAAACCGTGCTCCATTTGGAGTCTCGTAGCTCCCTCTACCTATAAAACACCTCCCCCACAGAAATATTCGCAGATCAAACCCTAGAAAAATCTCCCCGCCGCCGCCGGACGCGTCCGCCGCCACCAGACACCTCCCCGCCCGGCCAACCAGGGGCCGACACGTGGCAGCCGTACGCCGCGCGTGCCGCCGGCCCGCCGGGCATGTGCCTAGCCCCCGAGCCCGCCGCCGCCGCGCGCCTCCCCGCCCGCGCGCGCCGCCGCCAGCCGCCTCACCGCCGCCTCGTCGGCCCGCATCCCGCCGGCGCCGCCGCCCGCGCGCACGGCCGCCGTCCTCCCTCGTCGCCGCCGTCCTCCGCCCGCGGCGCCCCGCTCCTCCTCGCCACGCCTCGCCGTCTTCCTCCTCCCGCGGCTCCTCTCTTCCGACGCCGGCCGCCGCGTCTCCTCTCCTCCGTCTCCGGTGACGAACTCCGGCCGTCCCCGTGCTCGAGCCCGATCTGGATCTAGCCTAGGGTTGACTTTCTCCCTCTCCCGAAATCTCCAAGTCCTAGATTTCTTACATTATATGCCCATGTTCATCGCATCATAACTCTCCGCATATAGATCCGTTTCATACGTGTAATATATCGAAATGTTCGCCTCGAGATGCTCTTCGTTTTGTTCCATTATGCGATGTTCATTTGAATCAATCTTGATGCCCAAATCTCTGGTGCAAGAGTGCTAATTGCTGTTAACTGCTGTTACTTATCAGAACTTGGTGATTTGTTATTTTTGTCACTATTGATGTGTGCATCTTATGGGCATGAGCTCTACATGTGTTTTGATGTATGCCATGCCATATTTACATAGGTGTATGCCATGTATTTTTGTGATCTCTGTGGTGACTAGCACAAGCATGCAAACTAGGCTTCGTGATGTTTCTGATTTCAGGGACTAGTAATTTCTCTAAGTTTGTAACTGCTGTTAATTTGTTGCTATGTATCCATGTGTCTACAGAGAGATCCATGCTTATTTTGGTGATTTTCAGTAAGGATATTTTGTAGATATTGTTGTAGTTGATCAATCCATGCCCTTTTTTGCAATTATGGAGTGACATATCATGACCCAATCTTGCTCTGCTTTTGCTATAAAATATTTCTGGCAGATTGTTAACATGGGATGCAATTTTGCCAAGCTTGTTGTAGTTTATCTATACATGCTATGTACTTGCTCTTGACATGGATAGCTTCAAAAACATGCCATCTTGCTGTAGGTATGATTGTTTGGTTATGCATTGATTTGTGATGAGTGCATCAAGCTCAGAAAGATGCCCACATAATGTCTGTTTCTGCCATGCTCTGTTTTCTGCCAAGTCTGGAACCTGTTAACGAAACTTCCTATGTTTACATGGTTGCCATCATATCTTCTGGTCCTTTTTGGCTTATGGTAAGTAAAGGACTTTTGTCATTTGCATTTAGTAGATTCATGCCATGCCTTGTTTTGCTATGTTAAGTTCCTGTAGCATGTGTTTTGCTTGCTCTGAACATTGCTACCTGATGCTGTTTCAGCCATGTCCAGTAATTTCATCAAGTCTGTGAACCTGATATCTTTTGCACTTTTGCCATGCTTGTTTGAACCTGTTATGGTGTGATATAGCCATAGCTCAGTGTTCATCTTTTGTCAAGAATCTCCTGTAGATTACTGCCATATGCTTTGTTGCTATGTTGGAGTGCTGTAGCATAGTTTCTTGATGTATTCTAAGTATTATCATGCTGTTAATCACAGATTCGTGTCCTTGTTTTGCTTGCCATTTGCAAACCGTGCATCCGTTTCCGGTGATCTTTATATCGATTTCGACCGAAATCATCTCATCTTTCCAGTGGCATGCTTGGTTTGCCAAGTGACTGCTTTGTTCATCATTTTTCTTCCGGAGCACGCATATGCATCGCATATCATATCTCGCATATCATACATGTTTTGCATCATGTTGCTTGTGCATTTCTCGTGATTGATTGTGATTCCGTTGCTGGTGTTCTTGTTTTGGGTAGAGCCTGGAGACGAGTTCGTGAACGAGGAACCTGTTGAGTACGCTTACGAGGATCAAGCTTTCGACAAGTCTGAGAACCTTGCAGGCAAGATGACCATACCCTCGAAATTACTTCTATCTTTGCTTTGCTAGTTGTTCGTTCTATTGCCATGCTGCGCTACCTACCACTTGCTATATCATGCCTCCCATATTGCCATGTCAAGCCTCTAACCATCCTTTCCTAGAAAACCGTTGTTTGGCTAAGTTACCGCTTTTGCTCAGCCCTTCTTATAGCGTTGCTAGTTGCAGGTGAGGTTGAAGTTTGGTTCCATGTTGGAACATGGATATTTTGAAATATCACAATATCTCTTATTTAATTAATGCATCTATATATTTGGTAAAGTGTGGAAGGCTCGGCCTTATGCCTGGTGTTTTGTTCCACTCTTGCCGCCTTAGTTTCCGTCATACCGGTATTATGTTCCTTGAGTTTGCGTTCCTTACACGGTTGGGTGATTTATGGGACCCCCTTGACAGTTCGCCTTGAATAAAACTCCTCCAGCAAGGCCCTACTTTGGTTTTACCATTTGCCACCTAAGCCTTTTCCCTTGGGTTTTCGCGAGCCCGAGGGTCATCTTTATTTAAACCCCCGGGCCAGTGTTCCTCTAAGTGCTAGTCCAAACTAGAGCCCTTTGCAGCGCCACCTCGGGGAAACTTGAGGCCTGGTTTTAGTTGTACGGACTGCTCATCCGGTGTGCCCTGAGAACGAGATATGTGCAGCTCCTATCGGGATTTGTCGGCACATTCGGGCGGCTTTGCTGGTCTTGTTTTACCATTGTCGAAATGTCTTGTAAACCGGAATTCCGAGACTGATCGGGTCTTTCCAGGAGAAGATTTATCCTTCGTTGACCGTGAGAGCTTATGATGGGCTAAGTTGGGACACCCCTGCAGGGTATTATCTTTCGAAAGCCATGCCCGCAGTTATGAGGCAGATGGGAATTTGTTAATGTCCGGTTGTAGAGAACTTGTCACTTGACTTAATTAAAATACATCAACTGCGTGTGTAGCCGTGATGGTCTCTTCTCGGCGGAGTCCGGGAAGTGAACACGGTTTGAGTTATGCATGAACGTAAGTAGTTTCAGGATCACTTCTTGATCATTTCTAGCTTCGCGACCGTTGCGTTGCTTCTCTTCTCGCTCTCATTTGCGTATGTTAGCCACCATATATGCTTAGTGCCTGCTGCAGCTCCACCTCATTACACCATCCCTTCCTATAAGCTTAATTAGTCTGGATCTCGCGGGTGTGAGATTGCTGAGTCCTCGTGACTCACAGATTCTACCAAAACAGTTGCAGGTGCCGACGATGCCAGTGTAGATGACGCAAGCGAGCTCAAGTGGGAGGCCGATGAGGAACGTGGTCGTTACTATGTGTCTTTTCCTAATGATCAGTAGTGGAGCCCAGTTGGGACGATCGGGGATCTAGCATTTGGGGTTATCTTATTTTCATTTGGATTTGACCGTAGTCGGTCTATGTGTGGATTTTGGATGATGTACGATTTATATTTATGTATTGTGTGAAGTGGCGATTGTAAGCCAACTCCAGTTATCCCATTCTTGTTCATTACATGGGATTGTGTGAAGATGACCCTTCTTGCGACAAAACCACAATGCGGTTATGCCTCTAAGTCGTGCCTCGACACGTGGGAGATATAGCCGCATCGTGGGCGTTACAAGTTGGTAATCAGAGCCATCCCCGACTTAGGAGCCCCCTGCTTGATCGAATTGCTGGCGTTGTTGATTCTAGAACAAAAATGTTTTGAGTCTTAGGATTATATATATCGGAGAGTAGGATTCTTTTTACTCCTGAGTCCCATCGTCGCTCTGGTGAGGTCTCCTGACGTAGAAGTTTTGACTCTTCTCTCCTCAAATTTCACTAAAAAAAAATTTAGCATCACGCGGGTATCTTAGAATCGTTCTGATGGTTTTGTGACGAGAACATTGTTCTTGGTGCCTCCTGACATTTAGGGGTTGTGGCAGTGTCCCGGGGAGTTGAGCTCCGAGGTGTTGTTGTCACAATTTTATCGTTGCAGTTCTGGAATACCTGAGTTTCGCCGACATCGAAATCTCTTTTATGCAGTTGTTGGTGAGATCACCTCGACGCCACCCAGTACTGGGGCGGGAGTTCGGGAGTATTGCCATAACTCATATAACGGATGCTTTTCGAAGGTTGAGGTACACGATTTCCGAAGGTTTCTTGGTTATGTGTTGACGGATGGATACAGCTGGATCTAGGGATTGCTAGTTTGGGTGATATATTTTGTGTCCCCTGTATCCCCAACACCAGATTGCATAACCAGAAAGTTTCGGGAGTTTATAAGTGGGAATTCAAGTAGCTCCTAGGATATCTTTCTGACAGACGCATGATATGAGATTGGGGTTCGACGTCTAGTGGTCCGCCTTTCCACGGTTGGTTTTACAGTGGTCTCGTAGTGTCTTAAAGAGTCCTTGGCTATGCCGACTCGGGGAAGCTTCGTATGTCATGTGCACTGCCTTGTACATGATGGTGCTGTACGATCGAGCCCGTGTGGGCCCCACCACGAAAACTTCGGACGAAATCTCTATCATATGTTTGTTCCGGCTTATTCTGCGAGCCAATCCTTTGTTTTGTTTTAATTTGTGGTATTCGAGTTGCTTTGGTGTCAAGTGTCGATTCCATACCTTTTTTCAAGCGGTGTTCTCATACTTCTATGTGAATACCAATCCTTCTTGATCATCGAGATTGTAATGCAAATTCTTTTCCAACCGATGTGCTCTTTTTCAAGTGGATCCGATCATTTCAACATTCGCGAGATAAATTCTTAGTTCTTTGCAACGGTGTTTATTCCATCTTCCCCAAGTTGCCTTTGTTTTCCCGCCCTCCCACCCTCTTTCTTCAAGGACTCAGATTTCTTAATCAAGTATCCATCTTATAGATGTGAAGTCCCTTCATTCTTTTCCTCCATGTTCTTAATCGGTGATTTCTCATGGAGATGCTCACGAAGCTTCAAGTTCATCATTCTTCGTTTTCATTTTCTTCTCCGGTGGATTCAATTCAAGCCTTCATTGTTGATCACATTCCTTTCCTCGTTTCAAATGCTTTCTCATGCCGGTGCAACTCTTAATCATTCTTCGCCTGCTATTCAATTGTTCCGGGTGCTGAAGATATCCCAGAAGATTCAAGTTTCTATTCTTAATCCTACCTAGCTATTTCGAGGTCTTACCTTATTCAAGCCATTTAATTGAACCGATGCAATCTCTTTTAAATTGTTCAACGGTGTATCTTTTGAGTGGGCCCTAACCCACAGGTATTTTCTCAGGATCTTACCTGACTCTTCTAATTTTCCCGAAGCTATTCTCAAATTCATTTAAAGGTTTGACGTAAGAATGAATTTCATCAGTCATATGTCTTTGTCCAAGATCTTCCAAATTCTTTCATCGTTGATTCAACTTTTCCATTCTAAATTGTTCCGAAGTGCCTCAATAATTCATGGTGGTTCTCATCATCATTCTCAACATTTGAAGACCGAAGAAGGATTTCTCCTAAATCTTGTCCATTCTCTTGAAGATTCATGGTTCTAACTTGTTGCCGTCCTCTCATAATTGTTTTGAGTGTGAGAATTCTTTTCACCCATCCGGAGCAATTCAGGAGTCTTTTCAGTTTGATTCTCTGGAACTCATCATCTCAGAATTATTCATTCTCAGCTTTCAGCTCTCGTTCTCAAATTCTTCAAGTGCATCATTCAAGTATTATCTAGTCAGCTCGGGATCTCTGCGTTCACTTGTATCTAAATTCTCTCAAGTATCTTCGTTCATTTTCTAATTCTTCCCGATGTTTCTTTATCTTTTCTTCGTTCATTTTCAATTCTTACGGTGGTTCGTTCAAGATTTCTCTTCCTTCGTTATCATATCAATTTATTCGTTGTTTCAATCCTACCGGTGGTTCCATGAAGACCTTCCCAAGTTTGCGCAATATCTATCTTAATCCTTTCTACGAGAATAAGTAGTATGCAAAATCCGTTGCTTGTCATCAATTTTATATTGGTGAAGGATACGCATAACATAATTCTTGTTCTTGCTTCATCCAAGTGAATTCAATTCCTTCTTCCGGAGTTTGTCCGTGACATAAATTTCTCAGTTATTTGTTGTTCATCTTTCTTCCGGAGTTCCAAGTTTTCCGCATTACCTCGTCGCGAAGCTCCATCTAAACCATTGCAAGGCTTCACCTTGTGTTTGCAACTTCTCTTTCTTTTTATCATCCTCTCATTATCGGAGTTCTTCATGGAGGCTCTACATAGTGGTTCATCAAAGATTTAATTCATTCTCGAAGTGTTCTCAAGATTCTTGTTGGAAGAGCTCAAATATTTTTTCTTCCTGCATTCCAAAGTGCAATTCTTTCTCTCTTATCTTTTGAGGTGGTGTTATGTCATTCTTGATAATTTTTCTTCATGTTTCATGATTCATAAGTTATCAAGAATGAGATATTTAAACCCATCGTTTCTTCATTGGAGTTATCTTGGGTCATATTTCACCTAAAGCCTTCCCTAAGGAATGTTGCTATTGTGGTGCTCATCAATGATCCAAGTTTTCTCCTATCCTCTCGGCGAGAGAAGTTTTCATCTCTTCGTTGATCTCAAGCAAGCAATTGTTTTCGTTAGTGGCACAATTTCACCTCAAGTTTTGAGATATCTCCATAAGCCCACGAAGATCATATCCTTTCTTTGTTGATTTTTCAACAACTCCGTTCTTCTCCGTTCTTTTCATTGCATTCTTTCATTTCTACCGGAGGCATTGTGATATCGCTCTCTTCGACCCATCTTCTCGTTTTGTCAAGACCATCTTCTTTCCTTGCTTATCCATTTAACCGGAGTGTGGTGTCATCTCTTCAATTTCTTTTCATCTTATCAAGTTTTCCTTCTCTTTTTCAACCGGAGTGCTGTCCAAATTATGTCATTCTTGTTCCTTGGCTATCTCGTTATATCAGTGTGGTTTCATATTCTTTTGGTTCGTTAAGCCCTTGTTTCATGTCTTTCAACCCACAAGGTTCTCATAATGTTCCTTGTTCTCCTTTTTCTGACGGAGTGTTTGTAATCTCGTTCATCTCCGTTGTATTCTTTTCTAAAAAATTGGTTAACCTCTCAAGGTTCTTTGGTTTCACTCGTTTGTCAAAGAAGCAACTTTGTTTTACCTTTTCCTCTTCCGTTTTCCCTCCGGTGCCATCCTAGATCTCGGGACGAGATCCTCTCGTAGTGGTGGAGTGTTGTAACACCCCGGATGTAACTTGCCATATTTGTAACTCCGACTCTTGCCATTTTCGGCTATGTGTTATGATATTCCCTTCGTGGTCAGGTTTTGTTTGTCGTTTTGCATTTTGTTCATGTCATGCATCTCATATCATGTCATCATGATTGCATTTGCATACGTGTTCGTCTCTTGCATCCGAGCATTTTCCCTGTTGTCCGTTTTACAATCCGGCACTCCCACCTCCTCCGGCGCACCCCTCTTGTTTCGTTTCATGAGAGGGTGTTGAACGTTCTCGGAATGGACCGAGGCTTGCCAAGTGGCCTTGGTATACCACCGGTAGACCACCTGTCAAGTTTCGTGCCGTTTGGAGGTCGTTTGATGCTCCAACGGTTAACCGGGTAACCACAAAGTCCTTTTGTGTGTTGCATCAAACCCCCCTCCAAACAGCCCAAAACCCCTCTAAGTCACTTCCATGCTCTAGGTCGTTCGATCACAATCGTGTGGGCGAAAACCGTGCTCCATTTGGAGTCTCCTAACTCCCTCTACCTATAAAACACCTCCCCCCTCCGAAATATTCGCAGATCAAACCCTAGAAAAATCTCCCCGCCGCCGCCGGACGCGTCCGCCGCCACCGGACACCTCCCCACCGCCACGCCCGGCCAACCAGGGGCCGACACGTGGCAGCCGTATGCCGCGCGCACCGCCGGCCCGCCGGGCCCGTGCCTGGCCCCCGAGCCCGCAGCCGCCGTGCGCCTCCCCGCCCGCGCGCGCCGTTGCCAGCCGCTGCCCTCCGCCCGCGCCTCGCCGCCGCCTCATCGCCCCGCCTCCCGCCGGCGACGCCGCCCGCGCGCACGGCCGCCGTCCTCCCTCGTCGCCGCCGTCCTCCGCCCGCGGCGCCCCGCTCCTCCTCGCCGCGCCTCGCCGTCTTCCTCCTCCCGCGGCTCCTCTCCTCCGACGCCGGCCGCCGCGTCTCCCTCTCCTCCGTCTCCGGCGACGAACTCCGGCCGTCCCCGAGCTCGAGCCCGATCTGGATCTGGCCTAGGGTTGACTTTCTCCCTCTCCCGAAATCTCCAAGTCCTAGATTTCTTACATTATATGCCCATGTTCATCGCATCATAACTCTCTGCATATAGCTCCGTTTCGTGCATGTAATATATCGAAATGTTCGACTCGAGATGCTCTTCATTTTGTTCCATTATGCCATGTTCATTGGAATCCATATTGATGCCCAAATCTCTGGTGCAAGAGTGCTAATTGCTGTTAACTGCTGTTACTTATCAGAACTTGGTGATTTGTTATTTTTGTTGCTATGGATGTGTGCATCTTATGGGCATGAGCTCTACATCTGTTTTGATGTATGCCATGCCATCTTTACAGAGGTGTATGACATGTATTTTTGTGATCTCTGTGGTGACTAGCACAAGCATGCAAACTAGGCTTCGTGATGTTTCTGATTTCAGGGACTTGGTAATTTCTGTCTGTAACTGCTGTTATTTTGTTGCTATGTATCCATGTGTCTACAGAGAGATCCATGCATATTTTGGTGATGTTCAGTCAGGATGTTTTGTAGATATTGTTGTAGTTAATCCATCCATGCCCTTGTTTGCAATTATGGAGTGCCATAGCATGACTCAATCTCGCTCTACTTTTGCTATAAAATATTTCTGGCAGATTCTTAACATGAGATGCAATTTTGCCAAGCTTGTTGTAGTTGATCTATACATGCTATGTACTTGCTCTTGCCATGGATAGCTTCAAAAACATGCCATATTGCTGTAGGTATGCTTGTTTTGTTATGCTTTGCTTTGTGATGAGTGCATCAAGCTCACAAAGATGCCCTCATAATGTCTGTTTCTGCCATGCTCTGTTTTCTGCTAAGTCTGGAACCTGTTAATCAAACTTGCTATGTTTACATGGTTGCCATCATATCTTCTGGTCCTTTTTGGCTTATGGTCAATAAGGGACTTTTGTCATTTGCACTTAGTAGATTCATTCCATGCCTTGTTTTGCTATGTTAAGTTCCTGTAGCATGTGTTTTGTTGCTATGTTGGAGTGCTGTAGCATAGTTTCTTGATGTATTCTAAGTTTTATCATGCTGTTAAGCACAAATTCGTGTCCTTGTTTTGCTTGCCATTTGCAAACCGTGCATCCGTTTCCGGTGATCTTTATATCGATTTCGACTGAAATCATCTCATCTTTCCAGTGGCATGCTTGGTTTGCGAAGTTACTGCCTTGTTCATCATTTTTCTTCCGGAGCACACATATGCATCGCATATCATACATGTTTTGCATCATGTTGCTTGTGCATTTCTCGTGATTGATTGTGGTTCCGTTGCTGGTGTTCTTGTTTTGGGTAGAGCCTGGAGACGAGTTCGTGAAAGAGGAACCTCTTGAGTACGCTTACGAGGATCAAGCTTTCGACAACTCTGAGAACCTTGCAGGCAAGATGACCATACCCTCGAAATCACTTCTATCTTTGCTTTGCTAGTTGTTCGTTCTATTGCCATGCTGCGCTACCTACCACTTGCTATATCATGCCTCCCATATTGCCATGTCAAGCCTCTAACCATCCTTTCCTAGCAAACCGTTGTTTGGCTAAGTTACCGCTTTTGCTCAGCCCTTCTTATAGTGTTGCTAGTTGCAGGTGAAGTTGAAGTTTGGTTCCATGTTGGAACATGGATATTGAAATATCACAATATCTCTTATTTAATTAATGCATCTATATATTTGGTAAAGTGTGGAAGGCTCGGCTTATGCCTGGTGTTTTGTTCCACTCTTGCCGCTTTGTTTCCGTCATACCGGTATTATGTTCCTTGGGTTTGCGTTCCTTACGCAGTTGGGTGATTTATGGGACCCCCTTGACAGTTCGCCTTGAATAAAACTCCTCCAGCCAGGCCCAACTTCGGTTTTACCATTTGCCACCTAAGCCTTTTCCCTTGGGTTTTCGCGAGCCCGAGGGTCATCTTTATTTAAACCCCCGGGCCAGTGTTCCTCTGAGTGGTGGTCCAAACTAGAGCCCTTTGCAGCGCCACCTCGGGGAAACTTGAGGCCTGGTTTTAGTTGTACGGACTGCTCATCCGGTGTGCCGTGAGAACGAGATATGTGCAGCTCCTATCGGGATTTGTCGGCACATTCGGGCGGCTTTGCTGGTCTTGTTTTACCATTGTCGAAATGTCTTGTAAACCGGAATTCCGAGACTGATCGGGTCTTTCCGGGAGAAGGTTTATCCTTCGTTGACCGTGAGAGCTTATGATGGGCTAAGTTGGGACACCCCTGCAGGGTATTATCTTTCGAAAGTCGTGCCCGCAATTATGAGGCAGATGGGAATTTGTTAATGTTCGGTTGTAGAGAACTTGTCACTTGACTTAATTAAAATACATCAACTGCGTGTGTAGCCGTGATGGTCTCTTCTCGGCGGAGTCCGGGAAGTGAACACAGCTTGAGTTATGCATGAACGTAAGTAGTTTCAGGATCACTTCTTGATCATTTCTAGCTTCGCGACCGTTGCGTTGCTTCTCTTCTCGCTCTCATTTGCGTATGTTAGCCACCATATATGCTTAGTGCCTGCTGCAGCTCCACCTCATTACACCATCCCTTCCTATAAGCTTAATTAGTCTGGATCTCGCGGGTGTGAGATTGCTGAGTCCTCGTGACTCACAGATTCTACCAAAACAGTTGCAGGTGCCGACGATGCCAGTGTAGATGACGCAAGCGAGCTCAAGTGGGAGGCCGATGAGGAACGTGGTCGTTACTATGTGTCTTTTCCTAATGATCAGTAGTGGAGCCCAGTTGGGACGATCGGGGATCTAGCATTTGGGGTTATCTTATTTTCATTTGGATTTGACCGTAGTCGGTCTATGTGTATATTTTGGATGATGTACGATTTATATTTATGTATTGTGTGAAGTGGCGATTGTAAGCCAACTCTCGTTATCCCATTCTTGTTCATTACATGGGATTGTGTGAAGATGACCCTTCTTGCGACAAAACCACAATGCGGTTATGCCTCTAAGTCGTGCCTCGACACGTGGGAGATATAGCCGCATCGTGGGCGTTACAAGTTGGTAATCAGAGCCATCCCCGATTTAGGAGCCCCCTGCTTGATCGAATTGCTGGCGTTGTTGAGTCTAGAACAAAAATGTTTTGAGTCTTAGGATTATATATATCAGAGAGTAGGATTCTTTTTACTCCTCAGTCCCTTCGTCGCTCTGGTGAGGTCTCCTGACATAGAAGTTTTGACTCTTCTCTCCTCAAATTTCACTAAAAAAAATTTAGGATCACGCGGGTATCTTAGAATCGTTACGATGGTTTTGTGACGAGAACATTGTTCTTGGTGCCTCCTGACATTTAGGGGTTGTGGCAGTGTCCTGGGGAGTTGAGCTCCGAGGTGTTGTTGTCACAATTTTATCGTTGCAGTTCTGGAATACCTGAGTTTCGCCGACATCGAAATCTCTTTTATGCAGTTGTTGGTGAGATCACCTCGACGCCACCCAGTACTGGAGCGGGAGTTCAGGAGTATTGCCATAACTCGTATAACGGATGCTTTTCGAAGGTTGAGGTACACGATTTCCGAAGGTTTCTTGGTTATGTGTTGACGGATGGATACAGCTGGATCTAGGGATTGCTAGTTTGGGTGATATATTTTGTGTCCCCTGTATCCCCAACACCAGATTGCATAACCAGAAAGTTTCGGGAGTTTATAAGTGGGAATTCAAGTAGCTCCTAGGATATCTTTCCGACAGACGCATGATATGAGATTGGGGTTCGACGTCTAGTGGTCCGCCTTTCCACGGTTGGTTTTACAGTGGTCTCGTAGTGTCTTAAAGAGTCCTTGGCTATGCCGGCTCGGGGACGCTTCGTATGTCATGTGCACTGCCTTGTACATGATGGTGTTGTACGATCGAGCCCGTGTGGGCCCCACCACGAAAACTTCGGACGAAATCTCTATCATATGTTTGTTCCGGCTTATTCTGCGAGCCAATCCTTTGTTTTGTTTTAATTTGTGGTATTCGAGTTGCTTCGGTGTCAAGTGTCGATTCCATACCTTTTTTCAAGCGGTGTTCTCATACTTCTATGTGAATACCAATCCTTCTTGATCATCGAGATTGTAGTGCAAATTCTTTTCCAACCGACGTGCTCTTTTTCAAGTGGATCCGATCATTTCAACATTCACGAGATAAATTCTCAGTTCTTTGCAACGGTGTTTATTCCATCTGCCCCAAGTTGCCTTTGTTTTCCCGCCCTCCCACCCTCTTTCTTCAAGGACTCAGATTTCTTAATCAAGTATCCATCTTATAGATGTGAAGTCCCTTCATTCTTTTCCTCCATGTTCTTCATCGGTGATTTCTCATGGAGATGCTCACGAAGCTTCAAGTTCATCATTCTTCGTTTTCATTTTCTTCTCTGGTCGATTCAATTCAAGCCTTCAGTGTTGATCACATTCCTTTCCTCGTTTCAAATGCTTTCTTTCTTGCCCTCATTTGCGTATGTTAGCCACCATATATGCTTAGTGCCTGCTGCAGCTCCACCTCATTACACCATCCTTTCCTATAAGCTTAATTAGTCTTGATCTCGCGGGTGTGAGATTGCTGAGTCCTCGTGACTTACAGATTCTACCAAAACAGTTACAGGTGCCGACGATGCCAGTGCAGATGACGCAAGCGAGCTCAAGTGGGAGTTCGATGAGGAACGTGATCGTTACTATGTGTCTTTTCCTGATGATCAGTAGTGGAGCCCAGTTGGGATGATCGGGGGTCTAGCATTTGGGGTTATCTTATTTTCATTTGGATTTGACCGTAGTCGGTCTATGTGTGGATTTTGGATGATGTATGATTTATATTTATGTATTGTGTGAAGTGGCGATTGTAAGCCAACTCTCATTATCCCATTCTTGTTCATTACATGGGATTGTGTGAAGATGACCCTTCTTGCGACAAAACCACAATGCGATTATGCCTCTAAGTCATGCCTCGACACGTGGGAGATATAGCCGCATCGTGGGCGTTACACCAACTAGGATTCTCCCCCCCCCCCTCCTTCCTTCCAACGGAGATGGGAAAGGGGAAAGGGGGGAGAGGGAGAAGGAAAGGGGGGGCCGCGCCCCCACCCCTTGTCCAATTCGGATTGGGCTTGGGGGGGCATGCGCCACCTCCTGTGGCAGCCTCCCTCTCTGCACTATGGCCCAATAGGCCCATTAACTTTCCCGGGGGGTTCCGGTATCCTCCCGGTACTTTGAAAAATTCCCCAACCTTATCGGAACCATTCCGGTGTCCGTATATAGCCTTCCAATATATCAATCTTTACCTCTCGACCTTTTCGAGACTCCTCGTCATGTCCGTGATCTCATCCGCGACTCCAAACAAACTTCGGTCACCAAAACACATAACTCATAGTATAAATCGTCATTGAACGTTAAGCGTGCGGACCCTGCGGTTCGAGAACTATGTAGACATGACCGAGACACATCTCCGGTCAATAACCAATTGCAGAACCTGGATGCTCATATTGGCTCCTACATATTCTACGAAGATCTTTATTGGTCAAACCGCATAACAACATACGTTATTCCCTTTGTCATCGGTATGTTACTTGCCCGAGAATCGATCGCCGGTATCATCATACCTAGTTCAATCTTGTTACCGGCAAGTCTATTTACTCGTTACGTAATGCATCATCCAGTAACTAACTCATTAGTCACATTACTTGCAAGGCTTATAGTGATGTGCGTTACCAAGAGGGCCCAGAGGTACCTCTCGATACATGGAGTGACAAGTCCTAATCTTGATATATGCCAACTCAACAAAGACCTTCGGAGACACCTGTAGAGCATCTTTATAATGACCGAGTTACGTTGTGACGTTTGATAGCACACAAAGTGTTCCTCCGGTATTCGGGAGTTGCATAATCTCATAGTCAGAGGAATATGTATAAGTCATGAAGAAAGCAATAGCAATAAAACTAAACGATCATAAAGCTAAGCTAACGGATGGGTCTTGTCCATCACATCATTCTCTAATGATGTGATCCCGTTAATCAAATGACAACACATGTCTATGGTTAGGAAACTTAACCATCTTTGATTAACGAGCTAGTCAAGTAGAGGCATACTAGGGACACTCTGTTTTGTCTATGTAGTCACACATGTACTAACTTTCCGGTTAATACAATTCTAGCATGAATAATAAACGTTTATCATGATATAAGGAAATATAAATAACAACTTTATTATTGCCTCAAGGGCATATTTCCTTCAGTGTCCCACTTGGACTAGAGTCAATAATCTAGATTACATAGTAATGATTCTAACACCCATGGAGTCTTGGTGCTAATCATGTTTTGCTCGTGGAAGAGGCTGAGTCAATGGGTATGCAACATTCATATCCGTATGTATTTTGCAAATCTCTATGTCTCCCTCCTTGACTTGATCGTGGATGGAATTGAAGCGTATCTTGATGTGTTTGCTTCTTTTGTGAAATCTGGATTCCTTCGCCAAGGCAATTGCTCAAGTATTGTCACAAAATATTTTCATTGGACCCGATGCACTATGTATTACACCTAGATCGGATACGAACTCCTTCATCCAGACTCCTTCATTTGCTTCTTCCGAAGCAGCTATGTACTCCGCTTCACATGTAAATCCTGCCACGACGCTCTACCTGGAACTGCACCAACTAACAACTCCACCATTCAATATAAATACGTATCTGGTTTGCGACTTAGAGTCATTCGGATCAGTGTCAAAGCTTGCATCGATGTAACCATTTACGACAAGCTCTTTGTCACCTCATAAACGAGAAACACATCCTTACTCCTTTTCAGGTATTTCAGGATGTTCTTAACCGCTGTCCAGTGATCCACTCCTGGATTACTTTGGTACCTCCCTGCTAAACTTATAGCAAGGCAGACATCAGGTCTGGTACACAGCATTGCATACATGATAGAACCTATGGCTGAGGCATAGGGAATGACCTTCATTTTCTCTCTATCTTCTGCAGTGGTCGAGCATTGAGTCTAACTCAACTTCACACCTTGTAACACAAGCAAGAACCCTTTCTTTGACTGATCCATTTTGAACTTCTTCAAAACTTTATCAAGGTATGTGCTTTGTGAAAGTCCAATTAAGCGTCTTGATCTATCTCTATAGATCTTGATGCCCAATATATAAGCAGCTTCACCGAGGTCTTTCATTGAAAAATTCTTATTCAAGTATCCTTTTATGCTATCCAGAAATTCTATATCATTTCCAGTCAGCAATATGTCATCCACATATAATATTAGAAATTCTACAAAGCTCCCACTCACTTTCTTGTAAATATAGGCTTCTCCAAAAGTCTGTATAAAACCATATGCTTTGATCATACTATCAAAGCGTATATTCCAACTCCGAGATGCTTGCACCAGTCCATAAATGGATCGCTGGAGCTTGCACACTTTGTTAGCGCCTTTAGAATCAACAAAACCTTCTGGTTGCATCATATACAACTCTTCTTTAAGATATCCATTAAGGAATGCAGTTTTGACATCCATTTGCCAAATTTCATAATCATAAAATGCGGCAATTGCTAACATGATTCAGACAGACTTAAGCATCACTATGGGTGAGAAGGTCTCATCGTAGTCAACTCCTTGAACTTGTCGAAAACCTTTCGCAACAAGTCTAGCTTTGTAGACAGTAACATTACTGTCAGCGTCAGTCTTCTTCTTGAAGATTCATTTATTCTCTATGGCTTGCCGATCATCGGGCAAGTCAACCAAAGTCCACACTTTGTTCTCATACATGGATCCCATCTCAGATTTCATGGCCTCATGCCATTTCGTGGATTCTGGGCTCATCATCCCTTCCTCATAGTTCGTAGGTTCGTCATGGTCAAGTAACATGACCTCCAGAACAGGATTACCATACCACTCTGGTGCGGACCGTACTCTGGTTAACCTACAAGGTTCGGTAGTAACTTGATCTGAAGTTTCATGATCATCATCATTAGCTTCCTCACTAATTGGTGTAGGAATCACTGGAACTGATTTCTGTGATGAACTACTTTCCAATTCGGGAGAAGGTACAATTACCTCATCAAGTTCTACTTTCCTCCCACTCACTTCTTTCGAGAGAAACTCCTTCTCTAGAAAGGATCCATTCTTAGCAACGAATATCTTGCCTTCGGATCTGTGATAGAAGGTGTACCCAACAATTTCCTGTGGGTATCCTATGAAGACACATTTCTCCGATTTGGATTCGAGATTATCAGGTTGAAGCTTTTTCACATAAGCATTACAGCCCCAAACTTTAAGAAACGACAGCTTAGGTTTCTTGCCAAACCATAGTTCATATGGTGTCGTCTCAACGGATTTAGATGGTGCCCTATTTAACATGGATGCAGCCGTCTCTAAAGCATAACCCCAAAATGATAGTGGTAAATCGGTAAGAGACATCATAGATCGCACCATATCTAATAAAGTACGGTTACGACATTCGGACACACCATTACGCTGTGGTGTTCCAGGTGGCGTGACTTGCGAAACTATTCCACATTATTTCAAATGAACACCAAACTCATAACTCAAATATTCACCTCCATGATCAGATTGCAGAAACTTTATTTTCTTGTTACGATGATTTTCTACTTCACTCTGAAATTCTTTGAACTTTTCAAATGTTTCAGACTTATGTTTCATTAAGTAGATATACCCATATCTGCTCAAATCATCTGTGAAAGTCAGAAAATAACGATACCCGCCGCGAGCCTCAACACTCATCGGACTGCATACATCAGTATGTATTATTTCCAATAAGTCCGTTGCTCGCTCCATTGTTCTGGATAACGGAGTCTTAGTCATCTTGCCCATGAGGCATGGATCGCAAGCATCAAGTGATTCATAATCAAGTGATTCCAAAAGCCCATCAGCATGGAGTTTCTTCATGCGCTTTACACCAATATGACCTAAACAGCAGTGCCACAAATAAGTTGCACTATCATTATTAACATTGCATCTTTTGGCTTCAATATTATGAATATGTGTATCACTACAATCGAGATTCAACAAAAATAGACCACTCATCAAGGGTGCATGACCATAAAAGATATTACTCATATAAATAGAACAACCATTATTCTCTGATTTAAATGAATAACCGTCTCGCATCAAACAAGATCCAGATAAAATGTTCATGCTCAACGCCGGTACCAAATAACAATTATTCAGGTCTAAAACTAATCCCGAAGGTAGATGTAGAGGTAGCGTGCCGACGGCGATCACATCGACTTTGGAACCATTTCCCACGCGCATCGTCACCTCGTCCTTAGCCAATCTTCATTTAATCTGTAGCCCCTGTTTCGAGTTGCAAATATGAGCAACAGAACCAGTATCAAATACCCAGGCGCTACTACGAGCATTAGTAAGGTACACATCAATAACATATATATCAAATATACCTTTCACTTTGCCATCCTTGTTATCCGTCAAATACTTGGGCAGCTCCGCTTCCAGTGACCAGTCCCTTTGCAGTAGAAGCACTTAGTCTCAGGCTTAGGTCCAGACTTGGGTATCTTCCCTTGAGCAGCAACTTGCTTACTGTTCTTCTTGAAGTTTCCCTTCTTCCCTTTGCCCTTTTTCTTGAAACTAGTGGTCTTGTTAACCATCAACACTTGATGCTCCTTCTTGATTTCTACCTCCGCAGCCTTTAGCATCGCGAAGAGCTCGGAAATTGTCTTTTCCATCCCTTGCATATTATAGTTCATCACGAAGCCTTTATAGTTTGGTGGTAGTGATTGAAGAACTCTGTCAATGACACTATCATCAGGAAGATTAACTCCCAGCTGAGTTAAGTGGTTATGGTACCCAGACATTCTGAGTATGTATTCACTGACAGAACTATTCTCCTCCATTTTGTAGCTATAGAACTTGTTGGAGACTTCATATCTCTCAACTTGGGCTTTTGCTTGAAATATTAACTTCAACTCCTGGAACATCTCATATGCTCCATGACGTTCAAAACGTCTTTGAAGTCCCGATTCTAAGCCGTAAAGCATGGCACACTGAACTATCGAGTAGTCATCAGCTTTGCTCTGCCAGACGTTCAAAACGTCCGGAGTTGCTCGTGCAGCGGGTATTGCACCTAGCGGTCCTTCCAGGACGTAATTCTTCTGTGCAGCAATGAGGATAATCCTAAAGTTACGGACCCAGTCCGTGTAGTTGCTACCATCATCTTTCAACTTAGCTTTCTCTAGGAACGCGTTAAAATTCAAGGGAATGGTAGCACGGGCCATTGATCTACAACAACATAGACATGCAAAAACTATCAGGTACTAAGTTCATGATAAATTAAAGTTCAGTTAATCATATTACTTAAGAACTCCCACTTAGATAGACATCCCTCTAGTCATATAAATGATCACGTGATCAATATCACCTAAACCATGTCCGATCATCACGTGAGATGGAGTAGTTTTCAATGACGAACATCTTTATGTTGATCATACCTACTATATGATTCACGTTCGACCTTTCGGTCTCAATGTTCCGAGGCCATATCTACATATGCTAGGCTCGTCAAGTTTAACCCGAGTATTCTGCACGTGCAAAACTGGCTTGCACCCGTTGTATGTGAACGTAGAGCTTATCACACCCGATCATCATGTGGTGTCTCGGCACGACGAACTGTAGCAACGGTGCATACTCTACAAGAACACTTATACCTTGAAATTTAGTAAGGGATCATCTTATAATGCTACCGCCGTACTAAGCAAAATAAGATGCATAAAGGATAAACATCACATGCAATCAAAATATGTGACATGATATGGCCATCATCATCTTGTGCCTTTGATCTCCATCTCCAAAGCACCGTCATGATCTCCATCGTCACCGGCTTGACACCTTGATCTCCATCGTAGCATCGTTGTCGTCTCGCCAACTATTGCTTCTACGACTATCACTACCGCTTAGTGATAAAGTAAAGCAATTACATGGTGATTGCATTTCATACAATAAAGCGACAACCATAAGGCTCCTTCCAGTTGCCGATAACTTCTACAAAACATGATCATCTCATACAACAATTTATATCTCATCACGTCTTGACCATATCACATCACAACATGCCCTGCAAAAACAAGTTAAACGTCCTCTACTTTTTCATTGCAAGTTTTACATGGCTGCTACAGGCTTCTAGCAAGAACCGTTCTTACCTACGCATCAAAACCAAAACGATTTTTCGTCAACTGTGCTGTTTTAACCTTTAACAAGGACCGGCCATAGTCAAACTCGATTCAACTAAAGTTGGAGAAATAGACACCCGCCAGCCACCTGTGTGGGAAGCACGTTGGTAGAACCAGTCTCATGAACGCAGTAATGTAATGTCGGTGTGGGCCGCTTCATCCAACAATACTGTCGAATCAAAGTAAGACGTTGGTGGTAAGCAGTATGACTATTATCGCCCACAACTCTTTGTGTTCTACTCGTGCATATCATCTACGCATAGAACTGGCTCGGATGCCACTGTAGGGGGACGTAGCATGCAATTTCAAAAAAATTCCTACGATCACGCAAGATCTATCTAGGAGATGCATAGCAACGAGACGGGGAGAGTGTGTCCACATACCATCGTAGACCGAAAGCGGAAGCGTTAGGTTAACGTGGTTGATGTAGTCAAGCTTCTTCGCGATCCAACCAATCCAAGTACCGAACATACGACACCTCCGTGTTCAGCAAACGTTCAACTCGATGACATCCCTCGAACTCTTGATCCAGTAGAGGGTCAAGAGAGAGAGAGAGTTCCATCAGCACGACGGCGTGATGACGGTGATGGTGATGTGATCCGCGCAGGGCTTCGCCTAAGCACTACGAGGCTATGACCGGAGGAGTAAACTGTGGAGGGGGGCACCGCACACGGCTAAGAAACAACTGTTGTGCCTTTGGGGTGCCCCCTGCCCACGTATATAAAAGAAGGGAGGAGGAGGTGGCCGGCCCAAGGGGGGCGCACCAAAGGGGGGAGTCCTACTTGGACCCCCAGTCCAAGTAGGATTCGCCCCCCCCCCTCCTTCCAGCGGAGAGGGGAAAGGGGAAAGGGGGGAGAGGGAGAAGGAAAGGGGGGACGTGCCCCCCACCCCTTGTCCAATTCGGATTGGGCTTGGGGGCGCGCGCCACCTCCTGTGGAAGCCTCCCTCTCTCCACTATGGCCCAATAGGCCCATTAACTTTCCCGGGGGGTTCCGGTAGCCTCCCGGTACTCCGAAAAATCCCCGAACCTTATCGGAACCATTCCGGTGTCCGTATAAAACCTTCCAATATATCAATCTTTACCTCTCGACCATTTCGAGACTCCTTGTCATGTCCGTGATCTCATTCAGGACTCCAAACAAACTTCGGTCACCAAAACACATAACTCATAATACAAATCGTCATTGAACGCTAAGCGTGCGGACCCAACGGGTTCGAGAACTATGTAGACATCCCCGAGACACATCTCCGGTCAATAACCAATAGCGGAATATGGATGCTCATATTGGCTCCTACATATTCTATGAAGATCTTTACCGGTCAAACCGCATAAAAACATACGTTATTCCCTTTGTCATCGGTATGTTACTTGCCCGAGAATCGATCGCCGGTATCATCATACCTAGTTCAATCTTGTTACCGGCAAGTCTATTTACTCGTTCCGTAATGCATCATCCCGTAACTAACTCATTAGTCACATTACTTGCAAGGCTTATAGTGATGTGCGTTACCAAGAGGGCCCAGAGGTACCTCTCGATACATGGAGTGACAAGTCCTAATCTTGATATATGCCAACTCAACAAAGACCTTCGGAGACACCTGTAGAGCATCGTTATAATGACCGAGTTATGTTGTGACGTTTGATAGCACACAAAGTGTTCCTCCGGTATTCGGGAGTTGCATAATCTCATAGTCAGAGGAATATGTATAGGTCATGAAGAAAGCAATAGCAATAAAACTTAACGACCATTATGGTAAGCTAACGGATGGGTCTTGTCCATCACATCATTCTCAAATGAAGTGATCCTATTAATCAAATGACAACACATGTCTATGGTTAGGAAACTTAACCATCTTTGATTAACGAGCTAGTCAAGTAGAGGCATACTAGGGACACTCTGTTTTGTCTATGTATTCACACATGTACTAAGTTTCTGGTTAGTACAATTCTAGCATGAATAATAAACGTTTATCATGATATAAGGAAATATAAATAACAACTTTATTATTGCCTTTAGGGCATATTTCCTTCATGTTGCACTCCGTGTCATTGCATATAGGGCGGACCTAGGCACCACCTTTGGGGTGCCAGCCCAGCCGTGCCGCAATGCTGAACTGGACGTCTGACAAAGCTTCGGCTGATACTACGAGGCCGGGGCCCATAACTATTCCCGCGTGGTGGTTAGTGCGTAAAGGCCAGTGGCCAACTCAGAAAAAATACCCAAACCTGTTAGTGCATTATTAAATGAAGTGACGGATGTCGGGACAAGTCCGTAGCTACCACCCCCTCCTGGGTGATACTGCTAAACAGCCAGCCGCCACCATAACATCTTGCGGGTGCTCTCTGGGCCCGCCTGACTTTCACAAAGGTCTCAAGTAAAGTCAAGGTAACCGTGTGTCCAAACATCAAGGGGGAAACCCCGAGGAATCACCCTCGGTGGATTGCACTCGATGTAATCATCAGGGTGAACGTAGGAGGAATCACCCTTGAGGTTCACACTTGAGGTGTTGCACGACAGAGCCGTATCGGGAATGGTGAAGGAGGAATCACCCTCGTTGACCACGACCGAATAGCTACACTATAGAATTTTCATCAGGAGTGCATTACGAGGTATCACCCTCGGCAATCGATAGTAGCTCTGTAGAGTCGAGCAACAAAAGGGGTGTGATGTGATGTGAGGTGTCGAGCTCTGGTCGTCGATCACGTTGATCGAGCCATCGATGATGAAGCAGGGGCAACAAGGACAAGGTGGGGGTCACTGATGGATCACTAACCAACCTATACTAAGCAGTTTAGGAAAAGCAGGTAAGGTACAAAAGCAGGCTATGTAGCAAAATCTAATGCAAGCATGAGAGAATGGAATGGGCCATATTGGGATGATCAAAGGGGGGCTTGCCTAGGAGCTCAGCTGAGACGAAAGGAGGGTCATCGTCAACATCGTCGATCACAGGGGCATCAACAGCGGTCTCGGGGTCTACTGGAGAAGAAGAGGGAGAAGAAACAGTAAATAGAGAGCACACAGATGCATTACTAAGCATGACATGACGATATGCGGTGCTAGGGGGTGTTCTAACATAGTGTTACACGATACAGGCGAAGGGGGAAAACATCCGGGAAAGTTTTCCCCAAGTTTGGCATTTTTTGGACAGATGAAAGAGAGGGGACGGTTGCATGTTCGCTATGCTAGGGACGCGTGACAGACGAATGGGGGCGTATTCAGATTTGTTTCGTCTTTCTGAGCAACTTTCATGTATAAATCTTTTTCATCTGAGTTACGGTTTATTTTCTACGAATTTCTAAAGTTTTGGCAATATTCTGAAATTATTATTAATTCGAAAATAATTAGTAAATGCTAGGTGCACCCAGCTTTGTGTACACAACAGTGTACATAGAGGATGACAAGTGGGTCCAGGGGGTCCCAGTTGACCAGTCCAAGTTTGACTGGTCAACAGGGGGTGGGGCCCCGTGTCATAGACTAGGTCTAGTTAATTAATTCAATTTCAACTATTCCAGCAATTAGGCTAATGAACCCTAGTTAATTAAGTTAACTGATTAATTATTTTTATTAATTATTTTATTTTTAAAACCCTTTTTTATTTTAACAAAACAAGGGAGGGGCCCCAGCTGTCAAAGGCCCTATGGCCTTAGCGGGCTACGGGCGCTTGCGCGGGGCGCACCTAGGCGCCCAGCACGCAGGGGGGCGAGGCCGGCCGGTGCCCCTAGTGGCGCCAACAGCGGCGGCAGCCACTGGCAGCCAGAGGTGGCCGAGGACAGGAGGCAGGGGCCGCAGGGGCGCTAGGCAGCGGGAGCGGGGAGGGGTGTGAGGCGGCGCCTGGAAGGAGTTGCGGCGGCGGGGGGCTGTGGGGAGCAGCAGCACAGCAGCGGCTGTGTGCGCGCACGCGCGAGCACGCAGGGGCGAGGCAAGGGCATGGCACAGGGCTTGCGAGCGCGCGCGTGGGCGGCGACGGTAAGCGCCCGCGGCTGGTGGTGGCGGGACAGCAGTTGTGGGTACGCGGAGCGGGCGAGGGGAGCGGCCGGAGCCGGAGGGGGCCGCAGGATGGAGCGGGAGCGCAGGTGCGGCGGCGTGGCACAGTAACCGGGTGATGGTTGCTGCGGATGCTCGCCGGGAAAGGGCTACGGCACACGGCAGCGGGAGCTGGAGGTCTTGCTGGCCTCCGGCGGGTTCCAGGAGTGCGATGCGCGGCTCGGCCGCGAGCTATGCGTGCCATGGCTACGACGACGATGCTACTGACAGTGGTGAGCTCGCGGAGCGACGGCGAGATTATTCTCGGGTAGCAAACGAAGGGGGGCAGAGGAGAAGCGGGCGTTGCTCGCCGAGGAGCATAAGGCGGCTCAGCAAAAGGCTTAGTAGCAGCAGTGACGATGAATTCGTTGGTGATGGTGCGTGGTGGCCGACGGGAGGAAGCTCTCGATTCGGTTGATGTGGGCCTCTTTGGGTCGGGCTGCTCCACGAAAGCGGTGCAGGGGAGGTAGGAGGAGTTCCTGGCGCAAGCTCAGCCGGAGTGGACGGCGATGGCCGCGGCGATGAGGGAGCCCAGGGCGACGCAGGTTCGGCGAAGGATTGCAAGGTAAAAAGCGGTGCGAGGGGAAAGAGCACGGGGTCTAGGGTTTGACCAAGAGGGGGGTGCGGCCTCAAGTGGGCGCCGGGAGGGTCGGGATAGCCGGCATGTGGCCGATCCGGCCATGGACGCGCGGGCAACAGCCACGGTGCCATGGGTGAACAGGGGGGAGGAGATAAGATGGGGGAGTTGGGCTCGGCCTCCGTGTAGCCATAGAGCCCAAGTGCACAGTACTTTCTTGCTCCTTTTCTTTTCTATTTCTGTCTTTTTATTTCTACTCCACTTGTATTTAGTTGGCCCACCAAACAAATTTTGTTATGTATGAAACTTGTCAAATAAATCATGCACAATATGTTGGTGTTGCACAAAAAGTTTCAGGGAACTTGGAAAAGTTTAAATACTTTTAGAAATTGAAAAAGGTCTAATAAATGGTTGTTGTTCCACCATTCTAATTCCTAGGGACATTTTGGGAGCTTTCATGATGTTATTTTTCCTAACATAATTACTTAGGGATTATCTGCAAAATTATGAACATTTTAGTTTTACAGTCTGAAGACTTTTATTTTTTGGCTTCAAATTTAAATTTGAATTTGAACCGGTTTCGAATCAACGCGAGTTTAACAATAGAAATTGTGGTGGCATGGCCTCATTAGCAGAGGATTATTGTAGCTTAATTATCTAGGCTTTACAGACATGATCAACTCGGTGGGACCGATGTGTTAGGGTTAGGGCAAAACCTCATCTCGGTGAGACCGATTGCATGAACTCGGTGAGACCGATTTTAGCAAAGAGCAAACAGAAAGTAGGTCAAGAAAACTCGGTGGGACCGAATACACATTTCGGTGAGACCGAAATAGTTACAAGAGGTAACAGAGAGTTCACAAGGCTATCTCGGTGAGACCGAGATCCCTCTCGGTGAGACCGAATTGTCTAGGGTTTCTGGCAGTGGCTAGGTCAAATGAACTCGATGGAGCCAGATAGATCAAATTGGTGGGGCTGAGTTTGACTTTAGGTTTTGGACATATGTGGAAATGAGAAAGTGGCTGAGGGTATTGGAGCAATATCACTAAGCACTTTGAGCAAGTAGAGCATTAAGAAACACCTCATCCCCTTTTAATAGTATTGGCTTTCCTATGGACTCATTGTGATCTTGGATCACTAAAATGAAAATGAAGAGTCTTGAGCTTTTGCCAATCTTTGTCCTTAGCATTTTGAAGGGGTCCACATCCTCTTGTCCCTGCCATGCCATTGTTGAACTCATCTGAAGTATACTAGATAAAAGTATTAGTCCAACAAGAGATATGTTGACATTAATTACCAAAATCACCCTGGGAGTACTTGTGCTTTCAATCTCCCCCTTTTTGGTAATTGATGACAACATACATCAAAGCTTTAGATAAAAGATATGAAGAGTAACAAGTAAAGCTTTGGAAAGACATGTAACATGCATAGGCTCCCCCTACATGTATGCAATCATGTAAAGATGGAATATAAGAACATGTGAATGCATAAGCATGTCAGAGCAGGTAATGAGTTACATGTATCTCGGCTATATGCATCAGAGCAAATGATGTAGATAAAGTAAGTGTACCTTCATGTTCATGATCCTTCTTGCAAACAATGTGTACATCAGCAAGGGATCATCATGCACATGAGTGTGATGCATATACTTACCTTGTGGTCTTGAGCTAGCTTTGGAAGAGGTGAACTTGAGAAAACAGGATTAGATAACACAAGAACACTCTAATGAAAGCAATTTCAGAAAACCACAAGAGTACAAAGACTGGGTTGACATGTAATGGGTGAGTACTCAGTACTTCATTTGAATGTAGACATGTCCCCAAAGATTAAAGATATGCAATGAATTGTAGTAGATTTTCTTCCCTAGATATGGACTCTTTCTCCCTCTGAATCAGATATTGGATAATGGGAGAAGGTAGGGTAAGAAAAAATCATAGCAAGAAAAATTAAAGCAATGAAACCATATATTGACATGTCTTTCCCCTCTTAAAGACATGTGACTTCTCTCCTCTTGTTATTAATAGGCATCTGAAGGAGCTTAGATGTGCTCTCTCTCCCATGTGATAAGCTTTGATGTGCTCTCTCTCCCCTTTTGACATCAATTTCCAAGAAGGAAACTTCTGAAGCCTGAGTCAAATAGGTTTGGTCCTTGAGACACACTACAAAGAAGCATGTAATTTTAGATGCAGGTAGAGGATAAGAATCATTGAGTGGAGCTGGAGAAGCAATGAAAATATGCAATGGCAAAAGGTTTTCTCAGCAGTGAAATCAGTAACGCCAATCTGTTTGCATTAGTGAAACCGAGTTGGCAGTGTCATAGATGATGCATATCGGTCAGGCCGGGTTAGTCCGCGTCGGTTGCACCGATGAACTATGTACAAGTAGTTCATGTAGTTTGGTCTAGCCGATAGGCATGAATCGATCAGTCCGAGTTCAACGCAGAGGAAATTTGTTGTCAACTCAGCTCACTTGGTGTCGGCGTCCTGGGAACGGGGGTCCCCGGACTTGCCTGCCTGCGGCCCACGGCGTGGCTCCACCAGCGGCCCTGTATGGCCCATCTTCGCCAGCAAACACTCAAGACCCTCAAGAGGGGCCAAGCCTTGCGAGGTGGACGACACAAGACCTCCTCGGGACGGCCTCACTAGGCTGGCTCGCGAGGGGCGGAGAGATCAAGGCAAGGGATACCTCGCGAGGTTCCTATGATGCAAGCAATGACGACTGGAGCCAGGCGGGCGCCAGCGCGCGCAGTGTCCTCGTTTCCTCTTTGGTGCTAAAGAGGCAAGCGCAGGCGAGGAGTCCCGAGGCATCAGGCAAAGGTTTCCATATCGGTGCAACGAGACCAAGACCAGCAGGACGGCAAGACGGAGGTCACCGTGGAGCACAAGACGGCGTCACCACCAGAGCCTTTGGCAGGCGAAGACCACCTTTAGTCAGGATAACTTGTACTTGTTGTCTCCCTTCGAATTTGGCCGTTGGTGGATCCCTTCCCGCTCAATATTTGGGGAGAGGACCAGGGCCTCTATAAATAGGACTAGCCACCACCATAGAGGTGGACGGATCATTCAGATCATCCTCATCCACACAAGTTCACCAAGCACAAGAGCACCTCTCCTCAGGAGGCTGTTCTTCCCTTGTAACTGTTCATCCTCAGCCCAAGAGGCAATCCACCACAGCACACTAGAGTAGGGTATTACACCACATCGGTTTCGTCGGGTTAGGCCTTACGATTTGGCGAGAGCGATCTAGGGAGAGAGAGATCTTCGTGTGCACCCCAGTGTTCGAACCTCATGGGTTTTGCCAGAACCCAAAATCTGACATTTGGCGCGCCAGGTAGGGGTGCGCCGAAGCCTTCCTCCCACCGATCCGCGTCCCGTCGCTTCGCCGCATCCATGGCGGACGCTCGCCGCGCCCGCGCTGAGCGCCGGGCCGCCCTCGCCGCCCGTGTCACTCAGACAGCTCCAGTCGGCGGGCCTCCCCATCTTTCCCCTTCACCCGCCGCCAACGCCGTCATCGGCCGAGCGGGAAACGAGCAGCAAGCATCCTCGCTGCACCCCTCGGTGCGGCGAGACGGCCGCACCGCCACTCCGTCGCTAACCCCAGTCGGCTCGTTGTCTCACACTCGTCGCGCTCCCACGGACGCGTAGGCCGCGCTGCTCATGGCACACGCGCTCATGCGCTACCGCCCAGTCGACGACCTCGACGAGGACTGGCTGGACCGCATCGCCAAGATCGTCAGCGCTGCAGGGGGCTCCCCCGTGCCATCCCTCTCACTGCCTCGCCCCCCGCCAGCTGCGGGCGACGTGGCTCATGGAACGCCTCCACCACCTCTGCACAAAGATGGCGCTCTGGCACCAAGGCGCGCGGCTCCCCGGCGCGACCCTCCACGTCGGGCAGCCACGCGAGAAGAAGGAAGCTGCCAAGAAGTTCCCCGGCCACAAGAAAACGATCCACCGCTCCCAGCACGGCCACGTCAGGATCGCTTGCCGCGGCAGGGCCTCGCGCCACTTGCCGTGGCGGCACAGGGACACCAAGATCAAGCTCCGCCTCCACGACGGGCCCCGGTGGCCATAGCAGGCTGCCACGCCTTCACTCCTGAGCTGCGTAGCGTAGCCTGGCCGGGAAAGTTCAAGCCAGACTTGCCTCCTCGCTACGACGGCACCCCTGACCCCGTGGATTTCTTGCAGCTCTACGAGCTGAGAATCAAGGTGGCCAACGGCGACGAGAAGGTCATGGCGAGCTGGTTCCCCATGGCTCTCAAGGACGGCGCTCGCTCGTGGCTCCTAAACCTGCCCCCGGGCTCGATCTCCTCCTGGGATGAGATGCGTGACCGCTTCGTCACCAACTTCCAGGGCACTCGCGACCGCCCTCCGGCCATGGGTGACCTACGCCGCGTCAGGCAGCAGCCAGGGGAGACCCTGCAGAAGTACATCCAGCGCTTCAACAATGTTCGCCTCAAAATCCCCAAGGTCACAGACGAGACCATCATTTCGGTGTTTTCCGATGGCATCCGCGATGTCAAGATGAAGGAGGAGCTCACCATCCACGAGGAGCTATGCACGGCTTTGGAGCTGTTCAACCTGGCAACCAAGTGCGCAAGAGCTGAGGAGGGGCGCCTCTCCCTCCTCGAGCTCCCGGCTACCGACCCGGAGGAGAAGAAAGCCAAGGCCAAGGACGTGAAGGGCAAGGGAGTAGCCGTGCTCGCGGCGGAGCCGGACACGAAGCGCGACCGGGACCACCCCGAGTCGTCCAAGAGCAGCCGGTGGTTCTGCGCCTTCCACAACGTACATAGCCACAACACCAACGACTGCCAGGAGCTCAGGGCCATTCCAGATGGGCGCTTCGGTCGGCGCCCCGAGCGCAACGACCGGGGCTACGGCCGAGGAGGAGTACGAGGCGGAGGACGCTGCGACGACCGCGGCCCTCGTCAGGAGTGGCACGACCGGCCTCGCGAGGACCGCTGGCAGGATCAGCCTCGTGAGGGCGCATGGAGGGATCAGCCTCACGAGGATCGCCCTCAGGGCAATGCTGGTCTTCCTCCGCTGCCGCCACCGCCAAGAAGGAACGACGACCACCATCAGGACGAGGGGGCTGGGGCTTCCAGGAGCCGTGTGCTATCGCTTGCATCTTGGGCAGAGCTCAGGCCCCTGCTTCTCAGCGCATCTTCAAGCACTTTGCTCGCGAGGTGAACACAACCCTTCCCAGGCTCGAGGCCACGCGCCCGCTCAGGTGGTCCAAGTGCGCCATCACTTTCAGCTCAGCGGACCAGCTCAAGTGCGCGGCCACCACTGATGCCCTCCCAATGCTCTGCTCACCCGTCATCAGCAACGTTCAAGTCACCAAGACCCTCATCGACGGTGGCGTAGGGCTTAACGTCCTATCCGTCAAGACGTTTGACAGCCTCCAAGTGCCGTATGACCAGCTTCAGCCTACCAAGCCCTTCTCAGGAGTGACCGACGGCTCCACCACCCCGATAGGGCAGGTCCGCCTCCCTGTCACCTTTGGACAGCGTGACAACTACCGCACCGAGCTCATCGACTTCGACGTTGCTCACATCCGCCTGCCGTACAATACCATCCTCGGGTATCCGGCCCTGTCCAAGTTCATGGCGGTGACCCACCATGGCTACAACGTCCTCAAGATGCCAGGAAGCAGCGGGATTATCACCGTCCCCTGCGAAGAAAGAGATGCGGTGTGCTCCCTCGAGCGCGCCTTCCAAGCCGCAGCGATCGAAGACCCCGACAATCACGCAGCACGATACCCTCCTGAGGCCGTCCCCAAGAAGAAGAAGCAGCTACTCCGCACAGGGCCTCAGGGGAGCGGCGCCTCTGGCGGTGCAACGTCAGGATCGGCGCTCGCGCCTGGGGCGCCTCCCTCCCTCACATAGGGAGGCACGTCCGACGCCCTCCTTGGGCAGGGCTCGGGGCTCTCTTCTAGAGGGCCTCGGACCTAGCCAACATCACGAGGGAGGTGCTCGGGCACCACCTGGAGGCGCGCTTTGCGGCACGTTTCCCTCAAGAGGACTCCAGGCGAGGAGCGCCCGGAGCTCAGGAGTTCATTACCAAGGTCAATCAAGAGCTACAGGATGCAAGAGCCATGCGCGGCGACCGCCGCCCACCTGGCGCGGACCCCCATCCTGGCGAGGATGGTGGGCTGCGCGTATGCGTCGACATCCCAGGGCTCAATAGGGCCGCGTCTCAGGAGCTCTTCTGGCCTTCGCGCGTCGGACGTTGCGAGGGCCCACCTCACAGCTATGTTCGCATGTCGTTCGGCCTGCCGAGTGTGGCATCCGCCTTCCAGCACAAACTGCGGAGTATCCTGGCGGCCCAGGAGGCCAGGCATCACGCAGTCCTGACGGAGATGGAGATGGTCCTCGAGGAGTCGCCCGGCCCCCAGAGCCTCCCGAGGCTCAGGGCCCCGGTGGCTCGTGAGGAGCAACCCCTTCGCCACACATCTTCAGTTGCCCAACATCCCTTCGACAACGGAACCAGGTGACATTTTCCAAGTTTATTTAGCTGGGAGCGCCCCCCGGGCTGCATCATCCCCAGGCCGCGTGGGCCCGTTCTTGCGGCATGTATCCTTTTACGTCTTTAGAATTACTTTGCTGGGGGCACCCCTCGGGCTGCATCATCCCCAAGCCACTCGGGTCCAGCCAAGTGGCGTGTATCGCTCTTGCATTTACCTAAGCCGGTTCGCCTTCCATGCTTGATCTATCCGTGGTTATCACCCGCTTGATTGTCACCCACCATGGGAGCCGCGCACCGATCGTCTTTCTTCAGGATCCTTCGCATAAGAAGGCTAGGCACGGCGTCTGTGCTCGGGCCCGTCCCTGCAGCATCGATAAATCCAACGACTGAGCTCTGTCTGGCGGGCAGGCCCCGTTCACGTCACCTCCTGGGGTCGTTGGTGCTTGGCCTTCTCGTGCGATAACCTCAGGAAATTCATTCGGCATAGGTTGCCTAACAATCTCGCAGGAGCACCACAGCCATCAAGAACCAAGACCAGGCACAACCCGCCTTGAGGTAGGGCCTCGTGAGTCCCGTGCTGGCTCACGAGTGCCCAGACACACCTCGTCTAGCCCTGTCGTGCAAGCCACGTGTCAGGGCGGGGCTGTACACGCACCGGGGGCTCTCCGCAGTAGGGAGTCCCCTCCCACATACCAGTGGAAGCACCATGCTCCGTGCTGGCAGTCAACACTACCGAGGAGCGGTTATGCCCGTGCAAGTGCTGAAGCACTATGCTCCGTGCTGGTGATAAACAACTGAGGGCGTCCCCATGGCCGTATCAACCTCAGGGAGCCCTTGAGCTCAGTGTTTGGCCCCATCGCAACACCTCCCCTCGGAGAGTCGCGCGAGGGGGCAGGCCATGGGGGCTGCGCTCGGGTCACGCCCAAGCGTACGCCACCCTGCCAGGTCCCCCGGACCTGGTCGTCGCGCGCCCCTCCCGAGCCGAGCCTCGGCGAGGGCAAAGGTATGAAGGTCGTGTGAGCGTCAAGGGGGACTCCTGAGCATCACGACTCAGGAGCCTAACTGGCCACATAGCCCCTCACTCCTTGGTCTCGCCCTGGTGATCCGGACGACCCGACAGCGGCTGAGGTATGCGCGGGGTCGAGCCCTGCCGACGTAGAACACTAGACCTATTCCTGCATTTCCTTTCTGTAAGCTGTTTGCGCGTCAAGGGGGACTCCTGAGCATCGCGACTCAGGAGCCTAACTGGCCACGTAGCCCCTCACTCCTCGGTCTCATCCTTGTGATCCGGACGACCTGACGGTGGCTAAGGTATGCGCGGGCTCGGGCCCTGCCGACGTAGAACGTAAAGCAAATGGGAAGGAAATCGCAAAATCCCAAAGAAAATATTACAAGACATATTGTCCTCCCAATACCAAACGCAAGTTTAAAAGCCTCCACGAGGCATGGTCCATTTTGCAGAAACTAAATAGGAAAGGAGCCGCCACCAAGCCATCTCGTCACCCCTGGACGTCACCGCCGTCGCCGGCAAGGGACGCTTCTTCTCCAACGGTGTCGCCTTCACCTGTACCACCAGCCGGAGTTGCAGGATCAGTAGCACCGCCGGTCGAAGGCGCGGGAGCGAAGGTGTGTAACTTCTTCAGCAGGGCCTCCACCTGACCCTTCATGGTTGCGGCAGCGGCCGCGCAATGCTCGTCATCCACAGGCTCCAGCAGCTCGTCAAGGCGGGTGGCAGGGTTGCGAAGATGGAGGTGGCTAAAGACGCGCGTCAATGCGGCTGAGGAAAGAACGCGGGCTTCCTCCTCTGCCATGGGGCCGATGGCGCTCACGACGTCCTCAAGCGCATCGACCAGATAAGGAAGCAGCTTGGGGGGGCTCTCGTTGCTGGCGGCCAGCGGCACCTCCAAGCCCTTCTCGTAGAGTGACTGCAGCGCCGTCCAAGACCTCTCCTCGAGGAGCTTGAAGGCCTCGCGGTCCTCAGCCAGGACCTTCGCTTTAGCTTCAAGCTCAGCCTTCTCCGCCTTCAGCTTCTGCTCCAGCTCCTCCAACCGGCCGCGCTCCGTGGCCTGCGCCTTCGCCAACTGCTCCAGCTCGGCATGGTGATCTCTTACGGCGTCCTCTCGGGCCTTCATCTTCTCCTCCTCCGCCTTGCGGCCTCGGGCTTCTTTCGCGCGCTCCCTCTACGCGATCTCCAGCTCGGCCTCCAGCGACCAGCAGCGGTCCTGGGCGGCCCCGACATCCTTCAGCGCCACCTCGTGGGTGGCCACGGCTTGGGCGACGGCCTCCTTGTCCTTCTCAGAGTCCGCTGCAGCCTGGCTCAGCGTCGCCCGGACAGACACATCGGAATGGAGCCAGCCAGAGACTAGCTCCAGGCGCCCGGCCACTAGGCGACGGTCGGCGCCTTGTAGATCTTCTCGCAGCAGGGTCATCGCAGAAAGAGCGCGGTCTAGAACATCAGGGGAGGCCAAAGGACCCAGAGATAGCAGTGCGGCTGAAGGGGGAGGAGGCGACGTCGTCACCATGGCCTGGGAGGATGGAGGCTCCTGTGCTTTCGCGATCTCGGCAACCAAGCCAGGCGTCGGCGCACCCGGAGCCAGTGGGCCACGAGGGCTGACTCCTCCCGAGGATGCTCCCCCGAGCCTCGTGAGGATGATCCGGCCGGAGAAGCGCGGGCGCCGTCACTGCCCTTATTCATGGAGAGGGGCGCGGCCACTTCAGGTGATCTGGTCCTGAGCAGAACCGCCTTGTCCTCTTTCCTCCTCTTCGCCGCGGGCGTCGGCCTAATCGCACAATGGAGAAGCGTCAAGGGAAAGCAGCTGAAGCGAGAACAGGACAAGAACACTTACTGGTCTACCGCGGCGTAGTCCCTCTGCTTCATAAGCTTGAAGCCGGAGAGCCTCGCAGCCTGAGGCGCAGGCGCGCGGGCTCCAAGAGCGGAAGAAGGGGCGGAGGATTTCGGGTTCCGGCAAAACCTTTGAGGTTCGAACACTGGGGTGTGCACGAAGACCTCTCTCTCCCTAGATCGCTCTCGCCAAATCGCAAGGCCTAGCTCGATGAACCCGAAGAACGAGAGACACTAGAGTTTATACTGGTTCGGGCCACCGATGTGGTGTAATACCCTACTCCAGTGTGGTGTTGTGGATTGCCTCTTGGGCTAGGATGAACAGTTACAAGGGAAGAGCAGCCTCCTGAGGAGAGGTGCTCTTGTGCTTGGTGAACTTGTGTGGATGAGGATGATCTGAATGATCCGTCCCCCTCTATGGTAGTGACATGTCCTATTGAGCCCGTGCTTCCTTGTCGTTGTCCCTGCATGAGAAAGCTCGGGCATGGCCCTGGAAGTTGTGAGAGCATTTTGGGAGGGGAAGCCCCTCATGTAAACAAATTACTGCCTCTATTCTTTAGGCCAAGCTGGATATGTGTCTCCATGAACCCGCGAGTCCCGCTGCGAGTTTGCTGCTGTAATTTACCTTAGCCAGGACAGGTCCCAAACCGGCTCGTGAGGTTGTGGGTTTCTGAGGAGCCTGTCGATCCGTCTGAAAGGGCCTCACGAGAAGCAAGCGCCAGCCATGGCAGGACATGCGCGCTGCGCGCGTGCGCTATGCCCAGCCCCCGCTCGTGAGGGGCACGCGTGGGGAAGGCAACAGGAGCGAACTCCGAATCAAGGCAAGGAACCAGATTGCAAGAAATCGCACGAACGAGAAAAGGCACCCCCCGCGCACACCAATGAAAATTCAACTTCAAACTTAAATCCAAAGCCAGAAAGCAGGGCTACAGAAAAAGAGGTTAAAAGCAAATGGCCGCGTCCGGCGCCTAGTCTAGTCTTCTTGTCTTCTCACCAGTGCGGAGCTAAGTGCTGCCACTGGGACGTGGGAGGGAGCCCCCGAGGCCCGAGGGCGGCACTCCTGAGACTCCGGGGCGTGTACATCCCCACTCATTATTACGTGAGAGTGTCACGAGCAGAGACCTTCACAGGCGTGAGCCTTACTTCATATCGCCAGACGAGGGCCCCACCTTGCGCCACCCTTGACCACCATTGGGGCGTCCAGAAACCAGGACGAAGCCAAGGGGCAAAGGGGACGCCAGCGGCGCCCTCGGCGACCACGGGTCCTCTACCGGGGGAAGGCTCACCAGCACCTCCCCGGTAGAGGGCCTACCTCCGGGGGACGCCCTGCTCCGCGCGATGTGGGGAGGGGCCTTGCTCCCGGCCCCTTCCCTGCAGCCCCCAGTGCGCTCCTCTTGGTGGAAGGGAGGCTGTCGAGCTGGGGCCGCCGTCCGCCGCCGTGACCTGATCCTCCTGCGACCCATGGTTAGCGTAAGCTTGCTCCTGAGGGATTAGTGGTACCTTGTATCTGTTGTCGCCGGCATGGTTGGTGAGGCTCACGGGAGGCTCCTCGAGGGCCTCAGCTTCTAGCGCCTCCTCCTCCCAGCGTGGCTCGAGGAACGAGCCAGGGTCGTCTTCCAGCGTGTACTCCTAGTCCATAATGCGGGGCACGTAGGCCTCGGAGACCGCCGCCCCGAAGACCTCGCCAAAGTGCCCCACGCTCCATGTTGCCCGGCCCAGCACGCTGCCCTGAGGATGGTAGGGAGGCAACGCTCGTACCCGCGCTCATCGGAGGTGGCACTGGTGCGATTGGGTGTCCGGTGCTGCTGGTCGCGCCGGTGTCGACGAAACCTCCTAGCGCGCCCAGGGGCACGCGGGCACGGCGAGGCCCGCCATGCGATACGAACGCGGCCTGAGGCGAAACCAGGGAGCAGAAGGACAGTGCTCCTGAGGCCGCGGCGTCCAGTACCTCGGCGACGCGCTCCAGCAATAAATCCTGGCCGCTCTCCATCAGCCGGCATCGCAGCAGCTCCCGAGCCACCGTGAGCGCGGCCCTCATGTTTGGTTGTTCCCGTCGGGTGTCTGGCGCCGTTGCCGCAGCGTAGCTTGAGGCCCTCGCGGCTGCCCGCGCTTGTCATGGAATTAGGGTGGATGGCGTTTGGCCGCGCCGCCCATGCCCCACAGCGTTTGGCAACGCGCGTGCCGCCTGGGGCGCAGGGTTGAGGTCTTATTGGGCGGACGATGCCGCCTAGGCTGGCCAAGCTACCCAGCGGTTGGCGTTGGTCCTCGGGTCGCCGGACATCGGAACCGCGGAGCGTCAGCAGATCAACTGGCGGAAGAGAGGCTCCGGCGCACCCCTACCTGGCGCGCCAAATGTCGGATTTCAGGTTCCGGCAAAACCCTTGAGGTTTGAACACTGGGGTGCGCACGAAGACCTCTCTCTCCCTAGATCGCTCTCGCCAAATCGCTAGGCCTAGCTCGACGAACCTGAAGAACGAGAGACACAAGAGTTTATACTGGTTCGGGCCACCGATGTGGTGTAATACCCTACTCCAGTGTGGTGTGGTGGATTGCCTCTTGGGCTGAGGATGAACAGTTACAAGGGAAGAGAAGCATCCTGAGGAGAGGTGCTCTTGTGCTTGGTGAACTTGTGTGGATGAGGATGATCTGAATGATTCGTCCCCCTCTATGGTGGTGGCTAGTCCTATTTATAGAGGCCCTGGTCCTCTCCCCAAATATTGAGCGGGAAGGGATCCAACAACGGCCAAATTCGAAGGGAGACAACTAGTATAAGTTATCCTGACTAAAGGTGGTCTTCGCCTGCCAAAGGCTCTGGTGGTGATGCCGTCTTGGGCTCCACGGTGACCTCCGTCTTGCCATCCTGCTGGTCTTGATCTTGTTGCACCGATATGGAAACCTTTGCCTGATACCTCGGGTCTCCTCGCCTGCGCTTACCTCTTCAGCACCAAAGTGGAAATGAGGACACTGCGCACGCTGGCGCCCGCCTGGCTCCAGTCGTCATGGCTTGTGTCATAGGAACCTCGCGAGGTATCCCTTGCCTTGATCTCTCCGCCCCTCGTGAGCCAGCCTAGTGAGGCCGTCCCGAGGAGGTCTTGTGTCGTCCGCCTCGCGAGGCTTGGCCCCTCGCGAGGGTCTTGAGTGTTTGCTGGTGAAGATGGGCCGTAGAGAGCCGCTGGTGGAGCCACGCCATGGCCTACAGGCAGGCAAGTCTGGGGACCCCTGTTCCTAGGACGCCGACAGAGCGCAAGGAGCATGACTCAGAGGCGACCCCCAAGGGGATGGGGGAGACCTCCCCCTTGCGCAAGGCCGACATCCTCCGCACCCTACCAGATGATGATGATGAGGCCGGCGTGCTCCCGGAGAGAGCGGAGCCGCCGGTGGTCCTGACGAGGGCAGGTTGGCATTGATCCCCCGAGATGACGCTCCTGCTCTAACTCTGCCTGGAGCTGCTTCAGGTCCATCCGCCGCACCTTCTTCCGCTCTTGGAGCCCGCGCGCCTGCGCCTCAGGCTGCGAGGCTCTCCGGCTTCAAGCTTACGAAGCGGAGGGACTACGCCGCTGTAGACCAGTAAGTGTTCTTGTCCTGTTCTCTCTTTAGCTGCTTTCCCTTGACGCTTCTCCATTGTGCGATTAGGCCGACGCCCGCGGCGAATAGGAGGAAAGAGGACGAGACGGTGCTGCTCGGGACCGGATCGCCTGCGGTGGCCGCGCCCCTATCCATGAATAAGGGCAGTGACAGCGCCCGCGCTTCTCCGGCCCGATCATCCTCGCGAGGCTCGGGGGAGCATCCTCGGGAGGAGTCAGCCCCCGTGGCCCCACTGGCTTTGGTTGCGCTGATGCCTAGCTCGGTTGCCGAGATCGCGAAAGCTCAGGAGCCTCCATCCTCCCAGGCCATGGTGACAACGTCGCCTCCTCCCCCTTCTGCCGCACTGCTATTTCCGGGTCCTTTGGCCTCCCCTGACGTTCTGGAGCACGCTCTTTCTGCGATGACCCTGCTGTGAGAAGATCTTCAAGGCGCCGACCGTCGCCTAGTGGCCGGGCGCCTGGAGCTGGTCTCTGGCTGGCTCCATTCCAATGTGTCTGTCCGGGCGACGCTGAGCTAGGCTGCAGCGGACTCTGAGAAGGACAAGGAGGCTGTCGCCCAAGTCGTGGCCGCCCGCGAGGTGGCGCTGAAGGATGTCGGGGCCGCCCAGGACCACTGCCGGTCGCTGGAGGCCGAGCTGGAGACCGCACGGAGGGAGCGCGCGAAAGTAGCCCGAGGCCGCAAGGCGGAGGAGGAGAAGATGAAGGCCCGAGAGGACGCCGCCAGGGATCACGACACCGAGCTGCAGCAGTTGGCGAAGGCGCAGGTCACGGAGCGCGGCCGGTTGGAGGAGCTGGAGCAGAAGCTGAAGGCGGAGAAGGCCGAGCTTGAAGCTAAAGCGAATGTCCTGGCTGAGGACCGTGAGGCCTTCAAGCTCCTCGAGGATAGGTCTTAGACGGCGCTGCAGTCACTCTACGAGAAGGGATTGGAGGAGCCGCTGGCCGCCAGCAACGAGGCCCCTGCCCAGCTGCTTCCTTATCTGGTCGATGCGCTTGAGGACGTCGTGAGTGGCATCGGCCCCATGGCAGAGGAGGAAGCCCGCGTTCTTTCCTCAGCCGCGTTGACGCACGTCTTCAGCCACCTCCATCTTCGCGACCCTGCCACCCGCCTTGACGAGCTGCTGGAGCATGTGGATGACGAGCATTGTGCGGCCGCTACCGCAGCCGTGAAGGGTCAGGTGAAGGCCCTGCTGAAGGAGTTCCACACCTTCGCTCATGTGCCTACGACCGGCAGTGCTACTGATCCTGCAACTCCAGTTGGTGGTACAGGTGAAGGCGACGCCGTTGGAGAAGAAGCGTCCCTTGCCGGCGACGGCGGCGACATCCGGGGGTGACGAGATGCCTTGGTGGCGGCTCCATTCCTGTTTAGTTTCTGCAAAATGGACCATGCCTCGTGGAGGCGTTTAAACTTGCGTTTGGTATTGGCAGGGCAATATGTCTTGTAATATTTGCTTTGGGATTTTGTTATTTCCTTCCCATTTGCCTTACGTCCTACGTCGGCAGGGCCCGACCCCGCGCATCTCAGCCGCCGTCGGGTCGTCCGGATCACCAGCACGAGACTAAGGAGTGAGGGGCTACGTGGCCAGTTAGGCTCCTGAGTCGCGATGCTCAGGAGTCCCCCTTGACGCGCAAACAGCTTACAGAAAGAAAATGCACGAATAGGTCTAGTGTCCTACGTCGGCAGGGCCCGACCCCGTGCATACCTCAGCCGCCGTCGGGTCGTCCGGATCACCAGGACGAGACCAAGGAGTGAGGGGCTACGTGGCCAGTTAGGCTCCTGAGTCGCGATGCTCAGGAGTCCCCCTTGACGCTCAAACGACCTTCATACCTTTACCCTCACCGAGGCTCGGCTCGGGAGGGGCGCGCGACGACCAGGTCCGGCGCGGTGAAGGCCCTCACCATAGCCTCGTCCATGGGGACCGAACGAAAACGAGACATGCATTCGCAAATTTTCATAACAAGGATAGTATGAATAGAGGACATTACAGACCCTTTACACGCCCCCTCGGGGTCCATTTCGATTCCCCGCAGGGAACAAAAGGAGGGAGTTCTTAGGAGCTCTATCTACACGCGCAAGCGTGGCCGACGCCATCATCAACAGTGGGCCACGGGAGACCGGGGCCAACCCCATCCAGATTAGCGACAGCGGCGTCCGGACGCTGCGGCCTTGCTCTGGGCCCGGCGAGAGCTTCTAGGCACGTAGCTGTTGTCGCTCGTCTCCGAGGTCTCGTAGGGCTCGGGAGAGTCGCTGGACTCCCAAGCGCCATCGCCGCTACTGGAAGAGCCGCTAGCGAAGCCAGCGGCGAGCTCGGCACTGGCCACTGCGCCGCCACGGCGACCCTTCTCAGGGCAGCACTCCAAGCGGCGGACTTCCGAGTCGAAAACCTTGAAGAACTTTGTGGAGGCGCCGTCGCACTCAAAGTGGATGGTGAGGGCGCCTTCTGCGTGGCAAACCCGGGCGACCTCGCCCCAGCCGCGAGTCGTGAAGATCTTGCCCAGTGCTACCTCTTGAGCACTGTGTTGGTTTTCCCTTGAAGAGGAAAGGGTGATGCAGTAAAGTAGCGTAAGTATTTCCCTCAGTTTTTGAGAACCAAGGTATCAATCCAGTAGGAGATCACGCACAAGTCCCACGCAACTACACAAACAAATAAGAACCTCGCAACCAACGCGATAAAGGGGTTGTCAATCCCTTCACGGTCACTTACGAGAGTGAGATCTGATAGATATGATAAGATAATATTTTTGGTATTTTTATGATAAAGATGCAAAGTAAAATAAACGGCAATAAAAATAGCTAAGTGTTGGATGATTAATATGATGGAAAATAGACCCGGGGGGCATAGGTTTCACTAGTGGCTTCTCTCAAGATAGCATAAGTATTTACGGTGGGTGAACAAATTACTATTGAGCAATTGATAGAATTGAGCATAGTTATGAGAATATCTAGGTATGATCATATATATAGGCATCACGTCCGTGACAAGTAGACCGACTCCTGCCTGCATCTACTACTATTACTCCACACATCGACCGCTATCCAGCATGCATCCAGAGTATTAAGTTCATAAGAACAGAGTAACGCTTTAAGCAAGATGACATGATGTAGAGGGATAAACTCATGCAATATGATATAAACACCATCTTGTTATCCTCGATGGCAACAATACAATACGTGCCTTGCTGCCCCTGTTGTCACTGGGAAAGGACACCGCAAGATTGAACCCAAAGCTAAGCACTTCTCCCATTGCAAGAAAGATCAATCTAGTAGGCGAAACCAAACTGATAATTCGAAGAGACTTGCAAAGATAAACAATCATACATAAAAGAATTCAGAGAAGATTCAAATATTGTTCATAGATAAACTTGATCATAAACCCACAATTCATCGGTCTCGACAAACACACCGCAAAAGAAGATTACATCGAATAGATCTCCAAGAGAATCGAGGAGAACATTGTATTGACATCCAAAGAGAGAGAAGAAGCCATCTAGCTAATAACTATGGACCCAAAGGTCTGAGGTAAACTACTCACACATCATCGGAGAGGCTATGGTGTTGATGTAGAAGCCCTCCGTGATCGATGCCCCCTCCGGCAGGACACCGGAAAAGGCCCCAAGATGGGATCTCACGGGTACAAAAGGTTGCGGCGGTGGAATTAGGTTTTCGTGGATGCTTCTGATGGTTTGAGGATACGTAGGTATATATAGGAGGAAGAAGTACGTCGGTGGAGCAATGTGGGCCCCACGAGGGTGGAGGGCGCGCCTGGGGGGGTAGGCGCGCCCCCTGCCTCGTGCTCTCCATGTTGATTGCTTTAGGTAGACTCCAAGTCCTCTGGATCACGTTTGTTCCGAAAATCACGTTCCTGAAGGATTCATTCCGTTTGGACTCCATTTGATATTCTTTTTCTGCGAAACACTGAAATAGGCAAGAAAACAGCAATTTGGGTTGGGCTCCGGTTAATAGGTTAGTACCAAAAATAATATAAAAGTGCATAATAAAGCCCATTAAACATCCAAAACAGAATATAATATAGCATGGAACAATCAAAAATTATAGATATGTTGGAGACGTATCACCCGGGGAAACGGTTTCCACCTCCGCTCCAGTCGCCGGGGCGTCGCAGTCGGCATGCTGCAGCCAAATCTTAAGGGGCGCCCTCGGCGGCATCTAGGCGGAGAAGAACTGAGGAAAGCGGATCTAAGTGCGCGGAGGCATCGCCGCCCACATCACGAGTTTGCGCGAGGAGTCCGCGGCGTGGACTTTTGGGGCAGCGGCGTGCGTCACCGTGGCGCGGCGACCACGGCCGCGGCGCGGGCAGCAGCGCTCGTCGCCCCTTCCTCCGAAGCCCTCGGCTTGGGCGTACAAAGGTAGCGGGTACCCAGGAGGAGGCCGCTCGCACCAAGGCCTCGACACCTCCGGCCACACGACCATGTCGCGGTGGTGGCTCGGCCTCTTCTTCGGCGGAAGTGGCCCGGGCTCGTCGCAGGGTGTTTTTCCCATCTCTGTGGCCGAGAACCTCCAAATCGGCGCTATGGGAAGTTGCTACTAGTAGTGAAGCGAGCGGAGCAGGAAGAGATGAGCGACGGGGGCTCTGCCCCCTCCTCATTTATAGCGGGAGAAGGACAACCGACGATCCCCATGATCACAGGTAATGATGATTTTTCTCTGCATGCAGCAGGGACTTGTCAAGTCGGGCGGTTGCCGAGGCAGCGTGGAGAAGTGGAGACACCCACCTCCAATCACCCGCCACGTGTCAAGCGGGGCCTCAGGCTGTTGGGGCCTGCGGCGCTCCGCACTTGCCCTTTGGCTTCGCCTCGAAGCCAAGTCCGAGCGCGCCTTGGGCCCGGGGGCTACTGTCGGCATCCTGGGAACGGGGGTCCCCAGACATGCCTGCCTGCGGCCCATGGCGTGGCTCCACCAGCGGCCCTGTACGGCCCATCCTTGCCAGCAAACACTCAAGACCCTCGCGAGGGGCCAAGCCTCATGAGGCGGACGACCCAAGACCTCCTCGAGACGGCCTCACTAGGCTGGCTCGCGAGGGGCGGAGAGATCAAGGCAAGGGATACCTCGCGAGGTTCCTATGACACAAGCCATGACGACTGGAGCCAGGCGGGCGCCAGCGTGCGCAGTGTCCTCATTTCCTCTTTGGTGCTAAAGAGGCAAGCGCAGGCGAGGAGACCCAAGGCATCAGGCAAAGGTTTCCATATCGGTGCAACGAGATCAAGACCAGCAGGATGGCAAGACGGAGGTCACCGTGGAGCCCAAGACGGCATCACCACCAGAGCCTTTGGCAGGCGAAGACCACCTTTAGTCAGGATAACTTGTACTAGTTGTCTCCCTTCAAATTTGGCCATTGTTGGATCCCTTCCCGCTCAATATTTGGGGAGAGGACCTGGGCCTCTATAAATAGGACTAGCCACCACCATAGAGGGGGGCGGATCATTCAGATCATCCTCATCCACACAAGTTCACTAAGCACAAGAGCACCTCTCCTCAGGAGGTTGTTCTTCCCTTTTAACTGTTCATCCTCAGCCCAAGAGGCAATCCACCACACCACACTGGAGTAGGGTATTGCACCACATCGGTGGCCCGAACTAGTATAAACTCTGTGTCTCTTGTTCTTCGGGTTCGTCGAGCTAGGCCTTGCGATTTGGCGAGAGTGATCTAGGGAGAGAGAGATCTTCATGCGCACCCCAGTATTCGAACCTCAAGGGTTTTGCCGGAACCCGAAATCCGACATTTGCTGGGCGGGGCGGGGCCCTCGTTGCTGGCGGCCAGCAGCTCCTCCAAGCCCTTCTCATAGAGTGACTACAGCGCTGTCCGAGACCTCTCCTCGAGGAGCTTGAAGGCCTCGCGGTCCTCAACCAGGACCTTCGCTTTAGCTTCAAGCTCGGCCTTCTCTGCCTTCAGCTTCTACTCCAGCTCCTCCAACCGGCTGCGCTCCGTGGCCTACGCGTTCGCCAACTACTCCAGCTCGGCGTCGTGATCCCTGACGGCGTCGTCTCAGGCCTTCATATTCTCCTCCTCTGCCTTGTGGCCTCGGGCTTCTTTCGCGCGCTGCCTCAGCGCGGTCTCCAGCTCAGCTTCTAGTGACCGGCAGCGGTCCTGGGCGGCCCCGGCATCCTTCAGCGCCACCTCGCGGGCGGCCACGGCTTGGGCGACAGCCTCCTTGTCCTTCTCAAAGTTCGCTGCAACCTGGCTCAGCGTCGCCCGGATAGACATATTGGAATGGAGCCAGCCAGAGACCAGCTCCAGGCGCCAGGCCACTAGGCGACGGTCGACGCCTTGAAGATCTTCTTGCAGTAGGGTCATCGCAGAAAGAGCGCGCTCCAGAACGTCAGGGGAGGCCAAAGGACCCAGAGATAGCAGTGCGGTAGAAGGGGGAGGAGGCGACGTCGTCACCATGGCCTGGGAGGACGGAGGCTCCTGAGCTTTCGCGATCTCGGCAACCGAGCCAGGCGTCAGCACACCCGGAGCCACGGGGGCTGACTCCTCGTGAGGATGCTCTCCCGAGCCTCGCGAGGATGATGGGGCCAGAAAAGCGCGGGCGCCGTCACTGCCCTTATTCATGGAGAGGAGCACGGCCACCGCTGGCGATCCGGTCCCGAGCAGCACCGCCTCGTCCTCTTTCCTCCACTTCGACGCGGGCGTCAGCCTAATCGCATAATGGAGAAGTGTCAAGGGAAACCAGCTGCAGCGAGAATAGGACAAGGACACTTACTGGTCTACCGCGGCGTAGTCCCTCTGCTTCGTAAGCTTGAAGCCGGAGAGCCTCACAGCCTGAGGCGCAGGCGCGCGGGCTCCAAGAGCTGAAGAAGGGGCGGCGGATGGACCTGAAGCAGCTCCAGGCAGAGTCTGTCGGAGTAAATGGCCATGGGTAGCCTAACCGACTCCCCCTGGCTCTTCGAAAAATTATCAGGCCATTCAAGCCTTCAAGCATACAAAGCGTAGGGCCGCCTTCCCCTAGCCTGCTATCCCCAGGGCCGACTCCCACAAGGCGACCCAGCCTCAGAAACCTTCCCCAAGAAAGATACGAGATAGCCGACTCCGAGAAGCCGGCCATGAAGAAAGCCGACTCCCAGAAGCCGGCCAAGACTGCACCCACGAAGACTGTATCCACATAACGGCGATAGGACGGGGCGTGGCCGCAGTACAGCCCACTACCCCCGAATCCCGGAACAGGCATGGCCACAGGGCGCCGTACGGGCCATCCATCCCTCGTCCGGCGCGGCACTGTAGCCGTGTTGGCCTCGATATCACCCACGACAGGCGCCAGTAGGGCCCGCAGGCGGCGGGCCCCCTTTTGCCAGAGAGACACCCGAAGGCGGCCTGGCCTCCCCTAGTTGGCCAGGGGCGTGGCCGGCTCCCAGTAGCCGGCTACCTCCCTCCCTCGAAACATGTGCCTCATTAAGGAGACAAGACGAGGTAAGGCTACAGTGAGAGCCCACAAGGCGGCGGCACTGTAGCCACGCTTACCTCGACAAAGCCCTCATCATCAGAGGCGAGGCAACAGTAACCAGCCGCCGACAAAGCCCCCAAGCGATGGGGCCGGCCTGTCGGCCAAGGAGCCGGCAGCCGCCGGGACCCACCAGTCGGCGGGCCCCAATGACCGGCGGAGAAGCCGGCGAGCATAGACACTGACGACTGGGACCCCCACCCAGCCGGATTACCATTGTACCCCTGGGGGGTAGGCCTATATAAACCCCACGGGACACCCATGCAAGGGGGATCTCATAGAATTCCACACACCACATAGAGAGAAAAGGAGAGCTAGTCTTGCCCTTCTTCTTCCTCTAGCCAAATAGCTCAAGGAGCACTTGTAGCTACTTGTATTTATCTAGTGATCATGCGGAGACCCCGCAGAGCAGGACTAGGGGTGTTATCTCCACGGAGAGCCCCGAACCTGGCTAAGATCCGCCGGCGTGCATGTCTTCGCCTCATCCCGTTTCCAGGCACCAGCGATGTCTTACTGGCTCCCACAATGATAAGCCACCCGTTAGCATATGTCGCGCCTACCACCCGACATTTGGCGCCCACCGTGGGGCTAGGCGCACCGTCGTCCAGAGACCTGTTCTGGACGGGAACCCTTTTCCTCCCCCGCGAGCATAGCCAGCCCGCTACGCCCGATGGCGCTTGCCCCAACGCGCTGCAAGGCGTTGACGACGCCTGCGCAGCGAGCTGCCTCGCCGATCTTCTTGGCGAGACTCGCATCTCCGACGAGCCCGCGTCCGACGCGGGCACGGACTACCCCGAGAACCGCCTCGTCAGCCTCCTCGACCAGCTTCACGTCTCCAGCGAGCTTGTTGTGGACTTGGAGTCGGTCGGCTCCACCGACCCGATGCTTGTTGACTCCGACACGGCATCGCTCGACGCCTACCCCTCCGATGTGGTAGTCTTCGACGACCCTCTCCCTCGAGCTGACAGCGGCAGCAACGCTGTCACTGAGGTGCTGGTCATCAGCCACGTCGCTGACTCGGGCGAGAACGCCCACGACGCCCTACAAGCGGCAATGCCTGACTTGTCCATCCCCATCCCGGCCGACGCCGAGACCCTGAAGGCACGCCGCCTCGCCCTCATCCCTGAGGGCCAGAAGATAGCCTCCATGAGACGCCTCACCGAGGCTCACCAGCGCGAAGTCGACCGCGCCGCCTTTGGTACGCCGCCGCATGGCGGGCCGAATCGAGCCGGCCTCGTCAAGAAGCGCGGCGCGGCCATCGCCAGCATGCTGGGGGTAGACCGCCCCGTCTACGCCACACCGCTCGAGAACCTGCGAGCCGCTCAGGCGGCCGCTGAAGAGCTGAACGGGCTGGGGGCTGATGAGCTCCCCTACATGACGAGGCGCATCCAGCAGCTGATCGACGCGGCTGCGGAACGGCATGAAGCCGGCGCCCGCGCTGAGAGTCCTCCCCCGCGCCGAGAGCACGCCGCGACATCCCGGTCGCCGACTGCGAGCGGCGCCCGCGCAAGGAAAGACAAGGAGCCGGCTGCTAGCCGCAGCCGGACTCGAATCACCATCAAGTGCGCCGCAGAAGGCCGCCCCCGAACAGTCGAGCGCCAAGGCAATCTGCCTCCTCCCCCGCCTCGTGGAGAGAGATATCCCACCCCGCCGCCTGTCACACATCCGACTCTCGGTGGCCAACTAGGCCACCGCGAAGGAGTCGGCGAGAACGACGCCCGCCACCGGATCGACCGCCTAGCTCGATCCCTGGCGCTAGAAGAAGAAGACGATGTCGGCTCACCATGCTTTGGCCCCCGCATCCGCGACGAGCCCTTCCCCAAAGGGTTCTCACTCCCTAGAGACACGCCCAAGTACAACGGCTCTGTGAAGCCGGAAGATTGGCTCATCGACTACTCCACCGCTGTCAGCACAGCGAACGGCAACAGGCGCGTGGCCGTGAAGTACGTCCCTCTCATGCTGCAAGGCACGGCACGCACCTGGCTCAACAGCCTCAAGCCCTACAGCGTCAACAGCTGGTTGGACTTCAAGGAAGTCTTCGTCCGCAACTTCACCAGCACGTACAAGCGGCCTCCCAAGCCCCGCCAGCTCTCCTTATGCGTCCAAGGGCCCAGCGAGTCGACCCGCGGCTACCTCACGCGGTGGGCCGAGCTCCGCAACTCCTGCGAGGGGGTGCACGAGGTTCAAGCCATCGAATACTTCACCACCGGGTGCCAAGAGGGCACCCTCCTCAAGCACTGACTCCTCTGTGACGAGCCCCGGCTACCCTCGACGAGCTGCTGGTCATTGCAGACAAGTACGCCACGGCCGACTCCTCAATGAAGACCGAGCTCCGAGTGCACGCCTCTAGGAAGGTGCTCGCTCCGGCTCCCAAGACACCGGCTGCCAGAACGACCACAAGTGCAAGGCCCCTATGCCGCCTTCCACCAGTCGGCAGGTGGCCACAGTCGAAGATGAGCAGCCCGAAGAACGGCATGCTCCCAAGAAGAAGGGCGGCAGGCTGGCTTGGCAGCCGGCCTTCTCCTACGAGCAAACTCTCGATGCCCCCTGCAAGTTCCACAGCGGCGCGAAGCCGTCCAACCACACGACCCAAAAGTGCCACTGGCTCACACGGATCTCCAAGGCCGAGGGGCTGGTGCCGCCTCCGCCTCCTGGCCCGCCACCTCCAGCCCCCCAGCAGTCGGCTGCTCGACTAGCAGTCGGAGCCATTCAAGATGAGTTCCCTGATGAGCACGCCGCCTACGCCATCTTCACGAGCCAGGTTGAAGACAAGCGCAGCCGGCGCCGACAGCACCAAGAGGTCAACGCAGTCGCCTCCAGCAACCCCGAGTTCATGCATTGGTCCAAAAGGCCTATCAGCTGGAGCCGGGCCGATCACCCAGAGGTGATGCCGTCCCCTGGCTCCTACGCATTGGTGTTGGATGTCACCCTCGCAACGGAGAGGCGAGCTGCCCGATTCTCCCGCGTACTGATTGATGGCGGAAGCAGTATCAACATACTGTACCGCGACACCATGGAGAAGTTGAACCTCAAGGCGAAGCAGCTCATGCCAAGCCGGACCGTGTTCCATGGCATCGTACCCGGCCTGTCCTGTTCCCCAATCGGCAATATCAAGATGGATGTTCTCTTCGGAGACAAGGATCACTTTCGTCGAGAAGCAATCTGGTTCGAGGTAGTGGATCTGGAAAGCCCTTACCACGCCTTGCTTGGCCGACCTGCCCTGGCCAAGTTCATGGTTGTGCCCCACTACGCCTACTTGAAGATGAAGATGCCGAGGTTGAAGGGGATCATCACTGTAGCCGGCAACTACAAGAAGTCCATCGAGTGCACTGCAGCCAGCAGCCGGCTGGCCGAGTCCCTCGTGGTGGCAGAAGAGAAGAAGATGCTGGAGCGATTTGTGGCCATGGCCGGCAAGCAGCCGGACCTGTCCCCCAACCCCAAGGAATATGATGCGCAGGGCTCCTTCCAGCCGGCCAAGGAGATGAAGAAGATACCTCTGGACCCAGAGAACCCGGAGAGGTGTGCAGTCATTGGTGCAAACCTGGACAGTAAATAGGAAGGTGAGCTCGTCGACTTCCTTCGTGAGAATCGAGACATCTTTGCATGGTCCCCAAAGGACATGCCGGGTGTTCCGAAGGATTTCGCCGAGCACAACTTACACGTCCGAGCAGACGCGAAGCCAGTCAAGCAGCCTCTCCGCCGACTGTAAGAAGAGAAGAGAAGAATCATAGGAGAAGAGATAGCCCGGCTCCTTGCCGCCGGCTTTATTATGGAAGTGTTTTTCCCATAGTGGCTTGCCAACCCAGTCTTGGTGTTGAAGAAGAACAACAAATGGCGTATGTGTATAGACTACACTAGCCTCAACAAGGCCTGCCCCAAAGATCCGTTTGCTCTGCCACTGATTGATCAAGTGATAGACTCCACAGCCGGATGCGAGCTGTTGAGTTTCTTGGATGCCTACTCAGGATACCACCAGATCAAGTTGGACCCAGCAGACCGCCTGAAGACCGCCTTCATCACACCATTCAGAGCTTTCTGTTACCTGACTATGACATTCGGCTTGAGGAATGCCGGTGCCACTTTTCAGCGTTGCATGCAGAAATGCCTCCTCAAGCAACTCGGCAGAAATGCCCATGTCTACGTAGACGATATTGTGGTGAAGACGGAGAAGCGCGGCACCCTTCTGGAAGACCTCAAAGAAACATTTGCCAACTTGCGCCGATTCCAGATCAAGCTCAACCCCGAGAAATGCGTGTTCGGAGTACCAGCCGGCCAGCTTCTAGGCTTTCTGGTCTCTGAACGCGGCATTGAGTGCAACCCTGTGAAGATCAAGGCCATTGAGAGAATGGAGATTCCCACCAAGTTGCGAGACGTGCAGAAGTTCACCGGGTGCCTGGACTCCCTAAACCTCTTTATCAGCCGGCTAGGAGAGAAGGCTCTCCCCCTGTACCGACTCATGAAGAAATCCACTCATTTCGAGTGGAATGACCAAGCAGACCAAGCCTTCCATGAGTTGAAGAAGATGCTGACCACTGCACCCGTCCTGGCGGCGCCGACTGAGAAGGAGCCCATGCTCCTCTACATCGCCGCGACTAGCCGAGTGGTCAGTACAGTCATCGTGGTCCAGCGCCCAGAAGAAGGCCGAGCCCAGCTAGTCCAGAGGCCGGTATATTATTTAAGCGAAGTACTATCCACCTCAAAGCAAAACTACCCGCACTACCAGAAGATGTGCTATGGAGTGTACTTCACCGCCAAGAAAATGAAGCCCTACTTTCAAGAGCATCCCATCACGGTCGTGTGCACCGCCCCGCTTGCCAAGATCATAGGCAGCCGGGATGCATCCGGCCAGGTGGCTAAGTGAGCCATTGTGCTGGCTCCTTACACAATCTTCTACTAGCCCCGCACGGCCTTCAAGTCCCAAGCATTGGCCGACTTCCTCGTCGACTGGGCCGAGACCCAGTACCTACCGCCGCTCCCGACTCTACTCATTGGCGGATGCACTTCGATGGGCCAAGATGCGCACTGACTTGGGAGCCGGCATCGTCCTCACCTCTCCGAAAGGCGACAAGCTCAGATACACGCTGCAAATCCACTTTGCCGCCTCCAACAACGTGGCTGAATACGAGGCGCTCATACACGGGCTCCGGCTAGCCAAAGAACTCGGCATACGCCGGATCCTGTGTTATGGTGACTCAGACTTGGTGGTCCAGCAGTCATCTGGTGACTGGGACGCCAAGGATGCAAACATTGCGAGCTATCGATTCCTCGTCCAGCGGATCAGTGGATACTTCGAAGGGTGCGAGTTCCTTCACATGCCACGGGCCGACAACGACCAAGCAGATGCCCTGGCACGGATCGGCTCCACCCGACAGGCTATACCAACCGGTGTCTCTCTCTAGCGCCTCCTAAAACCATCTATCAAGCCGTCTCCAGAGTCGGACTCTATCTTTGTACCGCCTGCCCCTGATGCAGCCGGATCCGACCGGAGGAACCCAGCAGGCGGCTCGGGGACTACGACAAGTGGCCCGGGGACTGCCATAGTCAGACCCAGCTCGGGGACTGCAGCAGTCGGCCCGGGGACTGCAGCGACACAAGAAGCGGTGGCCGACTCCAACTCTCCACCACCCAACCCACCCACCCGAGTCACAGTGGCCGTACTAACAGTAGAAGAAGTCTCAGCTCCATCACGGGCCCAGCCCATCCTCAACTTCCTAGTCAACAGAGAGCTGCCGACTGATGAGATCTCGGCAAGACTAGTGCAACGCCGAGCCGGAGCATATGCAATAATAAACAGAGAACTTGTCAAGCGCAGCGTCACTGGAGTCTTCCAGCGCTGCGTCGAGCCAGAGAAGGGCGTAGCAATCCTCCCGGCGATCCAACGACGGAGGCGGCAGCAACCCGCTCAAGCGAAAGCGGAGCCCTGATTTTTGAGAAAGGACAAGGATTCAGAAATCACCAAGAAAAGAAGAAGGAATGTACAAAGGAATATACACTTACGCCGACACCGTCTGCGGCTGCTTCACCACCTTGCGGAAGCGGGCCGCCTTCGCGGCCGCCTCATCCTGCCTGGTCGCCGCCGCCCCGCCCTTGGGCTTCTTCGGCCGACTGCCGAACAAGCCCGACGTGGCCCGGCGCTTCTGCCCGCCGCCCCGAGCAGGCGGCGCGGCGGAGGAACCCGCGCCGTGGCCGGACGCCGGCTGGCGACGTGGGACGATTTCCGCCTCGTCGTCATCCGGCCAGTCATCGAAGCTGGCTCCAAGCCCGGACCCGCCTGCTTTGCCGCCGGCTTCGCCGCCACCCGCCTCGGTGTTTTCATCCATGGCGGCCGCCCCCAGGTCGTGGTCCTCCAGATCATGCTCCGCCCGGTCAGGAAGAAATCGGCGCTCCGCCTCCGACTCAGCTGCAGGTCGAAGGAGAAGGCTCTGCCAAGACGTGCCGACTAGTCAGAGTCAGCCAAGAGGAACTCGGCGACAAAACTAAGAGAAGAAAGGGAAAAGGAGAACATACCATAGGCAGAGGATGTGCACGGGAATATGGCTCCTTGCCAAACCTCCACTCTGCGGAGAGCTTGCAGTTCGCAAGGTAATTCACCATATGGGCCACCTGTCATGACCAGTTTTTCAATAAAATAATTATTGAGAAACCAATCCCTGTTACGGACCAGCGAGGAAGAATTCCTTCTCACTGATAGACAATACATTGGTCACAGAAGAAAAATACCAGGAGTACTAAATATAATACAAAGTTGAGCAGAGACTGCCCAACAATTTATTACATGCACGCCGATAAAACAATACGGCGGATAGGGTGGCAAACTTCTAACTCACGATAATAACGGTGGTGGAAATATCATCGCGAAGCGAGTGACATGATTCCAGAATACTACAACTCTTCGAGCGTCGGAGTGAGGCTCGAGAATACTTATTGCGGGTGGCGGAAGCGTAAACGATACAAGTGGCCAATATCCGGGATCGCGCAGGACTGACTGGGACTCCTCTAGGCGTCGGACGCGCTATCAAACTCTTCATCCAAGAAATCGCCTTCGTCAACATCTGGCCAAATCAACAAGCCAGGTGAGTACTATGAAAGTACTCGCAAGACAGTTCGGACATAGGGTATAACAAATGCAAACATGAAACACATGAATAAGTTAACCAGTGCGATCAGACATAGAGATAATAAATACTGGGTGCCAAGCGAGGGTCTGAATGACACCTCGAGCGGAAACTGCAGAATAGTAATACTGGTGCCAAACGAGTGTCTGAAAGACTCCTCGAGAGGAAAATGCGGAATAATAATACAGGTGCCAAACGAGTGTCTGAAAGACTCCTCGAGCGGAAAATGCGGAATAATAATACAGGTGCCAAACGAGTGTCTGAAAGACTCCTCGAGCGGAAAGTGCGGAATAATAATACAGGTGCCAAACGAGTGTCTGAAAGACTCCTCGAGCGGAAAATGCAGAATAATAATGCCACAGTCGGGCGTCAGGGCGACACCACATAAAGGGCTTATAACAGAAAGTAAAGACAGTGCATGCCACAGTCGGACGTCTGAGCGACATCGCATAAAGGGCTTATATTTAAAGTGAGAAACGAGTACACGCCACAGTCGGACGTCTGTGCGACGTCACATAAAGGGCTTATATTGTAACACAACAATACAATAGTTCGGGAGTATAATTTATCACAAGCACGAGACAAATATAATGTTAGTCCATCCACAGGAATAACAATGAAATTGAATTTACCACTTGAGCTTGATCACCGGGGGCAAGTTTTCACACGGATAGATTTGGATATAAAGTCTACATTACTGATCATGGATACGACCAACCGGAAACACCCATGCCCCCTGACCGAATGACTGGCTTTAATCCTGGGCCAAGGTACCATCATCCCGGCCTCTCTGTTTGGTGTGTACACGGAAAGAGGTTACCAACTTACTAAACCGTATCCTGGCAATGAGACATGTGGTAGCACGGAAAGGGGAAGGGACGATAACACGGCTCCAACCATGTTAACGTCGGAAAAGTCGGATGACGCAAGGCTGGCATGCTACAACAGTACCACCTTGCTGCCCTTCATGTCACCACATGATTAGGCCACCTCTCATCAGAGGTCATCGCAACTTTGGAACATGCGGGAAAAGATCGATAACGTGGCTCCAACCACGTTAACGTCGAAGAAAGTCGGATGACGCAAGGCTGGCATGCTACAACAGTACCACCTTGCTGCCCTTCATGTCACCACATGATTAGGCCACCTCTCATCAGAGGTCATTGCAACTTCGGAACAACCGGGTCGTTGCCTTACAAGCAACGAGGTAGTTATCGACGCTCACATGCCACGCACAAACTTTCACATGAACATGCAAAACATCTGCCATATCAAATGTTCAAACATGCTTGCCTGGTTCGAAGAAGTCGGAGTCTAGCTCGGCGAAGTTCGCGGCTCCGTCCCCTCTCCCGGAACCTACGGCAATCACGAAACGGGGTACTAACGTGAAAACCAACACATGCACAGAAACTTTGCCAAATATTTTTCAAATAAATCCCATAAAAAACTAGACAAAATTTGGAGATTAAAGAATCACTCAAAAATACCTTTTCATTAAAAAGTTATAAAGGTTTCTGTCGAGGGACTTATCTGTAATGAAACAGAAAAGTTCCAGGGTTTTAACTGAGAAAACAGAAAACGGTTCGTTTGGAAATGCGCAAGCGCAAGAGAGAAGACGTACTTTGCCCGAGGGCGCCAACAGAAAATGGTTCGGAGAAATAAAACAGAGGCTGATACGCGGGGCCCGCATGTCAGGTTTGAAAGTTCGCCGGCGCCTGAAGACGGCGATGGACGCCGGCGTCGAACCACGGCGAGTTAGGAGAAATGGAGGGTACCAAGAGCTTCAGTGTCTTCTTCCGCGTCGGTGGGTGGTGGACTCGTCCAACGGGGAGCACCACGTCGACGGCGACACTATCTCCGGCGGACGGCGGTTCGGGTGAGGTTGGGGAACTCCGGTGGAGGGCTGCAAAGTACGAATTGAGGCGCGGGTCAGAACGGGTGATGCAAGGAGAAGCTACTGGCAAGAGAATGGGGGCTGTGGAGCACACATGGGGGCGAATCGGGCTGGATCCCGTGGCGGATCGCGGCGGCCGGAGTCGAGGAAGGAGACCCCCTCGCGGCTCTTCCAGTGGTTGGGCGTGCTCTAGGGGAAGTGTAGGGCTGGTGGGTGCTCGAGTTGAAGCTCGGGGCCTCTATTTATAGGCAGATCGACGGGGTGGCCGTGAACGGAGAATCTCCGGCGAGCGATTACGGCGAAGCAGTGGGTTGGCAGAGGGTTTGAGCGGTCGAGCAGCATCAGTGGATGTTACGGGACTCGTTTTGCAGCTAAACGGAGCTGGAGCTGGCGTAATGGCGTCTGCCCACGGTGAGGTGACCGCACGGGCTCAACGGCGGCAGAGAGCGTGCTCCGCGCCCTGGGGTTCACGACAAGAGCGGCAGCGCATTCGGGGGAGTGGACGGCCACGCGGCGGGCTCCGGTGGTTTGGGCGGCGCTGGGTGGAGTTGGCGGCGCCGTGTCTCCCGCTGGCGTCCGCAAAGCCGCCGCCGGCGTCGGTCACGGGGCGGCGCACCTTCTGCTGCTCGTCGCCGACGCCCGCAAGATGCCAGGCACTCGTGCGGTGCAGGAACAAGTGGGCGACGACGAGGAGCAAGGCGACGCGAGGGCACTGGCAAGATCGATGCCCGTCTCTGAAGAAAACGACAGTGAGCACTGACTGAACTCTGAAGTTAACTGAAACTTGACAGTGACCAAGCATTGCAGGTGTTCGACAGTAGGTTTTGGTAAAGAGATAAATTTTTCTGGAGCTGTAACTTGGTGAGATGATCACTCAAAGCACCCAGGGGCTGCATGAATTTACTTGGAATTTTTGGAGAAAGTTTTGAATGAATTTCACCAAATTTGCCAAATCTGGTCCAAACTTGCAGCTGATGTAGTTTGAAAATTTTGAACTGGAGACCAGTGGATCTTCATGGTTCTAGGTTGAGGGTTCAAAGGACTAGGAGGGGAAAGAAGTTTGGTGGTAAAAGTCCAAACAGAAAATGGAGTTCCTTTGTAAATCTCCAAGTGCTATAAGAGAAGACAGAAATTTATTTGAATAGAATTTGAATGGAAATGATCACATGAGGAGGTTCAACTTGCTGGATTTGATGCAAAACATGATCCAAAGGTGAGGGAAAGGTTAGGAGAGAGGATTTGCACTTATGCCATGGCAAGAAGGAATAGTTGAAAGTGGCAAAGTACTTTCCAAAAGCCATAGTGCATTCTCAAAAATATTTCAAAGGTTATTTTCTCAAATGAAAAACATTTTGTCTTGAGTCCAATGAAAAGCAAGAACCTCCAAGACCAAAGGAGGATCTTGGGTGAATTCAAATAAAATTTTTGCCATAAGGAAAATATTTGAGAGTGAGAGTTCTCTTGAAGAAAATTTTTAAATCACCCCCTTCAAGTCAAATAAAATCTTTTGAAAAATCCAAATAAAAACTTGGGTGTCACAACACCTACCCCCTTAGGAAAAATCTCGTCCTCGAGATTTCTACTGATCCTCAAATAGATATGGATACTCTGCTCGGAGGAAATCTTCCCTTTCCCATGTGGCTTCATCCTCAGTGTGGTTGCTCCACTGGACCCTGAAAAACTTTGTCGTTTTCTGACGGGTCCTCCGTTCAGACTCTTCTAAAATCTTTACTGGCCTTTCTCTGTAGGTGAGATCTGGTTGCATATCAATGTCCTCATGAGGTACATGTTTCTCCGGGTTACTCACACATTTCCTCAACTGCGAGACGTGGAATACGTCATGGACGTCTGATAGCTCCTTGGGTAGGTCTAGCTGGTAGGCTACCGTGCCTCTTCGTGCCTTCACACAAAATGGTCCAATAAATCTTGGGGCTAGCTTCCCCTTAATTTTGAACCGTTGTAGACCCCTCATAGGAGATACTCGGAGGTATACGGAATCACCAGGTTCAAAGCTGACCTCATGATGCTTCTGATCATAGTAGCTCTTTTGTCGGCTCTGTGCTGTCTTGAGTCTGTCCCTGATTTGTTTAACTTTTTCCTCGGCCTCCTTAAGCATATCTGGGCCGAAGATACGGCTGTCACCTATTTCTGACCAATTCACTGGGGTACGACACCTCCGTCCGTACAATGCTTCAAAGGGTGCCATTTGCAAGCTGGCTTGGTAACTATTGTTGTACGCAAATTCGGCATACGACAAACTCTCTTCCCAACTGGTTCCATAGGTGAGCACACAGGCTCTTAGCATATCCTCCAGGATTTGGTTTACACGTTCTGTTTGTCCATCTGTCTGAGGGTGGTATGCTGTACTGAAAGCTAGTTGCGTGCCCAGAGCTTGTTGTAGGTGTTCCCAAAATTTGGAGACGAATTGGGTGCCTCGGTCAGATATTATAGTCTTTGGGACTCCGTGCAAGCAAACTATACGGGAGAGATAGAGTTTTGCCAGTCTTTGTGTGGAGTAGGTAGTCTTCACGGGAATGAAGTGAGCAACCTTGGTTAGTCGGTCTGTGATGACCCATATGGCGTCATTTCCACGCTGTGATCGGGGTAATCTGACAATGAAGTCCATTCCGATTTCATCCCATTTCCACTCCGGTATCCTGTTAGGCTGGAGTAGCCCTGCTGGCTTTTGGTGCTCGGCCTTGATGCGCTGACATGAATCGCAACAAGCAACGAATGTGGCTATATCTCTTTTCATACCGTGCCACCAAAATCTTTCCTGAATGTCCTTGTACATTTTGGTTCCTCCAGGATGTATCGAGTATGGAGCGGTGTGGCTCTCCGTCAAGATCTGTTGCTTGAGTTCCTCAATGTTAGGTACGCAAAGTCTGTCCCGGTACCATAATGTTCCTTCACTGTCCGTGACGAATTCTGAAGTCTTACTACGGTTCATTTTCTTCTTTATGCCTTCGATACTGGGGTGTCCCTATTGAGCCTTCTTGATTTGTTCCACTAGGGTGGGTTGTATCTCCAGGTTCGATATGGTGCCCTCGGAGACTAACATCATGTTGAGCCGAGTGAACTCTCGCTGAAACTCAGGCCTCAAGTTTTGCTGACCGTCACTGTCCGGGCTGGGGTTTCGACTAAGGGCATCGGCCACTACATTTGCTTTTCCTGGGTGGTAGTGGATGCCGACGTCATAGTCTTTGACCAGTTCCAACCAGCGTCGTTGGCGTAAATTCAGCTCTGGCTGTGTGAAGATATATTTGAGGCTCTTATGGTCCGTATATATTTCACAACGATTTCCCAACAGAAAGTGCCTCCACTCCTTGAGTGCATGTATAACTGCTGCTAGCTCCAGGTCATGTGTTGGGTAATTTTCCTCGTGTTTTCGCAGTTGTCTGGAGGCATATGCGACAACTTTGCCATCCTGCATTAGCACACATCCGAGACCTTTTCGGGACGCGTCACAATATACTTCAAAACTCTTGTGTATGTCTGGCACAGTTAAGACTGGTGCGGTTGTCAGCTTTTTTTTGAGTTCTTGGAAGCTCTCCTCACATGCTTCCGTCCATACGAATTTCTTGTCTTTCTTGAGTAACTGTGTTATAGGTTTTGCCACAGTGGAGAATCCTTCAATAAATCTCCTGTAATACCCGGCCATCCCTAGGAAACTCCGCACATCTGTAACATTCGCGGGTGGCTTCCAGTCTAGTATGGCCTTGACTTTTTCTGGGTCTACGGCAACGCCTTCTTGGTTCAAAATATGGCCCAAGAAACCAACTTGTCTTAGCCAAAATTCGCATTTGCTAAATTTGGCGTACAACTGATGCTTCCTCAATTCTCCCAAAACAATTCTGAGGTACTCAGCATGTTCTTCTGGTGTCCTTGAGTAAACCAGAATGTCGTCAATGAATACCACCACAAATTTGTCCATGAATTTCATGAATACTTTGTTCATGAGGTGGACGAAATATGCGGGGGCGTTTGTCAGTCCAAACGGCATCACCGTAAACTCGTATAACCCATATCTGGAAGTGAATGCGGTCTTGGGGATATCCTCTGTTCGTACCTTCAGTTGATGGTATCCTGATCTCAAATCAATCTTTGAATATACTTTAGCTTGTGCGAGCTGGTCAAACAAATCATTGATCCGTGGCATCGGATATTTGTTTTTGATGGTGACCATATTGAGGGCTCGATAGTCTATGCATAGTCTCAGTGTCCCATCCTTCTTCTTGGCGAACAATAGGGGCGAACCCCATGGTGAGGAGCTGGCTCGTATAAATCCTTTGTCCAATAATTCCTTTATCTGCTTCTTCAACTCCACCAATTCGGAGGGTGCCATTCTATATGGCTTCTTATAAATGGGAGCGGTGCCAGGTGCTAGTTCGATGCTGAATTCGATCTCTCGGTCTGGTGGCATACCTGGTAGTTCTTCCGGGAACACATCAGGGAACTCGCATACCACTGGCACTTTTCTTAATTCTGCGATGTCCATCTTGTTCAGTTTTGGTTTCTGTGATCGTGGCCTTTCTTGAGCGGAAACTCTTATTGTCTTGCCGTGATGGTGAGTGAGAATCACTGTCCGATTGAAACAGTCGATGAATCCCTTGTTGGTGGTTAACCAGTCCATTCCTAAAATGACATCCAGTCCTTTACTTTCCAACACGATGAGATTCGCGTGGAATGGTAGTCCTTCGAACTCAATGACCACTCCTTGGCAGTAACCCTGAGCAATTTGCTTATTTCCGGGGGACTTGATGATCATAGATTTTTCCAAGGGGAGTATCGGAAAACCATGTTGCGAAACAAAACTCTTCGAAACGAAGGAATGGGAAGCTCCAGAATCAAACAAAACCGTGGCAGGTACTGTGTTGACAGGGAACGTACCGACCATGATGTCTGGGGCATTCTGCGCTTCTTCCCTGGTCACATGGTTCAAGTGACCCTTCCTGTGGTTGTTGCTGGGATTGAAGTTGTTGCGCTTGGGGGCTGGATTGTTTCCACCATTGTTCGGCTTGGGTGCCGAGTCTCTTGGCTTCGGGCACTGTTTAGCATAAGGCCCTTGTTGACCACAAGCATAGCAGGTGACCCCTGGACGGTATGTGAACTCCTTGTCTCTGGCATGGAATTGTCCGACGGGTCTTGGCTCAGTAGACGTGGATCTCCTCGTGTCTGTCCTTGGGACCTCGGTCTTGCCTCGGTTGCTGCGGGCAAGAGTCGTCTTGTCCCTCTTCCGCTTGCGGATATCTTCCAGACTACGGCGCTCATTCTCCAGGGTGATGGCCTTGTCCACCAGCGTCTTAAAATCCGGAAAGGTGTGTACAATCAGTTGGCATCTTAATGCTGGTGCCAGGCCGTCCAGGAATTTTTCCATCTTCTTGTTTTCTGTCATGTGCTCGTCGTAGGCATAACGAGACAGTTGGGTAAACTGGCCGTTGTATTCTGTGACGGTCATGCCTCTTTGCTTCAGGTCATCAAACTCTCTCTTCTTGATCTTTAGGATGCTCCTGGGAATGTGTGCCCCACGGAAGCCTTCCTTGAATTCTTCCCAGGTGATGTTGTGTTCCCTGGGGTGCATGTGTAGGAAGTTTTCCCACCATGCTGCGGCTGCTCCAGTAAGGTAGTGTGGTGCATAAAGCACCTTCTCATGATCTGAGCATTGAGCGATAATCAGTTTCCTTTCAATCTCGCGAAGCCAATCATCGGCTTCCAGTGGCCTGTCGGTGTGAGCAAAAGTTGAGGGGCGAGTCTTCTGCAACTCAGATAACTTGGAATGTGGTTGATAGGGTTCACGGTGGTTTCCCATATTGATGACATGGTTCATCATCTCCTAGTGCTGTTGCTGGCTTTGCTCGAAGAGACGGCATACTTGAGATAGTGCCGCTTCGCTGTCCTGTTGGCTGGACTGACCCTGAGTGAAATTGTTGTTGGTCTGTGTTCCGTAAACCTCTTCTGGCTGATTGGGCATAGAGCGAGTCCAAGGGCGAGACATTTTTCTAGTCTGGGGTATCATTTGCAAAACCCATGAGAAAAACCGTGTAGCGTAGGAAAACCCTTGCAAAGGCAATAATCCAAAAGGGCTTCAAGGTTTTCAAGAAACACAAATGATTTTCACGGAGAAGAAGTGCTTAACACAAATCTTACATGCGAAAGCAAATACAAGATACAGCACTCAGGTTGTGCGTACACAAACCTGACATGTTATTAAAAACTAGCGTACTACTCCGGAAGGCAGCAAACACACCAATACAAACTAGCGTACGGATAAAAACAACACATCATACAAGCAGGCATAACACGCGGCTACTCGGTGCTCTCAGTCGGAGAATGGTGAAGATCTCCTTCCCCTTGCCGATGGCAAGGCTCAGCGGTCCAGGAGAATCAACCTCCTCCTCTCTAGCTGGCTCCTGGCGTGCGACGCTGCGCTGCGGTGATGGTGCGGGGGCGACTGGCGGTAGAGCGCGTGCGGCAGGCGGTGCGGCTCTAACTGGAGTAGGAGCGATGACTCGGTCAAACTCCTCAGTGGTAGGCAGACGGCGAGCAGTGGCCAAAACGGCCGGTGCATACGAGGCTGAAGACGAGACGAATGTCAGAGGCGGCGCCGTGTGGAGAAGCTCCTTCCTGCTGGCAGGACCGCCCCGGACTAAGTCCATGCGGGCAGCCACAAGATCATCTACGAGGTTGTCGAAAGACTCCTCCAGAGCCTTGAGATACTCCACAACCATCTCGATGGCTTCATCTCGCTCTCCCCGATGGCAGGCGAACGCATAGTGGCTGGTGTAAGGCACATGGCATGGGAGGTAGCGGTAGCGACGAGTCTTCATCGTGGGAAGGATGTCCCGGAGGCGAGCTATCGCCTCACGGGCAGCCATCTGCATGGCATGCCTCTCCGTAGGCATGGCCCTTCCCACAAAACGGAAGTGGCGTGCAGCTGAACGTCCTCCCTTGAACTGCACCACAGCCTGGTGCATAGACACGTCGTCACTGAGCTTGTGCTGATAGAGGGTGAACTCCGGGCGAGTTGCTGGCCCGATCGCGAGCTTGGTGATGGAGACGAGGAGCTTGACAAACCCCTCGGGCATGTTGGTGAACACTCGATTCTCACAGCCGCTGCCAGCCATCTACAAAAGTAGGCAAAAATTCTGAGTAGTCATGTCATAAATTTTATGATGACCAACAGAAAATAGCTACAATTGCAAAATGCTGAAGAAGCACTAAAGACGCTAATAACCCATTAGCAATCGCACCTAGTGGCTTCCTACAGTCAGCCTGGCTCTGATACCAAGCTTGTCACGACCGGTTTTTCAATAAAATAATTATTGAGAAACCAATCCCTGTTACGGACCAGCGAGGAAGAATTCCTTCTCACTGATAGACAATACATTGGTCAAAGAAGAAAAATACCAGGAGTACTAAATATAATACAAAGTTGAGCAGAGACTGCCCAACAATTTATTACATGCACGCCGATAAAACAATACGGCGGATAGGGTGGCAAACTTCTAACTCACGATAATAACGGTGGTGGAAATATCATCGCGAAGCGAGTGACATGATTCCAGAATACTACAACTCTTCGAGCGTCCGAGTGAGGCTCGAGAATACTTATTGCGGGTGGCGGAAGCGTAAACGATACAAGTGACCAATATCCGGGATCGCGCAGGACTGACTGGGACTCCTCTAGGCGTCGGACGAGCTATCAAACTCTTCATCCAAGAAATCGCCTTCGTCAACATTTGGCCAAATCAACAAGCCAGGTGAGTACTATGAAAGTACTCGCAAGACAGTTCGGACATAGGGTATAACAAATGCAAACATGAAACACATGAATAAGTTAACCAGTGCGATCAGACATAGAGATAATAAATACTGGGTGCCAAGCGAGGGTCTGAATGACGCCTCGAGCGGAAACTGCAGAATAGTAATACTGGTGCCAAACGAGTGTCTGAAAGACTCCTCGAGAGGAAAATGCGGAATAATAATACAGGTGCCAAACGAGTGTCTGAAAGACTCCTCGAGCGGAAAATGCGGAATAATAATACAGGTGCCAAACGATTGTCTGAAAGACTCCTCGAGCGGAAAGTGCGGAATAATAATACAGGTGCCAAACGAGTGTCTGAAAGACTCCTCGAGCGGAAAATGCAGAATAATAATGCCACAGTCGGGCGTCAGGGCGACACCACATAAAGGGCTTATAACAGAAAGTAAAGACAGTGCATGCCACAGTCGGACGTCTGAGCGACATCGCATAAAGGGCTTATATTTAAAGTGAGAAACGAGTACACGCCACAGTCGGACGTCTGTGCGACGTCACATAAAGGGCTTATATTGTAACACAACAATACAATAGTTCGGGAGTATAATTTATCACAAGCACGAGACAAATATAATGTTAGTCCATCCACAGGAATAACAATGAAATTGAATTTACCACTTGAGCTTGATCACCGGGGGCAAGTTTTCACACGGATAGATTTGGATATAAAGTCTACATTACTGATCATGGATACGATGATTTGGAAAGAATTGACTCTGCAGAGTTTGTACTTAACCACAGCCAACGGATTTCAGTAGTCACGGGGACTAGTTCCGTCTACGGTGTTCTGGAAGGAACACGTCTAACCAGTACACACCCAATTTAACCATCCGAAGCCAGGGATCACCCTCGGGAACATTCAGGAAAAACCCTGAGTCGGGGAGGCTACAACCTCGCGTAGCATGGGATCAAATTTCTATACGCGCGCTATAAGGGGGTGCCCCCCCTCTCGGTCCCAACCGGAAACACCCATGCCCCCTGACCGAATGACTGGCTTTAATCCTGGGCCAAGGTACCATCATCCCGGCCTCTCTGTTTGGTGTGTACACGGAAAGAGGTTACGAACTTACTAAACCGTATCCTGGCAATGAGACATGTGGTAGCACGAAAAGGGGAAGGGACGATAACACGGCTCCAACCATGTTAACGTCGGAAAAGTCGGATGACGCAAGGCTGGCATGCTACAACAGTACCACCTTGCAGCCCTTCATGTCACCACATGATTAGGCCACCTCTCATCAGAGGTCATCGCAACTTTGGAACATGCGGGAAAAGATCGATAACGTGGCTCCAACCACGTTAACGTCGAAGAAAGTCGGATGACGCAAGGCTGGCATGCTACAACAGTACCACCTTGTTGCCCTTCATGTCACCACATGATTAGGCCACCTCTCACCAGAGGTCATCGCAACTTCGGAACAACCGGGTCGTTGCCTTACAAGCAACGAGGTATTTATCGACGCTCACATGCCACGCACAAACTTTCACATGAACATGGAAAACATCTGCCATATCAAATGTTCAAACATGCTTGCCTGGTTCGGAGAAGTCGGAGTCTAGCTCGGCGAAGTTCGCGGCTCCGTCCCCTCTCCCGGAACCTACGGCAATCACGAAACGGGGTACTAACGTGAAAACCAACATATGCACAGAAACTTTGCCAAATATTTTTCAAATAAATCCCATAAAAAACTAGACAAAATTTGGAGATTGACAGAAAAAGAATCACTCAAAAATACCTTTTCATTAAAAAGTTATAAAGGTTTCTGTCGAGGGACTTATCTGTAATGAAACAGAAAAGTTCCAGGGTTTTAACTGAGAAAACAGAAAACGGTTCGTTTGGAAATGCGCAAGCGCAAGAGAGAAGACGTACTTTGCCCGAGGGCGCCAACAGAAAACGGTTCGGGGAAATAAAACAGAGGCTGACACGCGGGGCCCGCATGTCAGGTTTGAAAGTTCGCCGGCGCCCGAAGACGGCGATGGACGCCGGCGTCGAACCACGGCGAGTTAGGAGAAACGGAGGGTACCAAGAGCTTTAGTGTCTTCTTCCGCGTCGGTGGGTGGTGGACTCGTCCAACGGGGAGCACCACGTCGACGGCAACACTATCTCCGGCGGACGGCGGTTCGGGTGAGGTTGGGGAACTCCGGTGGAGGGCTGCAAAGTACGAATTGAGGCGCGGGTCAGAACGGGTGATGCAAGGAGAAGCTACTGGCAAGAGAATGGGGGCTGTGGAGCACACACGGGGGCGAATCGGGCTGGATCCCGTGGCGGATCGCGGCGGCCGGAGTCGAGGAAGGAGACCCCCTCGCGGCTCTTCCAGTGGCTGGGCGTGCTCTAGGGGAAGTGTAGGGCTGGTGGGTGCTCGAGTTGAAGCACGGGGCCTCTATTTATAGGCAGATCGACGGGGTGGCCGTGAACGGAGAATCTCCGGCGAGCGATTACGGCGGAGCAGTGGGTTGGCAGAGGGTTTGAGCGGTCGAGCAGCATCAGTGGATGTTACGGGACTCGTTTTGCAGCTAAACAGAGCTGGAGCTGGCGTAATGGTGTCTGCCCACGGTGAGGTGACCGCACGGGCTCAACGGCGGCAGAGAGCGTGCTCCACGCCCTGGGGTTCACGACGAGAGCGGCAGCGCATTCGGGGGAGTGGACGGCCACGCGGCGGGCTCCGGTGGTTTGGGCGGCGCTAGGTGGAGTTGGCGGCGCCGTGTCTCCCGCTGGCGTCCGCAAAGCCGCCGCCGGCGTCGGTCACGGGGCGGCGCACCTTCTGCTGCTCGTCGCCGACGCCCGCAAGATGCCAGGCACTCGTGCGGTGCAGGAACAAGTGGGCGAGGACGAGGAGCAAGGCGACGCGAGGGCACTGGCGAGATCGATGCCCGTCTCTGAAGAAAACGACAGTGAGCACTGACTGAACTCTGAAGTTAACTGAAACTTGACAGTGACCAAGCATTGCAGGTGTTCGACAGTAGGTTTTGGTAAAGAGATAAATTTTTCTGGAGCTGTAACTTGGTGAGATGATCACTCAAAGCACCCAGGGGCTGCATGAATTTACTTGGAATTTTTGGAGAAAGTTTTGAATGAATTTCACCAAATTTGCCAAATCTGGTCCAAACTTGCAGCTGATGTAGTTTGAAAATTTTGAACTGGAGACCAGTGGATCTTCATGGTTCTAGGTTGAGGGTTCAAAGGACTAGGAGGGGAAAGAAGTTTGGTGGTAAAAGTCCAAACAGAAAATGGAGTTCCTTTGTAAATCTCCAAGTGCTATAAGAGAAGACAGAAATTTATTTGAATAGAATTTGAATGGAAATGATCACATGAGGAGGTTCAACTTGCTGGATTTGATGCAAAACATGATCCAAAGGTGAGGGAAAGGTTAGGAGAGAGGATTTGCACTTATGCCATGGCAAGAAGGAATAAATGAAAGTGGCAAAGTACTTTCCAAAAGCCATAGTGCATTCTCAAAAATATTTCAAAGGTTATTTTCTCAAATGAAAAACATTTTGTCTTGAGTCCAATGAAAAGCAAGAACCTCCAAGACCAAAGGAGGATCTTGGGTGAATTCAAATAAACTTTTTGCCATAAGGAAAATATTTGAGAGTGAGAGTTCTCTTGAAGAAAAATTTTAAATCACCCCCTTCAAGTCAAATAAAATCTTTTGAAAAATCCAAATAAAAACTTGGGTGTCACACCACCTCGTCGTGCGGCATGTCCTTGGTGCACATCCGACTCGGATCGAGTTGGCCGCTCATCTGACAGATCAGGTGAGGGCCGCTTTGAAGCGGAAGCACCCGGCGTGCGACAAAGGCGGCCAGCAAGTCGGACCCAGTCAGGCCCTCTGACTGGATCATCACCCGAAGTCGGGCGACGGCCACGGCTCCAGCCTGCGACAGCGTCACGGCCCGATAGGACCACTGGGGCCGCCTCCTAGCCGGCGGGCCAGCTACGTAAGCCGGCAAGTTGACGTAGTCGCCTTGCGGGGCGACGTTCTTCACGTAGAAATAGGACTTCTGCCAGAGCTTCACCGACTGGATTAGCGTGATGACGGGGAAGGGGTTGTCGGCCGCCAGCCTCTGCATCACGATGAGGGCGCCGCTCTGGGCCGGCACGCCCTGCATGCGGGTGCCCAGCTTAGATTGGAAGAACTCCCCCAGAGCTCGAGGGTGGGGAGAACGCCAAGAAAGCCTTTGCACAAGGTGACGAAGGCGGACAGCAGCACCACCGTGTTCGGAGTGAGGTGGTGCGGCTGGAGTTGATAGAAGTTGAGGAAGGAGCGGAAGAAAGCGCTCGCCGGCAAGCCGAGGCCGCGCAGGAAGTGCGAGCGGAAGACTACCCGCTCGCCTTCCTCCGGCGCCGCGTGATCTCCTTCACCGGCACGAGACGGACCTGCACCTGGTCCTTGCCGGGCAACCGCCGCGTCTTGTGGAGGAACTCGATGTGGTCCATGTGGACGAGGGAGCCGTCCCAATCCCCACCGAACTGCATAGTGGCGAGAGGCTAGCAAGGGAGAGTGCGGCGGCGGAGAAAGCACCGCCCTGCGGCGGCAAAGCTGCGGGGCGGAGTAAAGATCGGTGGGACGGCGCGGCGGCGAGGCGCTGTTGCGAGGGAAAGCAAGAGGAAGAAGATGACGGAGAGGAGAGGAGCGTGTGAGCGAATGCCGCTTCCCCTCCTCCCCCTACTTATAGCCTCGTGCGGCGAAGCCGAGGAGGCGAGGCGTGGGGAGGAACGTGGGATTAACTGCGCCCACTCCCCCACGTCTCGCGATTATTACGCCCTAACGGCGTGCGGAAACCACCGCCGGAAGACGTGCGGACAGCTCTGGGCCACCGAGGATCCGTGCCTGGGCCTAGGCGCGGGAGTGGTGGGCCCTCGGCCTGCGGCGCCGTCCTGTCGCGTGCGTGGGTTGGCAGGCTCTCTTCAGCCAAGGGATGCCACGTGGTTCGCAGGCGGCGAGCGGCCGGCCCGCGGCCCGGTGCACGCGCCAACAGACTCCCGCCTTCCGACTTTAAAATTTTCGCCAAGACAGTGCGCCCAACCGAAGCCGGCTCCCAGCTGCAGGCTCGTCAAGATAAGAAGCTGACCGAGCTTCTCGACCTCCTCTCAGCCTCGAAGCCCAACCAGCTTCGGGGACTACTGTCGGAGTAAATGGCCACGGGTAGCCTAACCGACTCCCCCTGGCTCTTCGAAAAATTATCAGGCCATTCGAGCCTTGAAGCATACAAAGTGTAGGGCCGCCTTCCCTCGGCCGGCTATCCCCAGGGCCGACTCCCAGAAGGCGACCCAGCCTCAGAAACCTTCCCCAAGAAAGATACGAGATAGCCGACTCCGAGAAGCCGGCCATGAAGAAAGCCGACTCCCAGAAGCCGGCCAAGACTGCACCCACTAAGACTGTATCCACATAACGGTGATAGGACGGGGCGTGGCCGCAGTACAGCCCACTACCCCCGAATCCCGGAACAGGCATGGCCACAGGGCACCATACGGGCCATCCATCCCCCGTCCGGCGCGGCACTGTAGCCGTGTTGGCCTCGATATCACCCACGACAGGCGCCAGTACGGCCCGCAGGCGACGGGCCCCCTTTTGCCAGAGAGACACCCGAAGGCGGCCTGGCCTGCCCTAGTCGGCCAGGGGCGTGGCCGGCTCCCAGTAGCCGGCTACCTCCCTCCCTCGAAACATGTGCCTCATTAAGGAGACAAGACGAGGTAAGGCTACAGTGAGAGCCCGCAAGGCGGCGGCACTGTAGCCACGCTTACCTCGACAAAGCCCTCGTCATCAGAGGAGAGGCAACAGTAACCAGCTGCCGACAAAGCCCCCAAGCGGTGGGGCCGGCCTATCGGCCAAGGAGCCGGCAGCCGGCGGGACCCACCAGTCGGCGGGCCCCAATGACCGGCGGAGAAGCCGGCGAGCATAGACACTAACGGCTGGGACCCGCACCCAGCCGGATTACCATTGTACCCCGGGGGGTAGGCCTATATAAACCCCCCGGGACACCCATGCAAGGGGGATCTCATAGAATTCCACACACCACATAGAGAGAAAAGGAGAGCTAGCCTTGCCCTTCTTCTTCCTCTAGCCAAACAGCTCAAGGAGCACTTGTAGCTACTTGTATTGATCTAGTGATCATGCGGAGACCCCGCAGAGCAGGACTAGGGGTGTTATCTCCACGGAGAGCCCCGAACCTGGGTAAGATCCGCCGGCGTGCCTGTCTTCACCTCATCCCGTTTCCAGGCACCGGCGATGTCTTACTGGCTCCCACAATGATAAGCCACCCGTTGGCATATGTCGCACCTACCACCCGACAGAGTCAGAGCAGGAGCGTCATCTCGGGGGATCAACGCCAACCTGCCCCTCGTCGGGACCACAGGCGGCTCCGCTCTCTCCGGGAGGATGCCGGCCTCATCATCATCATCATCAGGCAGGGTGTGGAGGATGTCGGCCTTGCGCAAGGGGGAGGTCTCCCCCATCCCCTTGAGGGTCGCCTCCGAGTCATGCTCGTTGCCCTCCTCCCCTTCCTCCTCCTTGCGGGAATCGCCAGAAGACACGTCCACCAGCGCTGTCGGCGCTAGGACCCCAGGGGCCGCCGGCGGCACCAGGCCACGCCCATCAAAGGTGGGCATGGCGGCCACAACCTGCGCCCCGTCCTTGCGGAGTAACAAGGGAACGAGGGCGCTCAGCGGATACTCTTGGTCGTCCCCGACCAAGAGTCGGAGAGGCACAGCCAGCTCTTCATCAGACAAGGCCTCCGGACTCAGGCGAAGCTTGTCTTCTTCGCCCCCAAGCGTCCACAAGGGGCGCGTGCGCGCTTGGAGCGGAGCCACCCGCAGCATCAGGAATTCTCTCAGGAGCATGGCCCCCGTCAGCTTCGCCGCCTTCGCATTGCCCGGCCTCAGGTCGGCGGTCATCTTCTCCAGCACCGATGTCGCCCGGCCATTAGTAAGGTTCGCGCGAGACAAACCCCTCGTCAGACTGGGGCATCTTCGTTGGCAGCTTCAACCGTGGGTGGACACCCTTGGCATCCATCATGACCCACTTGCTTCTGAAGCCATCGGCCTTCTTCCCGGCCTTCGAGATTGCGTTGGCCTTGCCAGCCGCGACAAAGTTGGCGCACCCTGAGGTGCGGCCGTCATTGATTCGGAGGAAGAAGAAGTGGCGCGGCAGTGCCACGGACGGCATCACCCCGACATACACCTCACAGTAGAAGGCGAAGATCGACAAGAGAAGGATGGAGTTGGGATGGAGATGGAGGGCCTGCAACCTGTAATGGAGGAGGATGGCGTAGAAGAAGTCAGAGAAGGGGGAACCAGGCCCGCGACGACGCTGCTCATGAAGAAGGGGTAGAAGGTGCTCTTCGAAGCCTCCAGCTCGGCGGAGCCAGCCCGGAGCTCGGTCTTCCCCCTACCGTTGCTCTCCCCCGCCGTCAGTAGGCGCGTGGCGGTGAGGTTCTTCTTCGAGACATTGGGCGCATCCAGATCCGGCTCGTACCAGGCAGGTGGCGAAACAACCTTGGCCTTTCAGGGCACCATTGCTCGGGAGCTCGAAAGCGAGAAAGGGCATCTGGAACAAGACGAATGAAAGCAATGAAGGTAAGTGTTACCCGCGCCAGCCTTTTGTCAGACGGGCGGTTGCTGAGGCAGCATGGAGAAGTGGCGACGCCCACGTCCAATCACCCGCCACGCATCAAGCGGGGCCACAGGATGTTGGGGCCTGCGGCGCTCCGCACTTGCCCTTTGGCTTCGCCTCGAAGCCAAGTCCGAGCGCGCCTTGGGCCCGGGGGCTACTGTCGGTGTCCTGGGAACGGGGGTCCCCCGACTTGCCTGCCTGCGGCCCACGGCGTGGCTCCACCAGTGGCCCTGTACGGACCATCTTCGCCAGCAAACACTCAAGGCCCTCGTGAGGGGCCAAGCCTCGCGAGGCGGACGACACAAGACCTCCTCGGGACGGCCTCACTAGGCTGGCTCGCGAGGGGCAGAGAGATCAAGGCAAGGGATACCTCGCGAGGTTCCTATGACGCAAGCCATGACGACTGGAGCTAGGCGGGCGCCAGCGCACGCAGTGTCCTCGTTTCCTCTTTGGTGCTAAAGAGGCAAGCACAGGTGAGGAGTCCGGAGGCATCAGAGAAAGGTTTCCATATCGGTGCAACGAGACCAAGACTAGCAGGACGGCAAGATGGAGGTCACCATGGAGCCCAAGACGGCGTCACCACCAGAGCCTTTGGCAGGTGAAGACCACCTTTAGTCAGGATAACTTGTACTAGTTGTCTTCCTTCAAATTTGGTCGTTGTTGGATCCCTTCCCGCTCAATATTGGGGGAGAGGACCAGGGCCTCTATAAATAGGACTAGCCACCACCATAGAGGGGGACAGATCATTCAGATCATCCTCATCCACACAAGTTCACCAAGCACAAGAGTACCTCTCCTCAGGAGGCTGTTCTTCCCTTATAACTGTTCATCCTCAGCCCAAGAGGCAATCCACCACACCACACTGGAGTAGGGTATTACACCACATCGGTGGCCGGAACCAGTATAAACTCTTGTGTCTCTCATTCTTCGGGTTCGTCGAGCTAGGCCTTGTGATTTGGCGACAGTGATCTAGGGGGAGAGAGATCTTTATGCGCACCCCAGTGTTCGAACCTCAAGGGTTTTGCAGGAACCCGAAATCCGACACTTGGCAATTGAAATCTCACAAAGATTTGCAAGGAATTAACTAAAAGATTTGCAATGAATTAGACACAGAAAAAGCAGAGAAAAACATACGAAGAAATGAGATCTAGATGATGTTTTTTTATAAGGGGAACAAGATTGCAAGAGACATATGCAAACACACTAAGTAAGTGAACAAAGAAACACAAGAAAACTTCATCTGGAAGGAGTCGGAGACAAAGTCACCTATGTTAGAGTATATTGACTCAGGAATCAAGTGATAACACTTGATCGTAGGTCATACTCATTGTTTAAGCTCAAAATGGGGTTACCATTTTTCATTAAGCATTTTGATGTATTCACATCTCGCTGAGTTGCTTCGACCCATGACTTGGAGTAAAGCTTCTCTAAGATGGAATAACATACCTTAGGTGGTGTTGATCTTGATCATGTAGTTGAACTTGTGTTGGATGCTCAAGGTTGATGTAGTTCATCAAGAGTTTGGAGCACCACTTGTAGTTTGAGTTCATCTTCCTACATGGGTTAGTCTTGCAAGGAAGAGCACTTCTGTATCCAAAATGACAATCGTGAGACTTGATACCAAAAGGAATTTGATATATAGAAATTGTCAAAGCATATGTTGAGTGGATTCATGCTTCCTTGTATTCAACAACCATATAGTAGGAACTTGGTGATGTAGAGATTGCTCAAGATGTGAGTGGCTTGCAATCTCATAGATTTGGGCTTATCCAAGTACCTACAAGGGTTAGATAAGATGCAAGGGTACAAGTATAGATCCAAGACATAAGATCATCATCATAAGAGAAATATCAAGGATTACTCATAAAAGGCTCATGCCTTGCATGTATCCCAATGGAGTTTCTACTCCAAGTTCGAGGCATCAATGATGTTCAATTCACCTCTCAGACGGCAAAATACTTTATCATCAAGCGGTTTGGTGAATATATCCGCCAATTGCTTATCGGTACGAACATTCTTAAGATTGATGTCTCCCTTTGCAACATGATCTCAAATGAAATGATGATGAACTTCAATATGCTTAGTTCGAGAATGTTGCACGGGATTGTGAGCAATATTAATAGCACTCTCATTATCACAAAGCAATGGAACATATTGCACATATATCCCATAATCCTTAAGAGTTTGGGTCATCCAAAGTAGTTGAGCACAACATGATCCGGCGGCAATGTATTCTGCTTCGGAGGTTGTCGGATTACGGGTTCCGGCAAACCCTTGTGAGGTTCGAACTCTGGGGTGTGCACGAAGAACACTCTCTCCCTAGCTCGCTCGCTCAACGATCCCATGGCCTAGCTCGATGAACCCAAAGAACAAGAGACACGGGGGTTTATACTGGTTCGGGCCACCTTGCGGTGTAATACCCTACTCCAGTGTGTGGTGGATTGCCTCGAGGGGCTGAGGATGAACTATTACAGTGGATGAAAAGCCTTAGGAGGTGAGGTGTTGTTGAGCTCGATGAGCTGGTGTGTGTGAGGGAGGTCCGAATGATCCGTCTACCATCCTCCCCACTATGGTGGTGGCAAAGTCCTATTTATAGTGGCCTTGGTCCTCTTCCCAAATGTTAGGCGGGAAGGGATCCCACAACGGCCAAGTTTGAAGGGGGACAACTAGTACAAGCTATCCTGACAAAAGTTGGTCTTCGCCTGCCAAAGGCTCTGGTGGTGACGCTGCTGTGGGCTCCGTGATGACCTCCGTCCTGCCATCCTGGCGGTCTTGGTCCTGTTGCACCGATATGGAAACCTTTGCCTGATGCCTCGGGACCCCGCACCTGCGCTTGCCTCCTTAGCACTAAAGAGGAAACTGGTACACTGCACCCGCTGGCGCCCGCCTGGCCTTGGTCGTCATGGCTCACGTCACGTGAACCTCGCGAGGTGCCCCTTGCATAGATAGCTCCGCTCCTCGAGAGCCAGCCTAGTAAGACTGCCCCCAGGGAGGTCTTGGGGTCGTCCGCCTCGCGAGGCTTGGCCCCTTGCGAGGGTCTTGAGCTGTTGCTGCCGAAGCTGGGCTGTGCCAGGCCGTTGATGGAGCCACGCTCGCGGGCCGCAAGCAGGCAAGTCTGGGCACCCCCTTTCCCAGAACGCCGATAGTACCCCCCGGGCCCTAGGCGCGCTCGAACTTGGCTTCGAGGCGAAGCCAAAGGGCAAGTGCAGAGCGCCACGGCCTCCAACCGCCTGCGGCCTTGATTGATGTGTGGCGATTGATGGGATGTGGGTGTCTCCGCTTCCCCACGCTGCCTCGACAACCATTCGACTTGACGAGACCCTGCTGCATGCAGGAGAAAACCATCATTACCTGTGATCATGGAGGCCGCGGTTGGCCTTCTCCAGGCTATAAATGAGGGAGGGGCAGAGCCCCTGTTGCTCATCTCCTTCTTCACGCCGCCTGCTTCTCCTTCTTCCTCCTTGCCTCGCCGCCTTGCTGCCTTCCTATGGCGCCAACGAAGAGGTTCTCGGCCGTGGAGAAGGGGAAGGCTTGCCAGGAGGGTCCCGGCTCGCCGCCGACCAAGAGGGGGCGAGGCCATCCCCGTAAGCACGCCGCGACCCCTGCCATGGCTCCTCGGGGGTGCAGTCATACTCAATCAGGGACCGGCGTCGTCCTCGGCGGCCGCAGCCGTGTCTCCTCCCATGGCGAGGGTCGCTCCAGATGGAGCAGCCCTTGCACCGAGGGGAGGTGTGCCGTGGTCCCCTGGCCTCCTCGGCCACGCTTCCATTCAGTGGAGGTGCTCCCGGAGTTCGTCGTGTGGTCGGAGAATCCGGCTGGCACCTGGCTCCAGCTTCTACGCTCCTTTGCCGGCGAACTGCCGGCCAGGAGTCTTGACGGCCTCTGGCTCCAGGCCGACGGTTGCTGCAGAAAGGCTTCGTGGGTCGCGGTGGAGGTCTCCGTCGTGGGCAACGTGGCCCTGGCTTGCGGCTGGTAGACATTTGCCCGCGCGCACGTCCTGAGTAGGCTGTGTACCCTCCACTTCAAGTATGATGGCGCCGCGACCCTCTTCATGAGGGTTTTTGGGGAAGATGGTCGCCGCGCAGGGTGCTGCCCCGAAGAAAGCGGCGACGATGACGAGCTCGGCCTTGACGACGGCCGCAACGACGCCATGGGCGAGCTCACTCTTGGCGACGGCCGTGGCTCGCCCAGCGGTGGTGGCTCCTCCTCCAGCGAGAGCTCCGGCAGCGGTGGCTACGACCAGCCGCCACATCGGCGGGCTCGCTTTGAGGACGGTGGCGGGTCGTCCCGTCGCCGTGCTCCGGTGAAGCGCGAGGAGGGCTCCGGCTGAGTCCGGGGGGGCGCTGGGAGCCGGCCCTCGAGAGCTGCTGCGGGTGTGTGCTGCTTATGCTCGTCCTTTCCTTTCTTCCTGAATTTCAAGAAACAAGTATGGGGCCCTGCGAGGGAGTGTAATGAACTGTGATTTTCATGCCGCTATGCTATGTTTATTGTTTCTGTGTTGTGTTGTGGCAATCGTCCTCTATGTGTTGTGGCATTCGTCCTCTATGTAGACGTAAAGGGATAACTTAGCTTGATGCACCCGAGGTAGTTTCCTGTCTCGTGAGGGCGCGCCTTCTGACACCTGGTGAGGCCTCCTTGTTGCCGACTCAGGAGCCGTTGACCTCGGGAGGCGTCACAAAACTACAGAATTTGTTAGGACATCTGTCGTGTGCCTTATCCTTTCTTGCGCGCGCCCTCGGGCATGGGCTAGTCATGGCCTAGTGCACCACGCCACAGTACCCGTGGGGCACGGACTTAGGAGGGTGCGCCAATCACGAGCTCAATCGAGGGCGCCTTGCGAAAATCAATGGAGCCGAAGCTCTGGAGCGACAGGGCTTTGGCGAGGTGTGTCCGTGGTTTAGGCTAGCCCAGCGCACGCACAAACCTGCCAAGCCCCCGCGCGAGACGCACGAGGGAGAGTGTCGGGCAACTGTCGTCCTCCCTAGCGCAAAACAAAGAAGCGAGCGAAGGAGGAGAGAAAAAAGGGAACTCAACCAAGCAATCGGGAAACGCCAGAACTCCAAATTTCACTAAAAGGTTGCAAACCAGCTACAGAAAGCAAATGAACAGCCGCGTCCGGCACCTAGTCTAGTCTTCTCACCAGCGCGTAGCTCAGTGCTGCCACTAGGACGTGGGAGGGAGCCCCTGAGGCCCGAGGGCGGCACTCCGGAGACTCCGGGGCGTGTACAGCCCCACTCATTATTACGTGAGAGTGTCACGAGCGGAGACCTTCACAGGCGTGAGCCTTGCTTCAAATCGCCAGATGAGGGCCCCACCCTACGCCAACCCCGACCACTGTTGGGGCGTCCGGAAACCAGGAAGAGGCCAAGGGGCAAAGGGGACGCTGGCGGCACCCTCGGTGACCACGGGCCCTCTGCCGGGGGAAGGGATCGTCGGCGCCTCCCCAGGTAGAGGACCTACCTCCGTGTAGCGCCTTGCTCCAGGCCCCTGCCGCGTAGCCGCCAGTGCACCACTCCCACCGGGGGTGGAGCCATCGCCCTGGGGTCTCCGACTGCTGCTGTGGTCTGGTTCACCTGCAGCCCATGGTTAGCGTAAACTTTCTCCCGAGATACTGGTTGTACACCGCCGTCGTCGTCGCTGAAGGGGTTGGCGAAGTCTCCGGGTGACTCGTGGAAGGCCCCCGCTTCAGGCGTTCCACCCTCCCGTCCTGGCTCGGGGAATAGGTTGAAGCCTTCCCCCGGCATGTACTCCTGGTTCATCATGCGGGGCACGTAGGCGTCCCCGGTCACCCTCCCGGAGCCATCGCCTGGGTGCCCCGCGCCTTGAGCCACTAGCCATGGCGCCTGGCCCTGGTGGCCGCTGGATGGCACTCCAGTGCATCCTCGTGGTGGTCCGTTGCCGCTTCTCCCTCCTGGCGATGGCGCCGTCGCGGCAGGACGAGCTGCGCCGGGGTCTATGTTGGTGTTGTCGGGTCCCCCTTGCGCTCCAAGGGGCGCGCGAGCTCGCCAGGGCCTCGCGCGCGCTTCTGCCACAACCTGAGGCATGGGCAATGAGCAGAAAGGCGACGTACCTCTGGAGGCAGCGTCCAGCAGCTCGGCGACGCGCTCCAGCAGCGTATCGCGGCTGCTCTCCTCCAGCCGGCATCGCAGCAGCTCCCGCGCCACGATGAGCGCGGCTCGCATGTTCGCCTACTCCCGTCGGGTGTGCGGTTCCGTTGCCGCAACGTAGCCTGAAGATCGCGTGGTGGCGCGCGTGCACCGCGGCGCGAGGGTGGAGGGCGCCGGTCCGCACCGCCCGTGCCCGGCGGTGTTCGGCGGTGTGCGGGCCGCCTGGAGTGCGGAGTTGATGTCTTCTTGGGAGGACGGCGCCGCCCGGACGGGCCAAGCAGCCCAATGGTCGGCGTGAGTTTTCGGGTCGTCAGACATCAAAACCGCGGGGTGTCGGCGGGTCGATTGACGGAAGAGGGGCTTAGGCGCACCTCTACCTAGCACGCCAAATGTTGGATTACGGGTTCCGGCAAACCCTTGTGAGGTTCGAACTCTGGGGTGCGCACGAAGAACACTCTCTCCCTAGCTCGCTCGCTCAATGATCCCACGGCCTAGCTCGACGATCCCAAAGAACAAGAGACACATGGGTTTATACTGGTTCGGGCCACCTTGCGGTGTAATACCCTACTCCAGTGTGTGGTGGATTGCCTCGAGGGGCTGAGGATGAACTAGTATAGTGGATGAACAGCCTCAGGAGGTGAGGTGTTCTTGAGCTCGATGAGCTGGTGTGTGTGAGGGAGGTCCGAATGATCCATCTACCATCCTCCCTGCTATGGTGGTGGATAAGTCCTATTTATAGTGGCCTTGGTCTTCTTCCCAAATGTTAGGCGGGAAGGGATCCCACAACGGCCAACTTTGAAGGGGGACAACTAGTACAAGCTATCCTGACAAAAGGTGGTCTTCGCCTACCAAAGGCTCTGGTGATGACGCTGATGGGGGCTCTGTGATGACATCCGTCCTGTCATCCTGGCGGTCTTGGTCTTGTTGCATCGATATGGAAACCTTTGCCTGATGCCTTGGGACCCCGCACCTGCGCTTGCCTCCTTAGCACTAAAGAGGAAACTGGTACACTGCGCCCGCTGGCACCCGCCTGGCCTTGGTCGTCATGGCTCACGTCACGTGAACCTCGCGAGGTGCCCCTTGCATAGATATCTCTGCTCCTCGGGAGCCAGCCTAGTAAGACTGCCCCCAGGGAGGTCTTGGGGTCGTCCGCATCGCGAGGCTTGGCCTCTCACGAGGGTCTTGAGTTGTCGCTGCAGAAGCTGGGCCGTGCCAGGCCGTTGATGGAGCCACGCTCGCGGGCCGCAAGCAGGCAAGTTTGGGCACCCCCGTTCCCAGAATGCTGACAGCGGTGGATAAGGATATCGAGTTTTGTTTCTTGGAGGACCAAGACACAAGAGATCTACCAAGAAATTGACAAGTACCCGAAGTGGACCTTCTATCAACCTTGTCACCGGCATAGTCCTAATCGGAGTAGCCAAGAAGATCAAAAGAAGATCTCTTAGGATACCAAATGCCAAAGTTTGGTGTATGAATTAAGTACCTCACTATCCTTTTCACAGCCTTAAGATGACATTCTTTAGGGGCCGCTTGATATCATGCACACACTAAGCATAATATCAGGACGGGAGGCACATAGAAATACCAATGAACCAATAATAGAGTGGTAAACCTTTTGGTCAACCGGTTTGCCATCCTTAGTCAAGTCAATATGTCCACTAGTAGGCATGGGTGTTTTCATACCTTTGCTTTCTTGCATGTTGAACTTCTTGAAAAGGTCCTTGGTGTACTTTGTTTGAGAAACAAAGGTATCTTCCTTAGTTTGCTTGATTTGCAAACCAAGAAAGAATTTGAGTTCACTCATCATAGACATCTCAAACTTCTCCGACATTAGCCTTCCAAACTTTTCACTAAAATGGGGGTTAGTCGAACCAAATTTGATATTATCCACATAAATTTGGCACACAAATAATTCACCATTAACTCTTTTAGTAAAAAGGTGTAGAGTCAATCTTCCCAATTTCAAAGCCTTTTTCAATAAGAAACTTGGTCAAGCATTTATACCATGCTCTAGGAGCTTGTTTAAGTCCATAAAGAGCTTTGTGAAGTTTGTAAACATGATTAGGTTTCTTAGGATTAACAAAGCCGGGAGGTTTTTTAACATAGACTTCCTCCTCAATTTCACCATTTAGAAAAGCACTTTTAATGTCCATTTTGGTATAAGGTGATATCATGGTCATTGGCGTAAGCAAGTAAGATGCGTATGGACTCAAGTCTAGCAACGGGGGCATATGTCTCACCATAGTCCGTACCTTCGACTTGAGTGTAGCCTTGGGCAACGAGACAGGCCTTGTTGCGTACAACTTGTCCATCCTCATCTTGCTTATTCTGAAACACCCACTTGGTTCCAATGACATTTTTGTTGTCGTCCGGCTTTTCTACCAATGTCCACACTTGATTCCTCTCGAAATTGTGTAGCTCTTCATGCATAGCATTCACCCAATCCAGATCATCAAGAGCTTCTTCAACCTTCATAGGTTCAATACTAGAAATGAATGAGTAATGTTCACAAAAGTTAGCCAAACGAGTTTTAGAGCGAGTAATTCTCCCGGTTTGAATATCATCAAAGATTTGTTCGACAGGATGATCTCTTGAGACTGACTTGTGAGAGCTTTTGTTTGGGTCGGGGTGGAACATCCTCTTCATTATCTTCTTCTTCTTGTTATTTCTTCTTGTCCTTCTTCATTGTTGTTGGCGTTGTTGTTCTCTTGTGGAGGTGGAGAAGGAGGTCGATGAGGTTCATCTTGTTGTACTTCCTCGTTTCCTTCATCTTGACGTGTTCCACTTGTGGATGCCTCCAAGTCAACTTGTTATTCACCTTGTCGTGAAGTTGAGGCTTCCACTTGAACGGATGAGGTACTCTCCTTCACCTCTGTTGGGAGAATCTTGCCAATAGACAAGTCTTGAATTGCTTCCGAAGGATCTTTATCTCCTACATCAATTGGCAATTGCTCTACTTGCGAGCCGTTAGATTCATCAAACTTCACATCTACCGTCTCTTCAACCTTTCGGGTGAAATTCTTGTAGACACGGTAAATGTGGGAGTTTGAGCCATAACTGAGTAGGAAACCTTCATGAGATTTAGGGGCAAATTTCGAACGATGATGCTTATCAAGAATGTAACACTTTGAGCTGAATACTTGAAAGTATCCAACTTGGGGTTTGTTACCTGTGAGAAGCTCGTATGTCGTCTTGCCGAGAAGCTTATGAAGATATAGTCGATTTGTTGCATGACAAGCTATCTCAACCGCTTCCGCCCAAAAGTGTTTTGGCGTCTTGTATTCATCAAGCATCATTCACGCCATCTCAATAAGTGTTCGATTCTTCCTCTCAACAACTCCATTTTGTTGAGGTATGTACGTAGCTGAGAAATCATGTGAAATCCCTTCTTTGTCAAGAACAGTATACACATTGGCGTTCTTGAACTCTATTCCGTTGTCTCTCCGAACTTTCTTGATCTTCACTTTAAATTGATTTTGGGCCTTCCTAGTGAAGTTCTTGAAGATCTTTTGGACCTGCGATTTATCATCAAGAAAGAACACCCACGTAAATCTTGAAAAATTATCAACAATGACCAATCCGAACGAGTTACCACCGAGACTCTTGTAGGTGTTGGGACCAAAAAGATCCATATGAAGTAGCTCGAGCGGTCTTCTCGTGGTCATGATGTTCTTCACGGCATGGCTTCCTCCAACTTGTTTTCCTGCTTGACAAGCACTGCAAAGTCTATCCTTGTCAAATATAACATCTTTAACACCAAGGATATGATCACCTTTAATAAGCTGATCAAGATTTCGCATGCCCACGTGACCTAACCTTCTATGCCACAACCAACCTTTAGAAGATTTAGCAATTAAGCAAGTTCGAGGTTGAGCTCTTTTAGTGAAGTCAACAATGTATAGATTACCTCTACGTATACCGATAAAGACCATATTATGATTATCTCTTCGAAACACTTAGCAATCTGCCTCAGTGAATAGAACATCGAAACCGAAATTGGCTAGTCTAGATACGGAAAGTAGATTATAGCCAAGAGATTCAATGAGCATAACATTTTGGATAGAGCTGTCATGTGAGATGGCCACCTTACCCTCTGAGTTATCACCAAAAGTGACATACTTTCGGGGACCATCATTTTTAGCAAGCTCTCGAAACATATCCTTGTGATCGGTACATCCACTATCAAGAACCCATTCCTTTCCTCCGGCCATGTAACCATGAAGGTTAGCCATAAGAACAAAGTGTCTCATTAACTCATCAAGATCAAAGTCACTAATATCATCCTCATCATAATATCCATGTTCAACATCGTCTTGTGATTGATCATCACCTAGAGAGAGTGATTCATTAGATTTATGACCATGACAATGTGCATCTTTATGGATTCTAATGACTTGAGAAATGATGCTACTAATGACTCCAACATCTCCTTTGGCACGCATGAGGTCACGAAGCTCAAATAGACAATCACCAAATTTAGGATCACTAGGATGCATTTTATGAAAAGCAATGGACTTTTTAAGAATCTCATCTAGATTTTTCAAGGAATAGTTTGGAAAGCGCTCCTCAAGGTATCTCCATATGGTATAAACGCATTCAAATGTAGGCAAGCATACAAGCAAATTTCTAGGCAATCCTCTAATGATAAGATCAATACCTCTAAGATTGCGGGTCATGTCAAGATACTCATCAGGGGTAGGATGCAAGGAATCAATAGGAGGCGCACAAGGGCTAGCAATGTACTTGTTAAAGTTGTATTCCTTGAAAATCTCAAGCATCTCAATTTTTCCAAGCACTATAGAACTCTCTGTCAAGCATAGGCACTCTACGTCTAATACTCCCAATCGTAGACTCGTCCATCTTACTCCAATGGTGATTAAACCAAAGCAATGGAGACCAATGCTCTGATACCAATTAAAAGGATCGAGAACAGGTTTCTAGAGGGGGTGATTAGACACTCAACAAGCAAAAGTAGCAGTTTTAAGTTCTTCAAGTTGAGGTGGATTTTTAGCACAAGTTTAAGCATTCACAATACATTTCAAGCAAGCATGGCAAGAGTATGAGCAGCAGAAAGAGTAAAGCATGCTAATTGCAAGAAACTAAAGGGATGGGATTGGAGTGTGCAAACGCAATGTAGACGCGGAGATTTTTGGCGTGGTTCCGATAGGCGGTGCTATCGTACATCCACGTTGATGGAGACTTCAACCCACGAAGGGTAACGGTTGCGCGAGTCCACGGAGGGCTCCACCCACGAAGGGTCCACGAAGAAGCAACCTTGTCTATCCCACCATGGCCATCGCCCACGAAGGACTTGCCTCATTCGGGTAGATCTTCACGAAGTAGGCGATCTCCTTGCCCTTACAAACTCTTGGTTCAACTCCACAATCTTGTCGGAGGCTCCCAAATGACACCTAACCAATCTAGGAGACACCAGTCTCCAGAAGCTAATAGATGGTGTGATGATGATGAACTCCTTGCTCATGTGCTTCAAATGATAGTCTCCCCAACACTCAACTCTCTCTCACAGATTTGGCTATGGTGAAAAGATGATTTGAGTGGAAAGCAACTTGGGGAAGGCTAGAGATCAAGATTCTTGTGGTTGGATTGGAATGTCTTGGTCTCGCCACATGAGTAGGTGGTTATCTCTCAGAAAATGAGTAGTGAAAGTGTAGCCACATTCTGATGGCTCTCTCTTCAATGGAGAAGGGGTGGAGGGGTATATATAGCCTCCACACAAAATCCAACTGTTACACACATTTGACCCAACTCGGTCAGACCGAATAGAAGAACTCGGTGAGGCCGATTTAGTTCAAAATGTGAACGTTAGGAATCTCGGTGGGACCGACATGATCAACTCGGTGGGACCGATGTGTTAGGGTTAGGGCAAAACCTCATCTCGGTGAGACTGATTTCAGCAAAGAGCAAACAGAGAGTTGGTCAAGCAAACTCGGTGGGACCGATTTCACATTTCGGTGAGACTGAAATAATTACAACGGGTAACAGAGAGTTTGCAAGGCCATCTCGGTGAGACCGAGATCCCTATCGGTGAGACTGAATTGTCTAGGGTTTCTGGCAGTGGCTAGGTCAAATGAATTCGGCGGCGCCGGATAGATCTAATTGGTGGGGCCGAGTTTGACTTTAGGTTTTGGACATATGTGGAAATGAGAAATTGGCTGAGGGTTTTGGAGCAATATCACTAAGCACTTTGAGCAAGTAGACCATTAAGCAACGCCTCATCCCCTTTTAATAGTATTGGCTTTCCTATGGAATCAATGTGATCTTGGATCACTAAAATGAAAATGAAGAGTCTTGAGCTTTTGCCAGTCTTTGTCCTTAGCATTTTGAAGGGGTTCCACGTCCTCTTGTCCCCACCACGCCATTCTTGAACTCATTTGAAGTATACTAGATAAAAGTATTAGTCCAACAAGATATATGTTGACATTGTTGGGGAACGTAGTATTTCAAAAAAAATCCTACGATCACGCAAGATCTATCTAGGAGAAGCATAGCAGCGAGCGGGGAGAGTGTGTCTACGTACCCTCCTAGACCAAAAGCGGAAGCGTTTAGTAACGCGGTTGATGTAGTCGAACTTCTTCACAATCCAACCGATCCAAGTACCGAACGTACGGCATCTCCGCGATCAGCACACGTTCAGCTCGGTGACGTCCCTCAAACTCTTGATCCAGTTGAGGCCGAGGAAGAGTTCCGTCAGCATGACGGTGTGGCGACGGTGATGATGAAGTTACCGGCGCAGGGCTTCGCCTAAGCACTAAGACGATATGACCGAGGTGTGTAACTGCGGAGGGGGGCACCGCACACGGCTAAAAGATCAACTTGTGTGTTCTAGGGTGCCCCCTTCCCACATATATAAAGGAGGGAGGGGGAGGCCGGCTGGACCTAGGGGGCGCGCCCAAGGAGGGGGAGTCCTACTAGGACTACTAGTCCTAGTAGGATTCCTCCACAAGGAAGAGAGGAGGAATGAAGGAGAGGGAGAGGGAGTAGGAAAGGGGGGCGCCGCCCCCGCTTCCCTTGTCCAATTCGGACTGTAACGGGGGGCGCGGCCTGCCCTGGCTGCCTTCCTCTCTCTCCAACAAGGCCCATGGTGGCCCATTAGTTCCCCCGGGGGGTTCCGGTAACCCCTCCGGCACTTCGTTTTTACCCGAAATTATCCGGAACACTTCCGGTGTCCGAATAACATGGTCCAATATATCAATCTTTATGTCTCAACCATTTCGAGACTCCTTGTCATGTCCGTGATCTCATCCAGGACTCCGAACAACCTTCGGTCATCAAATCACATAAACTCATAATACAAATCGTCATCGAACGTTAAGCGTGCGGACCCTATGGGTTCGAGAACTATGTAGACATGACCGAGACACCTCTCCGGTCAATAACCAATAGCGGAACCTGGATGCTCATATTGGCTCCTACATATTCTACGAAGATCTTTATCGGTCAAACCGCATAACAACATACGTTGTTCCCTTTGTCATCCGTAAGTTATTTGCCCGAGATTCGATTGTCGGTATCATCATACCTAGTTCAATCTCGTTACCGGCAAGTCTCTTTACTCGTTCCGTAATGCATCATCCCGTAACTAACTCATTAGTCACATTGCTTGCAAGGCTTATGTGATGAGCATTACCGAGAGGGCCTAGAGATACCTCTCCGATACTCGGAGTGACAAATCCTAATCTCGATATATGCCAACTCAACAAACACCATCCGAGACACCTGTAGATCATCTTTATAATCACCTAGTTACGTTGTGACGTTTGATAGCACACTAAGTGTTCCTCCAGTATTCGGGAGTTGCATAATCTCATAGTTATAGGAACATGTATAAGTCATGAAGGAAGCAATAGCAATAAACTAAACGATCAGAGTGCTAAGCTAACGGATGGGTCTTGTCCATCACATCATTATCTAATGATGTGAGCCCGTTCATCAAATGACAACACATGTCTATGGCTAGGAAACTTAACCATCTTTGATTAACGAGCTAGTCTAGTAGAGGCATACTAGGGACACTTTGTTTGTCTATGTGTTCACACGTGTACTAAGTTTCCGGTTAATACAATTCTAGCATAAATAATAAACATTTATCATGATATAAGGAAATATAACTAACAACTTTATTATTGCCTCTAGGGCATATTTCCTTCAGTCTTCCACTTGCACTAGAGTCACTATTCTAGATTACATAGTAATGATTCTAACACCCATGGAGTCTTGGTGCTGATCATGTTTTGCTCGTGAGAGAGGCTTAGTCAATGGGTCTGCAACATTCAAATCCGTATGTATTTTGCAAATCTCTATGTCTCCCTCCTTGACTTGATCGCGGATGGAATTGAAGCATCTTTTGATGTGCTTGGTTCTCTTGTGAAATCTGGATTCCTTTGCGAAGGTAATTGCACCAGTATTGTCACAAAAGATTTTCATTGGACCCGATGCACTAGGTATGACACCTAGATCGGATATGAACTCCTTCATCCAGACTCCTTCATTTGCTGCTTCCAAAGCAGCTATGTAGTCCGCTTCACATGTAGATCCCGCCACGATGCTCTGTTTGGAACTGCACCAACTTACAACTCCACCATTCAATATAAATATGTATCCGGTTTGCGACTTAGAGTCATCTGGATCAATGTCAAAGCTTGCATCGACGTAACCATTTACGACGAGCTCTTTGTCACCTCCATAAACGAGAAACATATCCTTAGTCCTTTTCAGGTATTTAAGTATGTTCTTGACCGATGTCCAATGATCCACTCCTGGATTACTTTGGTACCTCCCTACTATACTTATAGCAAGGCACACATCAGGTCTGGTACTCAGCATTGCATACATGATAGAACCTATAGCTGAGGCATAGGGAATGACTTTCATTTTCTCTCTATCTTCTGCAGTGGTCGGGCATTGAGTCTCACTCAAGTTCACACCTTGTAACACATGCAAGAACCCTTTCTTTGACTGATCCATTTTGAACTTCTTCAAAATCTTATCAAGGTATGTGCTTTGTGAAAGTCCAATTAAGCGTCTTGGTCTATCTCTATAGATCTTGATGCCCAATATGTAAGCAGCTTCACCGAGGTCTTTCATAGAAAAACTCTTATTCAAGTATCCTTTTATGCTATCCAGAAATTCTATATCATTTCCAATCAACAATATGTCATCCACATACAATATTAGAAATGCTACAAAGCTCCCACTCACTTTCTTGTAAATACAGGCTTCTCCAAAAGTCTGTATAAAACCATATGCTTTGATCACACTATCAAAACGTTTATTCCAACTCCGAGAGGCTTGCACCAGTCCATAAATAGATCGATGGAGCTTGCACACTTTGTTAGCACCCTTTGGATCGACAAAACCTTCTGGTTGCATCATATACAACTCTTCTTCTAGAAATCCATTCAGGAATGCAGTTTTGACGTCCATTTGCTAAATTTCATAATCATAAAATGCGGCAATTGCTAACATGATTCGGACAGACTTAAGCATCGCTACGGGTGAGAAAGTCTCATCGTAGTCAACTCCTTGAACTTATCGAAAACCTTTTGCAACAAATCAAGCTTTGTAGACAGTAACATTACCGTCAGCGTCGGTCTTCTTCTTGAAGACCCATTTATTTTCTATGGCTTGCCGATCATCGGGCAAGTCAACCAAGTCCACACTTTGTTCTCATACATGGATCCCATCTCAGATTTCATGGCCTCAAGCCATTTTGCGGAATCTGGGCTCAGCATCGCTTCCTCATAGTTTGTAGGTTCGTCATGGTCAAGTAACATGACCTCCTGAACAGGATTACCGTACCACTCTAGTGCGGATCTTACTCTGGTTGACCTACGAGGTTCGGTAGTAACTTGATCAGAAGTTTCATGATCATCATCATTAGCTTACTCACTAATTGGTGTAGGGATCACTGGAACTGATTTTTGTGATGAACTACTTTCCAATAAGGGAGCAGGTACAATTACCTCATCAAGTTCTACTTTCCTCCCACTCACTTCTTTCGAGAGAAACTCCTTCTCTAGAAAGGATCCATTCTTAGCAACGAATATCTTCCCTTCGGATCTGTGATAGAAGGTGTACCCAATAGTCTCCTTTGGGTATCCTATGAAGACACATTTCTCCGATTTGGGTTCGAGCTTATCAGGTTGAAGCTTTTTCACATAAGCATCGCAGCCCCAAACTTTAAGAAACGACAACTTGGGTTTCTTGCCAAACCACAGTTCATATGGTGTCGTCTCAACGGATTTAGATGGTGCCCTATTTAACGTGAATGCAAGCGTCTCTAAAGCATAACCCCAGAATGATAGCGGTAAATCAGTAAGAGACATCATAGATCGCACCATATCTAATAAAGTGCGGTTATGATGTTCGGACACACCATTATGCTGTGGTGTTCCGGGTGGCGTGAGTTGCGAAACTATTCCGCATTGTTCCAAATGAAGACCAAACTCGTAACTCAAATATTCACCTCCACGATCAAATCGTAGAAACTTTATTTTCTTGTTACGATGATTTTCCACTTCACTCTGAAATTCTTTGAACTTTTCAAATGTTTCAGACTTATGTTTCATCAAGTAGATATACCCATATCTGCTCAAATCATCTGTGAAGATCATAAAATAATGATACCGGCCGCGAGCCTCAACACTCATCGGATCGCATACATTCGTATGTATTATTTCCAACAAGTCTGTTGCTCGCTCCATTGTTCCGGAGAACGGAGTCTTAGTCATCTTACCCATGAGGCATGGTTCGCAAGCATCAAGTGATTCATAATCAATTGATTCCAAAAGCCCATCAGCATGGAGTTTCTTCATGCTCTTTACACCAATATGACCTAAACGGCGGTGCCACAAATAAGTTGCACTATCATTATTAAACATAGATCTTTTGGCTTCAATACTATGAATATGTGTATCACTACTATCGAAATTCAACAAAAATAAATCAAAGGTGCATGACCATAAAAGATATTACTCATATAAATAGAACAACCATTATTCTCTGATTTAAATGAATAACCGTCTCGCATCAAGCAAGATCCAGATATAATGTTCATGCTTAACATTGGCACCAAATAACAATTATTCAGGTCTAAAACTAATCCCGAAGGTAGATGTAGAGGTAGCGTGCCGATGGCGATCATATCGACTTTGGAACCATTTCCCACGTGCATCGTCACCTCGTCCTTAGCCAATCTTGCTTAATCCGTAGCCCATGTTTCGAGTTCCAAATATGAGCAACACAACCAGTATCAAATACCCAGGCGCTACTACGAGCATTAGTAAGGTACACATCAGTAACATGTATATCAAATATACCTTTCACTTTGCCATCCTTCTTATCCACCAAATACTTGGGGCAGTTCCGCTTCCAGTGACCAGTCCCTTTGCAGTAGAAGCACTCAGTCTCAGGCTTAGGTCGAGACTTGGGCTTCTTCACTTGAGCAGCAACCTGCTTGCCATTCTTCTTAAAGTTCCCCTTCTTCCCTTTGCCCTTTTTCTTGAAACTAGTGGTCTTGTTAACCATCAACACTTGATGCTCCTTCTTGATTTCTACCTCCGCAGCCTTCAGCATCGCGAAGAGCTCGGGAATTGTCTTATCCATCCCTTGCATATTATAGTTCATCACGAAGCTTTTGTAGCTTGGTGGCAGTGATTGAAGAACTCTATCAATGACACTATCAACAGGAAGATTAACTACCAGTTGAGTCAAGTGGTTGTGGTACCCAGACATTTTGAGTATGTGTTCACTGACAGAACTATTCTCCTCCATTTTCCAGTTGTAGAACTTATTGGAGACTTCATATCTCTCAATCCGGGCATTTGCTTGATATATTCACTTCAACTCCTGGAACATCTCATATGCTCCATGACGTTCAAAACGTCGTTGAAGTCCCGGTTCTAAGCCGTAAAGCATGGCACACTAAACTATGAGTAGTCATCAGCTTTGCTCTGCCAGGCGTTCACAACGTCTGGTGTTGCTCCTGCAGCGGGTCTTGCACCTAGCGGTGCTTCCAGGACATAATTCTTCTGTGCAGCAATGAGGATAATCCTCAAGTTACGGACCCAGTCCGTGTAGTTGCTACCATCATCTTTCAACTTAGCTTTCTCTAGGAGCGCATTAAAATTCAAAGGAACAGTAGCACGGGACATTTATCTACAAAAACATAGACATGCAAAATACTATCAGGTATTAAGTTCATGATAAATTAAAGTTCAATTAATCATATTACTTAAGAACTCCCACTTAGGTAGACATCCCTCTAATCATCTAAGTGATCACGTGATCCATCAACAAAACCATGTCCGATCATCACGTGAGATGGAGTAGTTTTCAATGGTGAACATCACTATGTTGATCATATCTACTATATGATTCACGCTCGACCTTTCGGTCTCAGTGTTCCGAGGCCATATCTCCATATGCTAGGCTCGTCAAGTTTAACCCGTGTATTTTGTGTGTGCAAAACTGGCTTGCACCCGTTGTATGTGAACGTAGAGCTTATCACACCCGATCATCACGTGGTGTCTCGGCACGACGAACTGTAGCAACGGTGTATACTCAGGGAGAACACTTGTACCTTGAAATTTAGTGAGAGATCACCTTATAATGCTACCGTCGTGCTAAGCAAAATAAGATGCATAAAAAGATAAACATCACATGCAATCAAATAAGTGATATGATATGGCCATCATCATCTTGTGCCTTTGATCTCCATCTCCAAAGCACCATCATGATCACCATCGTCACCGGCTTGACACCTTGATCTCCATCGAAGCATCGTTGTCGTCTCGCCAACTATTGCTTCTACGACTATCGCTACCGCTTAGTGATAAAGTAAAGCAATTACATGGCGACATCCACAAACGACGCTCGAGGTTCAGCACACCGAGCGGTGCATTAAGGACATAAGCCTTCTGTGCAGCAATGAGGACAATCCTCTGTTTACGGACCCAGTCCGCATAATTGCTACTATCAACTTTCAACTAAATTTTCTCCAGGAACATATGTTAAACAGTAGAACTAAAGCGTAAGCTACGACATAATTTGCAAAGACCTTTTGACTATGTTCATGATAATTAAGTTCATCTAATTATTTAATGAACTCCCACTTAGATAGACATCCCTCTAGTCATCTAAGTGATACATGATCCGAATCGACTAGACCGTGTCCGATCATCACGTGAGATGGACTAGCCATCAACGGTGAACATCTCCATGTTGATCGTATCTACTATACGACTCATGTTCGACCTTTCGGTCTCTTGTGTTCCGAGGCCATGTCTGTACATGCTAGGCTCGTCAAGTCAACCTAAGTGTTTCGCATGTGTAAATCTGGCTTACACCCGTTGTATGTGAACGTTAGAATCTATCACACCCGATCATCACGTGGTGCTTCGAAACAACGAACCTTCGCAACGGTGCACAGTTAGGGGGAACACGTCTCTTGAAATTTTAGTGAGGGATCATCTTATTTATGCTACCGTCGTTCTAAGCAAATAAGATGTAAACATGACAAACATCACATGCAAATCATAAAGTGACATGATATGGCCAATATCATCTTGCGCCTTTTGATCTCCATCTTCGAGGCGCGGCATGATCACCTTCGTCACCGGCATGACACCATGATCTCCATCATCATGATCTCCATCATCGTGTCTTCATGAAGTTGTCTCGCCAACTATTACTTCTACTACTATGGCTAACGGTTAGCATAAAGTAAAGTAATTACATGGCGTTTTCATTGACACGCAGGTCATACAATAAATTAAGACAACTCCTATGGCTCCTGCCAGTTGTCACACTCATCGACATGCAAGTCGTGATTCCTATTACAAGAACATGATCAATCTCATACATCACATATATAATTCATCACATCCTTTTGGCCATATCACATCACATAGCATACCCTGCAAAAACAAGTTAGACGTCCTCTAATTGTTGTTGCATGTTTTACGTAGCTGCTATGGGTTTCTAGCAAGAATGTTTCTTACCTACGCAAAAGCCACAATGGTGATATGCCAATTGCTATTTACCCTTCATAAGGACCCTCTTCATCGAATCCGATCCGACTAAAGTGGGAGAGACAGACACCCGCTAGCCACCTTATGCATCAAGTGCATATCAGTCGGTGGAACCTGTCTCACGTAAGTGTACGTGTAAGGTCGGTCCGGGCCGCTTCATCCCACAATGCCGCCGAATCAAGATAAGACTAGTAACGGTAAGCAAATTGAACAAATCATCGCCCACAACTACTTTGTGTTCTACTCGTGCATAGAATCTACGCATAGACCTAGCTCATGATGCCACTGTTGGGGAACGTAGCAGAAATTCAAAATTTTCTATGCATCACCAAGATCAATCTATGGAGTTTACTAGCAACGAGAGGGAAGGAGTGCATCTACATACCCTTGTAGATCGCGAGCGGAAGCGTTCAAGAGAACGGGGTTGATGGAGTCGTACTCGTCGTGATCCAAATCACCGATGATCCTAGCGCCGAACGGATGGCACCTCCGCGTTCAACACACGTACGGATGGGAGAGACATCTCCTCCTTCTTGATCCAGCAAGGGGGGAGGAGAGGTTGATGGAGATCCAGCAGCACGACGGCGTGGTGGTGGAAGCAGCGGGGATCCAACAGGGCTTTGCCAAGCGCTGCGGGAGGAGGGAGATGTGTCACGGGAGGGAGAGGGAGGCGCCAGGGCTTGGGGTCTCGCTGACCTCCCCTTCCCACATATATATAGGGGCAAGGGAGAGGGGGGCGCAGCCTTGGCCCTTCCTCCAAGGAAGGGTGCGGCCAGGGAGGAGTCCATCCTCCCCAAGGCACCTAGGAGGTGCCTTCCCCATTTAGGACTCTCCATTTCCCTTATCTCTTGGCGCATGGGCCTCTTGGGCCTGGTTCCCTTGGCCCATATAGGCCAAGGCGCACACCCCTACAGCCCATGTGGCCCCCCCGGGGCAGGTGGACCCCCTGGTGGACCCCCGGACCCCTTTTGGCACTCCCGGTACAATACCGATAATGCGCGAAACTTTTCCGGCGACCAAAACAAGACTTCCCATATATAAATCTTTACCTCCGGACCATTCCGGAACTCCTCGTGACGTCCGGGATCTCATCCGGGACTCCTAACAACTTTCGGGTTACCGCATACTAATATCTCTATAACCCTAGCATCACCGAACCTTAAGTGTGTAGACCCTACGGGTTCGGGAGACACGTAGACATGACCGAGACGACTCTCCGGCCAATAACCAACAGCGGGATCTGGATACCCATGTTGGCTCCCACATGCTCCTCGATGATCTCATCGGATGAACCATGATGTCGAGGATTCAATCAGTCCCGTATACAATTCCCTTTGTCAATCGGTATGTTACCTGCCCGAGATTCGATCGTCGGTATCCCAATACCTCGTTCAATCTCGTTACCGGCAAGTCTCTTTACTCGTTCCGTAACGCATGATCCCGTGGCTAACTCCTTAGTCACATTGAGCTCATTATGATGACGCATTACCGAGTGGGCCCAGAGATACCTCTCCGTCATACGGAGTGACAAATCCCAGTCTCGATTCGTGCCAACCCAACAGACACTTTCGGAGATACCTGTAGTGCACCTTTATAGCCACCCAGTTATCTTGTGACGTTTGGTACACCCAAAGCATTCCTACGGTATCCGGGAGTTGCACAATCTCATGGTCTAAGGAAACGATACTTGACATTAGAAAAGCTCTTAGCAAACGAACTACACGATCTTGTGCTATGCTTAGGATTGGGTCTTGTCCATCACATCATTCTCCTAATGATGCGATCCCGTTATCAACGACATCCAATGTCCATGGTCAGGAAACCATAACCATCTATTGATCAACGAGCTAGTCAACTAGAGGCTTACTAGGGACATGTTGTGGTCTATGTATTCACACATGTATTACGGTTTCCAGTTAATACAATTATAGCATGAACCATAGACAATTACCATGAACAAGGAAATACAATAATAACCATTTTATTATTGCCTCTAGGGCATATTTCCAACACCATATCGGTGGACTGAACTGCAGAATGCCAGAATAAGAGGGGGATAGCTAATCTTGTCGAAGACTACGCTTCTGGCCACCTCCATCTTGCGGCATGTAGAAGCGAGTAGATGGTAAGTTCACCAAGTAGCATCGCATAGCATAAACCTACCCGGCGATCCTCTCCACGTTGCCCTGTTAGAGAGCGATCATCGGGTTATATCTGGCACTTGGAAGGGTGTGTTTTATTAAGTATCCAGTTCTAGTTGTCATAAGGTCAAGGTACAACTCCAAGTCGTCTTGTTACCGAAGATCACGGCTATTCGAATAGATAAACTTCCCTACAGGGGTGCACCACATAACCCAACACGCTCGGTCCCCTATGGCCGGACACACTTTTCGGGGTCATGCCCGGCCTCGGAAGATCAACACATCACAGCCCCACCAAGGCACAACAGAGAGGTCAGCACGCCGGTCTAAATCCTATGCGCGCGGGAGTCTGGGCCCATCGCCCATTGCACACCTGCATGTTGCGTACGCGGCCGGAAGCAGACCTAGCCTAGCAGGCGTTCCAGTCCAATCCGGCGCGCGCCGCTCAGTCGCTGACGTCACGAAGGCTTCGGCTGATACCACGACATCGAGTGCCCATAACTATTCCCGCGTAGTTGGTTAGTGCGTATAGGCCAGTGGCCAGACTCAGATCAAATACGAAGATCTCGTTAAGCGTGTTAATTGGAGTATCCGCGAATGCCGACCAGGGCCAGGCCCACCTCTCTCCTAGGTGGTCTCAACCTGCCCTGTCGCTCTGCCACAAAGTAACAGTCGGGGCCGTCGGGAACCCAAGCCCACCTCTACTGGGATGGAGCCACCTGCCCCTTCAGCCCCCATCTCCGAACAGTATCATAAGTAATGTAACAGTATAAAGAATATAGCATATGCCTGTGATCACCTCCCGAAGTGATCACGGCCCAGTAGTATAGCATGGCAGACGGACAAGAGTGTAGGGCCACTGATGGAATACTATTATCCTATACTAAGCAATTAGGATTGCAGGTAAAGGTAACAACAGTAGTAGCAAGGACAGGCTATGCAGTAGAATAGGATTAACCGAAAGCAGTAACATGCTACACTACTCTAATGCAAGCGGTAGAGAGAAGGAATAAGCGATATTTGGTGATCAACGAGGGGCTTACCTGGTTGCTCTGGCAAGAAGGAGGGGTCGTCAACACCGTAGTCGAAGTGGGGGTCGCCGGTAGTCTCGGGGTCTACCGGAAAGAAGTAACGGAGGGGGAACACAATAAATAATAGAGCAATCAAAGCATCACAAAGTGTAACATGGCATTACACGGTGCTAGAGGTGACCTAACGTAGTAGTAGGTGCTACTGGCGAAGGGGGAAAACATCCGGGAAAGTATTCCCGGTGTTTGACGTTTTCAAACAGGTGAACCGGAGGGGGAAAGTTGCGTGTTTGCTATGCTAGGGATGTGTGGCGGACGAACGGGCTGCGTATCCGGATTTGTCTCGTCGTTTTGAGCAACTTTCATGTACAATTTTTTCCATCTGAGCTACGGTTTATTTATATTAATTTTTAAAGTTTTAAATTATTTTAATTCGAAAATTAAATGTTAAATTGCTATGGGTACACAGAGGTGTAACCACAGAAGGGCTTGTGTGGCTGACCAGTAGGCCCAGTTGACTTGGTCAACTGCCCAGTCAGCAGAGACTCACTGATGGGGCCAGTCAAAGTCAATAGTCCAGTCAGCATTGACTGTTGACTGGTCCAATTGACCAGTGGGTCCCAACTGTCATAGACTGTTTATCTAATCAGATAATTAAGGTTAATTAATAGGGTTAATTAGATTAATTAACAGGATTGATTAAGTTAATTAATTATCTTAATTAATTAATTGTTGTCTTTATTATTCTTTTTATTGTTCTGGGGCTAGGCCCACTTGTCATTGGCTCACAGGGGCCTAACGGGCAAACGGGCACGGGGCGCGGTCGGCACCCAACCCGGGTGAGGGCCGAGCGGGCGCGGCGCCGGAGGTGGCTGCGGACATGGTGGAGCAAGCAGCGCCGGGGTTGGGGCGGCGGAGCCGCGGCGAGCCAGTGGCCGTAGCGGGGGTGCCTGAGCGCGGGCGCGCGAGCGGACGCAGCCGTGGTGGCTCAGGGCGATGCGGAGCGCGGCCCAGCGTTACGGGATAGCGCGCGGCAGCAGAGGCGGGGGCTGGCATGAGGGGGCAGGGCGTCGCAGCAGGCGCGTCGACGCAACCACGCAGGGGGGCGGAGCCACGGCGAGGCGAGCAGCAGCACTAGCGGGTAGCACAGTTGCGGCTGCAGCAGGTAGAAGCGGCAGCGGTAGCAAGCCGAGATGGCGAGCGGGTGAGGGACGAAGCGCGAGCGTACGACGGTTACCACGGGGCAGGAGGGAAGGAGGGGGGTCCTGCTCACGTTCGTTGCAGGGGTACAGGGGCGTCGAGGCTCGGTGGAGCCGGTGTGACACCCAAGTTTTTAATTGGATTTTTCAAAAGATTTTATTTGACTTGAGGGAGGTGATTTAAATTTTTCTTCAAAAGAACTCTCCCTTTCAAATATTTTTTTATGTCAAAAGTTTATTTGGATTCACCCAAGACCTGTCTTTGGTCTTGGAGGTTCTTGCTTTTTATTTGGACTCAAGACAAAATACTTTTCACTTGGAAAAAAATGCCTTTTGAAAATCTCTTTGAAATTTGCACTATGGCTTTTGGAATAATCCTTTACCACTTTCAACAATTCCCTCTTGCCATGGCCTTAGTGCAAATCCATTCCCCTAACCCTCCCCTCATCTTTGGATCATGTTTTGCATCAAATCCAGCAAGTTGAACCTCCCCTATGTTTATTTTCCATTTAAATCTTATTCAAATAAATTTCTGTCTTCTATTCTATCCATTGGTGATTTACAAAGGAACTCTACTTTCTGTTTTGATTTTTGCCCCCAAACCAACTCTCCTCCCTAGTCCTTTGAACCCTCAACCAAGATCCATGAAGATCCACTGGTCTTTAGTTCAAATTTTTCAAACTACACTTACTGCAAGTTTGGACCAGATTTGTCAAATTTGGTGAAATTCATTCAAATCCTTTTCCAAAAATTCCAAGTAAAATCAGGCAGCCTCTGGGTGCATTGAGTGGTCACCTCACCAAGTTACAGCCCCAGAAAAAAATTTCTCATTGCCAAATCTTTCTGTCGAACACCTGCAGTGCAATGTCAAAATCAGGTTCAGAAAGTTCAGAGAACAGTTCAGTGGCTTACTGTCGTTTTCTTCAGAGATGGTTGTCGATCTCACCAGTGCCACTGTGTCGCCTTGCTACTCGTCCCCTCCCCCTTGTTCCTGCACCACACGAACGCCTGGCACCTTGCGGACGTCGGCGACGAGCAGCAGAAGGTGCGCCGCCCCGTGACCGACGCCAGCGGCGGCTTTGCGGCCGCCAGCGGGAGGCACGGCGCTGACGGCGCCACCCAGCGCCGCTCAAGCCACCGGAGCTCGCCGCGTGGCCTTCCACTCCCCCGAACACGCTGCCGCTCTCGTCGTGAACCGCAGGGCGCGGAGTGCGCTCTCTGCCGCCGTCGAGCCCGTGCGGCCATCTCACCGTGGACCGACACCATTACGCCAAGACCAACTCCGTTTAGCTGTGGAATGACACCAGTACCCTCCACTGATGCTGCTTGGCCACTCAAACCTCCTGCCAATCCACTACATCGTCGTAATCGCTCGCCGGAGATTCTCCGTTCACGGCCACCCCGTCGATCCGCCTATAAATAGAGGCCCCGAGCTTCAACTCGAGCACACACCATCCCTGCACTCCACCTAGAGCACGCCTAGCCACTGGAAGAGCCCCGAGGAGGTCTCCTTCCTCGACTCCGGCCGCCGCGACCCGCCACGGGATCCAGCTCGATTCGCCCCCGTGTGTGCACCTCCGCCTCCCTTCTCTTGCCAGTAGCTTCACTATGCATCTCTCCTTCTGACCCGCGCTTCAATTCGAAGTTTGCAGCCCTCCACCGGAGTTCCCCACCATCACCCGAGCCGCCGTTCGCCGGAGATAGTGTCGCCGTCGACGTGGTGCTCCCCGTTGGTCGAGTCCTACACCCACCGACGCGGAAGAACATGCTGAAGCTCTCGGTACCCTCCGATCCTCCTAACTCGCCGTGGTTCGACGCCGGCATCCACCGCAGTCTTCGGGCGCCGGCGAGCTTTTCAAACCTGGCATGTGGACCCCGCATGTCAGCCTCTGTTATATTCTCCCTCGAACCGTTTTCTGTTGGCGCCTTCGGGCAAATACGCTTTCGCTCTTGAGCTTGCGCATTTCCAATCGAACCGTTTTCTGTTTTCTAAGTTAAAACCCTGGAACTTTTCTGTTTCATTACAGATAAGTCCCTGGACAGAAACCTTTATAACTTTTTAATAAAAAAGGATTTTTGAGTGATTCTTTTTCTGACAATCTTAAAATTTCGTCTAGTTTTTTATGGGATTTATTTGAAAAATATTTGGAGAAGTTTCTGTGCACCCATTGGTTTTCACGTTAGTACCCGTTTTTCATGATTGCCGTAGGTTCCGGAAGAGGTGACGGAGCCGCGAACTTCGCCGAGCTAGACTCCGACTTCTCCGAACCAGGCAAGCATGTTTGAACATTTGATATGATAAGTGTTTTGCATGTTTGCTTGAAAGTTTGTGCGTGGCATATGAGTGTCGGTAAATAACTCGTTGCTTGTAAGGCAACTGCCCGCATGTTCCAAAGTTGCGATGATCTCTGATGAGAGATGGCCTAATCATGTGGTGACATGAAGGGCAGCAAGGTGGTACTGTTGTAGCATACCAGCCTTGCGTCATCCGACTTTCTCTGACGTTAACGTGGACGGAGTCACGTTATCGTTCTTTTCCCCGCATGTTCCAAAGTTGCGATGATCTCTGATGAGAGATGGCCTAATCATGTGGTGACATGAAGGGCAGCAAGGTGGTACTGTTGTAGCATGCCAGCCTTGCGTCATCCGACTTTCTCCGACGTTAACGTGGACGGAGTCACGTTATCGTCCTTTCCCCCTTCCGTGCTACCACATGTTTCATTTTCCAGGATGCGGTTTAGTAAGTTGGTAACCTCTTTCCGTGTACACACCAAACAGAGAGGCCGGGATGATGGTACCTTGGCCCAGGATTAAAGCCAGTCATCCGGTCAGGGAGCATGGGTGTTTCCGGTTGGGACCGAGAGGGGGGGCACCCCCTTAGAGCGCGCGTATAGAAATTTGATCCCATGCTACGCGAGGTTGTAGCCTCCCCGTCTCAAGGTTTTTCTTGAACGTTGCCGAGGGTGATCCCTGGCTTCGGAAGGTTGAATTGGGTGTGTACTGGTTAGACGTGTTTCTTCCAAAACACCGTAAACGGAACTAGTCCCCGTGACTACTGAAATCCGTTGGCTGTGGTTAAGTACAAACTCTGCAGATTCAATTCCTTCCAAATCATCGTATCCATGATCAAGTAGTGTAATCAGTATATCCATATCTATCCGCGTGAAAAACTTGTCCCCGGTGAAAAAGCTCAAGTGGTAAATCCAGTTAAATTATTATTCCTGTGGATGGACTAACTTTATATTTGTCTCGTACTTGTGATAATTTATGTTCCCGAACTATTGTATTATTGAGCTACAATATAAGCCCTTTATGTGACGTCGCTCAGACGTCCGACTGTGGCATGTTCGTCTTTTATTTTCTGTTATAAGCCCTTTATGTGATGTCGCTCAGACGTCCGACTGTGGCATTATTATTATTCTTGCAGTTTCCTCTCGAGGAGTCATTCAGACACTCGTTTGGCACCAGTATTACTATTCTTGCATTTTCCGCTCGAGGAGTCATTCAGACACTCGTTTGGCACCAGTATTACTATTCTTGCATTTTCCGCTCGAGGAGTCATTCAGACACTCGTTTGGCACCAGTATTACTATTCTTGCATTTTCCGCTCGAGGAGTCATTCAGACACTCGTTTGGCACCAGTATTACTATTCTGCAGTTTCCGCTCGAGGCGTCATTCAGACCCTCGCTTGGCACCCAGTATTTATTATCTCTATGTCTGAACGCACTGGATAAATTGTTCATATGCTTTATGTTTACATTTGTTGTATCTTATGTCCGAACTGTCTTGCGAGTACTTTCATAGTACTCACCTGGCTTGTTGATTTGGCCAGATGTTGACGAAGGCAATCTCTTGGATGAAGAGTTTGATAGCGCGTCCGACGCCTAGAGGAGCCCCAGTCAGTCCTGCGCGATCCCGGATTTTGGTCACTTGTATTATATACGCTTCCGCCACCCGCAATAAGTCTCCTCGAGCCTCACTCCGACGCTCGAAGAGCTGTAGTCTTCAGGAGTCATATCACTCGCTTCGCGGTGATATTTCCACCACCGTTATTATCGTGAGTTAGTAGTATGCCACCCTATCCGCCGTCTTGTTTTAGCGGCGTGCATGTAATAAATTGTTGGGCATCCTCCGCTCAACCTTGTATTATATTCAGTACTCCTGGTATTTTTCTTCTGTGACCAAGATATTGTCTACCAGTGAGAAGGAATTCTTCCTTACTGGTCCGTAAAAGGGATTGGTCTATCAATAATTATTTTATTGAAAACCCGGTCGTGACAAGCTTGGTATCAGAGCCAGGCTGACTGTAGGAAGCCACTAGGTGCGATCGCTAATCGGTTATTAGCGTTTTCGTGCTTTTTCAGCTTTTTGCAATTGTAGCTATTTTCTGTTGGTCATCATAAATTTATGACATGACTACTCAGAATTTTTGCCTACTTTTGTAGATGGCTGGCAGCAGCTGTGAGAATCGAGTGTTCACGAACGTGCCCGAGGGGTTTGTCAAGCTCCTCGTCTCCATCACCAAGCTCGCGATCGGGCCAGCAGCTCGCCCGGAGTTCACACTCTATCAGCACAAGCTCAGTGACGACGTGTCTATGCACCAAGCTGTGGTGCAATTCAAGGGAGGACGTTCTGCAGCTCGCCACTTCCGTTTTTTGGGAAGGGCCATGCCTACGGAGAGGCATGCCATGTAGATGGCTGCCCGTGAGGCGATAGCTCGCCTTCGGGACATCCTTCCTACGATGAAGACTCGTCGCTACTGCTACCTCCCATGCCATGTGCCATACACCAGTCACTATGCGTTCGCCTGCCATCGGGGAGAGCGAGATGAAGCCATCGAGATGGTTGTGGAATATCTCAAGGCTCTGGAGGAGTCTTTCGACAACCTCGTGGACGATCTTGTGGCTGCCCGCATGGACTTAGTCCGGGGCGGTCCTGCCAGCAGGAAGGAGCTTCTCCACACGGCGCCACCTCTGACATTCGTCTCGTCTTCAGCCTCGTATGCACCGGCCGTTTTGGCCACTGCTCGCCGTCTGCCTACCACTGAGGAGTTCGACCGAGTCATCGCTCCTACTCCAGTCAGAGCCGCACCGCCTGCCGCACCCGCTCTACCACCAGTCGCCCCCGCACCATCACCGCAGCGCAGCGTTGCGCGCCAGGAGCCAGCTAGAGAGGAGGTGGAGGTGGATTCTCCTGGACCGCTGAGTCTTGCCATCGGCAAGGGGAAGGAAATCTTCACCATCTCCGACTGAGAGCACCGAGTAGCCGCGCGTTATGTCTGCTTGTATGATGTGCTATTTTATCTGTACGCTAGTTTGTATTGGTGTGTTTGCTGCCTTCCGGAGTAGTACGCTAGTCTAAATAACATGTCAGGATGTGTACGCGCATCCTGAGTGTTGTATCGTGTGTTTGTATTTCGCGTGTAAGATTTGTGTTAAGCAGTCTTTTCTTCGTGCGAAACCGCTTATATTTTTCCTTGAAAACCTTGAGATCTTTTAAATTTGTTGCCTTTGCAAGATTTTCCTTGTGCTGCACAGTTTTTCTCATGGGTTTTGCACAATAATACCCCAGACTGGAAAAATGTCTCGCCCATGGACTCGCTCCATGCCCAATCAGCCAGAAGAGGTTTATGGGACTCAGACTAGCAACAATTTCACTCAGGGTCAGTCCAGTCAACAAGACAGCGAAGCAGCCCTGTCTCAAGTATGCCGTCTCTTCGAGCAAAGCCAGCAACAGCACCAAGAGATGATGAATCATGTCATCAATATGGGAAACCACCGTGAGCCCTATCAACAGCATTCCAAGTTATCTGAGTTACAGAAGACTTGCCCCTCAACTTTTGCTCACACCGATAGGCCGCTGGAAGCCGATGATTGGCTTCGTGACATTGAAAGGAAGCTGATCATTGCTCAGTTCTCAGATCATGAGAAGGTGCTTTATGCACCACACTACCTTACTGGAGCAGCTGCAGCATGGTGGGAAAATTTCCTACACATGCATCCCAGTGAACACAACATCACCTGGGAAGAGTTCAAGGAAGGCTTCCGTGGGGCACACATCCCCAGGAGCATCCTAAAGATCAAGAAGAGGGAGTTTGATGACCTGAAGCAGAGAGGCATGTCAGTAACAGAATACAATGGTCAGTTTACCCAGCTGTCTCGTTATGCCTACGACGAGCACATGACAGAAAATAAGAAGATGGAAAAATTCCTGGACGGCCTGGCACCAGCACTAAGATGCCAACTGATTGTACACACCTTCCCGGATTTTAAGACTCTGGTGGACAAGGCCATTACCTTAGAGAATGAGCGCCGTAGTCTGGAAGATATCCGTAAGCGAAAGAGGGACAAGACGACTCTTGCTCGCAACAACCGAAGCAAGGCTGAGGTTCCACGAACAGAAGCAAGGAGATCCACGACTACTGATCCAAGGCCCGTCGGACAGTTTCATGCCAGGGATAAGGAGTACACATACCGTCCAGGGGTCACCTGCTATGCTTGTGGTCAAGAAGGGCACTATGCTAAACAGTGCCCAAAGCCAAAGAACTCGGCACCCAAGCCAAACAATGGTGGGAACAATCTAGCCCCCAAGCGCAACAATTTCAACCCCAACAACAACCACCGGAAGGGTCACCCGAACCATGTGACCAGGGAAGAGGCGCAGAATGCCCCAGACATCGTGCTCGGTACGTTCCCTGTCAACACAGTACCTGCCACGGTTTTGTTTGATTCTGGAGCTTCCCATTCGTTCGTTTCGAAGAGTTTTGTTTTGCAACATGGTTTTCCGATACTTCCCTTGGAAAAATCTATGATCATCAAGTCCCCCGGAAATAAGCAAATCGCTCAGGGTTACTGCCGAGGAGTGGTCATTGAGTTCGAAGGACTACAATTCCACGCGAATCTCATCGTGTTGGAGAGTAAGGGACTGGATGTCATTTTAGGGATGGACTGGTTGACCACCAACAAAGGATTCATTGACTGTTTCAATTGGACCGTGATTCTCACTCACCATCATGGCAAGACAATAAGAGTTTTCGCTCAAGAAAGGCCACGATCACAGCAACCAAAACTGAACAAAATGGACATTGCAGAACTGAGAAAGGTTCCAGTGGTATGCGAGTTTCCTGATGTGTTCCCTGAAGAACTACCAGGCATGCCACCAGACCGAGAGATAGAATTCAGCATCGAACTAGCACCTGGCACCGCTCCCATCTATAAGAAGCCATATAGAATGGCACCCTCAGAATTGATGGAGTTGAAGAAGCAGATAAAAGAATTATTGGACAAAGGATTTATTCGAGCCAGCTCTTCACCATGGGGTTCGCCAGTGTTGTGCGCCAAGAAGAAGGATGGGACACTGAGACTGTGTATAGACTATCGAGCCCTCAATATGGTCACCATCAAAAACAAATATCCGATGCCACGGATAAATGATTTGTTTGACCAGCTCGCACAAGCCAAGGTATTCTCAAAGATTGATTTGAGATCGGGATATCACCAATTGAAAGTACGGACAGAAGATATCCCCAAGACAGCATTCACTTCCAGATATGGGTTATACGAGTTTACAGTGATGCCTTTTGGACTAACGAACGCCCCCGCATATTTCGTCCACCTCATGAACAAAGTGTTCATGAAATTCATGGACAAATTTGTTGTGGTATTCATTGACGATATTCTGGTTTACTCAAGGACACCAGAAGAGCATGCTGAGCACCTCAGAATTGTTTTGGGAGAATTGAGGAAACATCAGTTGTACGCCAAATTTAGCAAGTGCGAATTTTGGCTAAGACAAGTTGGTTTCTTAGGCCATATACTGAACCAAGAAGGTGTGGCCGTAGACCCAGAAAAAGTCAAGGCCATACTGGACTGGAAGCCACCCGCCAACGTTACTGATGTGCGGAGTTTCCTAGGAATGGCCGGATATTACAGAAGATTTATTGAAGGATTCTCCACTGTGGCAAAACCTATGACACAGTTGCTCAAGAAGGACAAGAAATTTGTATGGACGGAAGCATGCGAGAAAAGCTTCCAAGAACTCAAGAAGAAGCTGACAACCGCACCGGTCTTAACTGTGCCAGACATACACAAGAGTTTTGAAGTGTATTGTGACGCATCCCGAAAAGGTCTCGGATGTGTACTAATGCAGGATGGCAAAGTTGTCGCATATGCCTCCAGGCAGCTGCGAAAACATGAGAAAAATTACCCAACACATGACTTGGAGCTAGCAGCAGTTATTCATGCACTCAAGGAGTGGAGGCACTTTCTGTTGGGAAATCGCTGTGAAATATACACCGACCATAAGAGCCTCAAATATATTTTCACACAGCCAGAGCTAAATTTACGCCAACGACGCTGGTTGGAATTGGTCAAGGACTATGATGTCGGCATTCACTACCATCCAGGGAAAGCAAATGTAGTGGCAGATGCCCTTAGTCGAAACCCCAGCCCGGACAATGACGGTCCGCAAAACTTGAGGCCTGAGTTTCAGCAAGAGTTCGCTAGGCTCAACATGATGTTAGTCTCTGAGGGCACCGTATCAAATCTGGAGATACAACCCACCCTGGTGGAACAAATTAAGAAGGCTCAACAGGGACATCCCAGCATCGAAGGCATAAAGAAGAAAATGAACCTTGGTAAGGCTTCAGAGTTCATCACAGACAGTGAAGGAACTTTATGGTACGGAGACAGACTTTGCGTACCTAACATTGAGGAACTCAAGCAACAAATCTTAACCGAAAGCCACACCGCTCCATACTCGATCCATCCTGGAGGAACCAAAATGTACAAGGACATTCAGGAAAGATTTTGGTGGCACGGTATGAAAAGAGATATAGCCACATTCATTGCTTGTTGCGATTCATGTCAGCGCATCAAGGCCGAGCATCAAAAGCCAGCAGGACTACTCCAGCCAAACAGGATACCGGAGTGGAAATCGGATGAAATAGGAATGGATTTCATCATCGGACTACCCCGATCACAACGTGGGAATGACGCCATATGGGTCATCACAGACCGACTAACCAAGGTTGCTCATTTCATTCCCGTGAAGACTACCTACTCCACACAAAGACTGGCCAAACTTTATCTAGCCCGTATAGTTTGCTTGCACGGAGTCCCAAAGACTATAATATCAGACCGAGGCACCCAATTCGTCTCCAAATTTTGGGATCACCTACAACAAGCCCTGGGCACGCAACTAGCTTTCAGTACAGCATACCACCCTCAGACTGATGGACAAACGGAACGTGTAAATCAAATCCTAAAGGATATGCTAAGAGCCTGTGTGCTCACCTATGGATCCAGTTGGGAAGAGAGTTTGCCGTATGTCGAATTCACTTACAACAACAGTTACCAAGCCAGCTTGCAAATGGCACCTTTTGAAGCATTGTACGGACGGAGGTGTCGTACCCCACTGAATTGGTCAGAAACAGGTGACAGCCGTATCTTCGGCCCAGACATGCTTAAAGAGGCCAAGGAGAAAGTTAAACAAATCAGGGACAGACTCAAGACAGCACAGAGCCGACAAAAGAGCTACTATGATCAGAAGCATCGTGAGGTCAACTTTGAACCTGGTGATTCCGTATACCTCCGAGTATCTCCTATGAGGGGTCTGCAACGGTTCAAAATTAAGGGGAAGCTAGCCCCAAGATTTATTGGACCATTTTGTGTAAAGGCACGAAGAGGCACGGTAGCCTACCAACTAGACCTACCCAAGGAGCTGTCAGACGTCCATGACGTATTCCACGTCTCACAGTTGAGGAAATGTGTGAGTAACCCGGAGAAGCATGTACCTCATGAGAACATTGATATGCAACCAGATCTCACCTACAGAGAGAGGCCAATAAAAATATTGGAAGAGTCTGAACGGAGGACCCGTCAGAAAACGACAAAGTTTTTCAGAGTTCAGTGGAGCAACCACACTGAGGATGAAGCTACATGGGAAAGGGAAGATTTCCTCCGGGCAGAGTATCCATATCTATTTGAGGATCAGCAGAAATCTCGAGGACGAGATTTTTCCTAAGGGGGTAGGTGTTGTGACACCCAAGTTTTTAATTGGATTTTTCAAAAGATTTTATTTGACTTGAGGGAGGTGATTTAAATTTTTCTTCAAAAGAACTCTCCCTTTCAAATATTTTTTATGGCAAAAGTTTATTTGGATTCACCCAAGACCTGTCTTTGGTCTTGGAGGTTCTTGCTTTTTATTTGGACTCAAGACAAAATACTTTTCACTTGGAAAAAAATGCCTTTTGAAAATCTCTTTGAAATTTGCACTATGGCTTTTGGAATAATCCTTTACCACTTTCAACAATTCCCTCTTGCCATGGCCTTAGTGCAAATCCATTCCCCTAACCCTCCCCTCATCTTTGGATCATGTTTTGCATCAAATCCAGCAAGTTGAACCTCCCCTATGTTTATTTTCCATTTAAATCTTATTCGAATAAATTTCTGTCTTCTATTCTATCCATTGGTGATTTACAAAGGAACTCTACTTTCTGTTTTGATTTTTGCCCCCAAACCAACTCTCCTCCCTAGTCCTTTGAACCCTCAACCAAGATCCATGAAGATCCACTGGTCTTCAGTTCAAATTTTTCAAACTACACTTACTGCAAGTTTGGACCAGATTTGTCAAATTTGGTGAAATTCATTCAAATCCTTTTCCAAAAATTCCAAGTAAAATCAGGCAGCCTCTGGGTGCATTGAGTGGTCACCTCACCAAGTTACAGCCCCAGAAAAAAAATTCTCATTGCCAAATCTTTCTGTCGAACACCTGCAGTGCAATGTCAAAATCAGGTTCAGAAAGTTCAGAGAACAGTTCAGTGGCTTACTGTCGTTTTCTTCAGAGATGGTTGTCGATCTCACCAGTGCCACTGTGTCGCCTTGCTCCTCGTCCCCTCCCCCTTGTTCCTGCACCGCACGAACGCCTGGCACCTTGCGGACGTCGGCGACGAGCAGCAGAAGGTGCGCCGCCCCGTGACCGACGCCAGCGGCGGCTTTGCGGCCGCCAGCGGGAGGCACGGCGCTGACGATGCCACCCAGCGCCGCCCAAGCCACCGGAGCTCGCCGCGTGGCCTTCCACTCCCCCGAACACGCTGCCGCTCTCGTCGTGAACCGCAGGGCGCGGAGCGCGCTCTCTGCCGCCGTCGAGCCCGTGCGGCCATCTCACCGTGGACCGACACCATTATGCCAAGACCAACTCCGTTTAGCTGTGGAATGACACCAGTACCCTCCACTGATGCTGCCTGGCCACTCAAACCTCCTGCCAATCCACTGCATCGCCGTAATCGCTCGCCGAAGATTCTCCGTTCATGGCCACCCCGTCGATCCGCCTATAAATAGAGGCCCCGAGCTTCAACTCGAGCACACACCATCCCTGCACTCCACCTAGAGCACGCCTAGCCACTGGAAGAGCCCCGAGGAGGTCTCCTTCCTCGACTCCGGCCGCCGCGACCCGCCACGGGATCCAGCTCGATTCGCCCCCGTGTGTGCACCTCCGCCTCCCTTCTCTTGCCAGTAGCTTCACTATGCATCTCTCCTTCTGACCCGCGCTTCAATTCGAAGTTTGCAGCCCTCCACCGGAGTTCCCCACCATCACCCGAGCCGCCGTCCGCCGGAGATAGTGTCGCCGTCGACGTGGTGCTCCCCGTTGGTCGAGTCCACCACCCACTGACGCAGAAGAACACGCTGAAGCTATCGGTACCCTCCGATCCTCCTAACTCGCCGTGGTTCAACGCCGGCGTCCACCGCAGTCTTCGGGCGCCGGCGAGCTTTTCAAACCTGGCATGTGGACCCCGCATGTCAGCCTCTGTTATATTCTCCCTCGAACCGTTTTCTGTTGGCGCCTTCGGGCAAATACGCTTTCGCTCTTGAGCTTGTGCATTTCCAATCGAACCGTTTTCTGTTTTCTCAGTTAAAACCCTGGAACTTTTCTGTTTCATTACAGATAAGTCCCTGGACAGAAACCTTTATAACTTTTTAATAAAAATGGATTTTTGAGTGATTCTTTTTCTGAAAATCTTCAAATTTTGTCTAGTTTTTTATGGGATTTATTTGAAAAATATTTGGAGAAGTTTCTGTGCACCCATTGGTTTTCACATTAGTACCCGTTTTTCATGATTGCCGTAGGTTCCGGAAGAGGTGACGGAGCCGCGAACTTCGCCGAGCTAGACTCCGACTTCTCCTAACCAGGCAAGCATGTTTGAACATTTGATATGATAAGTGTTTTGCATGTTTGCTTGAAAGTTTGTGCGTGGCATATGAGTGTCGGTAAATACCTCGTTGCTTGTAAGGCAACTGCCCGCATGTTCCAAAGTTGCGATGATCTCTGATGAGAGATGGCCTAATCATGTGGTGACATGAAGGGCAGCAAGGTGGTACTGTTGTAGCATACCAGCCTTGCGTCATCCGACTTTCTCCGACGTTAACGTGGACGGAGTCACGTTATCGTTCTTTTCCCCGCATGTTCCAAACTTGCGATGATCTCTGATGAGAGATGGCCTAATCATGTGGTGACATGAAGGGCAGCAAGGTGGTACTGTTGTAGCATGCCAGCCTTGCGTCATCCGACTTTCTCCGACGTTAACGTGGACGGAGTCACGTTATCGTCCTTTCCCCCTTCCGTGCTACCACATGTTTCATTTGCCAGGATGCGGTTTAGTAAGTTGGTAACCTCTTTCCGTGTACACACCAAACAGAGAGGCCGGGATGATGGTACCTTGGCCCAGGATTAAAGCCAGTCATCCGGTCAGGGGGCATGGGTGTTTCCGGTTGGGACCGAGAGGGGGGGGCACCCCCTTAGAGCGCGCGTATAGAAATTTGATCCCATGCTACGCGAGGTTGTAGCCTCCCCGTCTTAAGGTTTTTCTTGAACGTTGCCGAGGGTGATCCCTGGCTTCGGAAGGTTGAATTGGGTGTGTACTGGTTAGACGTGTTTCTTCCAAAACACCGTAAACGGAACTAGTCCCCGTGACTACTGAAATCCGTTGGCTGTGGTTAAGTACAAACTCTGCAGAGTCCATTCCTTCCAAATCATCGTATCCATGATCAAGTAGTGTAATCAGTATATCCATATCTATCCGCGTGAAAAACTTGTCCCCGGTGAACAAGCTCAAGTGGTAAATCCAGTTAAATTATTATTCCTGTGGATGGACTAACTTTATATTTGTCTCGTACTTGTGATAATTTATGTTCCCGAACTATTGTATTATTGAGCTACAATATAAGCCCTTTATGTGACGTCGCTCAGACGTCCGACTGTGGCATGTTCGTCTTTTATTTTCTGTTATAAGCCCTTTATGTGATGTCGCTCAGACGTCCGACTGTGGCATTATTATTATTCTTGCAGTTTCCTCTCGAGGAGTCATTCAGACACTCGTTTGGCACCAGTATTACTATTCTTGCATTTTCCGCTCGAGGAGTCATTCAGACACTCGTTTGGCACCAGTATTACTATTCTTGCATTTTTCGCTCGAGGAGTCATTCAAACACTCGTTTGGCACCAGTATTACTATTCTTGCATTTTCCGCTCGAGGAGTCATTCAGACACTCGTTTGGCACCAGTATTACTATTCTTGCATTTTCCGCTCGAGGAGTCATTCAGACACTCGTTTGGCACCAGTATTACTATTCTTGCATTTTCCGCTCGAGGAGTCATTCAGACACTCGTTTGGCACCAGTATTACTATTCTTGCATTTTCCGCTCGAGGAGTCATTCAGACACTCGTTTGGCACTAGTATTACTATTCTGCAGTTTCCGCTCGAGGCGTCATTCAGACCCTCGCTTGGCACCCAGTATTTATTATCTCTATGTCTGAACGCACTGGATAAATTGTTCATATGCTTTCTGTTTACATTTGTTGTATCTTATGTCCGAACTGTCTTGCGAGTACTTTCATAGTACTCACCTGGCTTGTTGATTTGGCCAGATGTTGACGAAGGCAATCTCTTGGATGAAGAGTTTGATAGCGCGTCCGACGCCTAGAGGAGCCCCAGTCAGTCCTGCGCGATCCCGGATTTTGGTCACTTGTATTATATACGCTTCCGCCACCCGCAATAAGTCTCCTCGAGCCTCACTCCGACGCTCGAAGAGCTGTAGTCTTCAGGAGTCATATCACTCGCTTCGCGGTGATATTTCCACCACCGTTATTATCGTGAGTTAGTAGTATGCCACCCTATCCGCCGTCTTGTTTTAGCGGCGTGCATGTAATAAATTGTTGGGCATCCTCCGCTCAACCTTGTATTATATTCAGTACTCCTGGTATTTTTCTTCTGTGACCAAGATATTGTCTACCAGTGAGAAGGAATTCTTCCTTACTGGTCCGTAAAAGGGATTGGTCTATCAATAATTATTTTATTAAAAACCCGGTCGTGACAGCCGGTGAGGAGGAGGCAGGGGACGACGCGAGGTGGGGAGGAGACGAGGTCGAGGTGGCATGGCGACGGCGGAGCGGTGGTGAGCGCTGGCACCGGGGATCGGCTCAGGTGCCGATCCAGATCCAGCGAGAGGGGAAGCTCCGGCCAGGTGGTCCTCCGTGCAGCGGCGACAGGGGCGACGGGCGGCGAACGACGAGGCACCAGGGCGCCGGTTGCCTGCCCCGATCCAGATCGGGACCGAGTGGAGGGGCGCGAGGGGAGAGTGGGGGTCGGGGAGAGAAGTGGGGGGGTTTGGGTTTCGGTCGGACGGACCAGGGGTATGTAGGCGCGGCTGGGCCGGCCTGGTTTGCCCAAAGGCCAGCTGGGCCGGGGCCCAGCGGGGGGGTTCTTTTATTTTTGTTTGCTTTCCTTTTATCTTTTGATTATTTTTCTTTTACGGTTTTATTTTAATTCTTGAACTAATTTTGTTCTATACATCACAAAGTGAATTCCTACTTTAGTGTCACACCATCACCCACTACCACAAAAAGTTTTACCCAAAACTAAATAGATTAGTATTTTGTAAAATATCAAAGGCATTTATTTAATTGTTTCAACTATTGTTTTAACCACTTTAGAGTATTTAAGCATTTTACAAAAGTGTGATTCCTCCACCATAATTGCCTATGCATTATTTGGCATAACCCAAACATTTTAGTTTTAATATTTGAAAACTTTTATCGTTTGACTTTAAGTCAAATTTGAGTCTGAATCGCTTTTAAACTAACACGAGTTTATCGATAGTAATCGAGGGGATGTGGCATCATTAGCAGAGGTTCACTGTAGCTTAATTATTCGGGCGTCACAATTCTCCTCCACTACAAGAAATCTCGTCCTGAGATTTTAAGAGGTGGAGTAAGGGGAAAGATCTGGTTACGAAATTCTAGCGATTCTTCTTGGTCTTAGTTGCTCTTCTCGAAGAGGTCGATCCATTACATTGATGTCTCCATTTCTCTGCTTCAGGTCATCTTGACGAAGTAGTCGTCCTTTCTTCAGCATCCTCCACGTACTTACAAAAGTTAAGAAGGGAAAACTCTATAAGGATGGATTCCAACAAAATCGAGCATTAGATGGTTAACTCAGGGGAAGAAGCATAAGTATCTCTCGAATTGAAACTTAAGATGATATCGAGAGCCAAGTAAGAAGGTACCATGAGAAGTTTCAGCGGGTAGGCAATCGTTCGAAGCCTGAACAAGGTGTGAAAGGGGTCCAGGGCAACGAGAATAAGTATTGCGTCTGATACCAGAATTGATGATCTCTCGAAAGGTGGCTCGTGAATTACCTACGAAGCCAAGCATGAGGATAACTTTAGCAACAGGGGTGTACAGGAGAGTCGGATTTCGATCCTGTGGATCTGTGGGTTATGGGCCCACCATGTGGGGTAAAAGTAGAAAGGGCGGTGATATTTTGCACAGTCATGATAACAAGGCATGTCAGAGGATAGCCTGTCAGTTATGTCAGCAACACGTTGGTACCAAGGGTGAGGGATGAAGAGAACCATTTTCCTGCTCGTTGAATGAGGCAAACCAATAGGCAAAGTTCTCGTCCATCGGTGGCTACCGGAATGTCATCAACAATAGTAACAGGGTCTTGCTGACAGAATTGTACACCGTGGTGTTTACATAAGCAAGAGAATATTACTGCTTACATCATATAGATCACAAGAAAGGTTAAACCAAACAATGGAAAGGAAAATTTGATTATTGGATTAAGTAGGACAATGGAAAGGAAATGTGTTTAAACACATATTATAGGGGCATGTCCTTCCCAAGGACAAGCTGTAACATCCCAAAAATTCTAAATTTTGGAATGTTATAATAAACAGATAGATTGGATTGATTGTTTGATTGATTGACTGAAAGTGAGTGGAATTCGAAATCTTTTGAAAGTTAAATGAGAGGGAATAAAAGGACTTTCCCAAACTTTCATTTTGCTTTTATGATCTCCATGAATTCAAATTCTTTTCATCACAAAACCCTCGAGAGAAGATGACATGACTTCTTCCATTTATTTAAATGAAAAGGGGTGTTGAAAATATTTGAATTTCATTTGAGAATATTTTCCAATTATGTAACTTTATGCAACTCAATGATTTTCACGAGAGAAGATAATATGACTTCTTCAAAACATATGAAATATGAGTTGGGAGTTTCAAAGGATTAAATTCAAAGTCCCATTGAAATTATTTTTCAATATTGGAGTTATTTGAGTCTTATTCAAATTATTTTTCTCCAAAATAAAAATATACAGAAAATAGGGTAACATGATTCCCTACATCAGAAAATTGGAGAAAAATAAATTTGAAATCATTTTGGTATTTTTAAAATGATTTTTATTGGATTTTATTAAGGCAGTAGCACTGTTTGATTTATTAAAATTTGTGTGGACTTTATTTGACTTTAAAAAAATGTTCATGCTGTAGGAAATCTTTTGCTGCAAATTTTGATATATAATATGCCTATATAAAGTTTTATATTTATTTTCTTTATTCAGTTTTTCCTTTCCTGTCTCTATTTATAAAAAAAACTACATGCGCGTACTCTGTGACTATATGTCGCCCTCATGCGCAGTATAGTAGCTTTTGGCGCCCCATTGTTTTTTTTTCTCTTAAATAGGCCAGGCCCAGCCGGCCATATTCCTCCCCATATTTCTTTTCTATAGTTATTTTTCTTTCTTTTCTTTCTTTTCAATTGCTAAAAAAAAACAAAGACTGCGGCGCGGCCGGCCGAACCGCTAAGGCCTTTAGGCCCATGCGACGCGCTTCCCTTTTTGTCTTTTCGTCTACGTTTAGTCCCACATTGCCTAGCCTTTAACCCCTAAACCTCTTTTCCACCTACAAATATAGACCCACAGAGCCTTCAAAAATTATCCATTGCGGGTTAAATCAATATTTTGGTTTGACTAGCTAAAAATATATTTCTCCTCTCCGGCGGGACTTTTGGAAGTTGTCTCCACACTCCGAAGTCGTCTTTTCTATACCTTATAAAGGTATATTTATTCGTTCTCTGTATTTATACGTTAGATCTAGAATTCTTTTATCCGTAGCTATTTTTTTTCTTCTGCAAAACAGCTTGGCCCTGATTTTTCAAATAGCCATAACTTTTTACTCATTCATCTAAATTAGATGAAACCAGCGCCTATAGTTTCATCTTGTCTTCACCTATCCAGTTAACCTGTCACGTCAACTTTTTGAAATTTTCAAATTTCGAAATTTGTTCAAATTCACATTCAAACTTTTTTTTTCAAATTTAAGTTCCGTAACTCCGTTTGAGTTGATTCTTTTTGCAAAGCGAAGCTCTTGACCTAAACTTTCTGATAAGGCCAAATCCATCTAATTTTGGTACTGTTAGAAACTGTTTTATGTTGCAAGAGTTATTTGCTTGTTTTCGAAGTTTTCCGTGATCTTTTTTTTTTGATTCTTTTGCTTGATTGCTTATGTGTGGTTACTATTGCTTGCTCACGATAGATTGACCGGAGTGTGACGAGTAGAACTATCCAGAGTATTGAGTGCGAATCATCTTCATCAACATTGCAGGCAAGTAACACTTTGATCATACCTTCCATACCCAGTTTTTATTGCATTAGATCTATTCCTCAAACATTGCATGATTAGGATCTAATTAAATTGTGGGTACTGGGAAGTAGTTGAGGTAGTACCTATTACTTGTTTTCTTATCAAACCCCTGGGAGTTACTTCTACGTTGCTATTATATTGCCATGCTATGCTCGTAGACGTGGATTTGGGTTTGAGAGATATTCATGACAGATGTGAGATTGTTAATAATGGTTTACCTAAGGTGGCAACTAAAACTCACATCTGGGTGGATTGAGGCACCTGGAGAATCCAGTGTTGTCTATTTGTATAAGGACCGCCACCCAGGCTCAAAGGGATCATAAGATTATTCATGCTAGAAACTTCCGTGTGCAGCCACAAGCTATTATGGGCTCTAGCATAGTTGAGTAGGTTACATGAATCTCTTGAAGAGGTGGGCTAGCAGATGTAGGGGAAAGTAGGTGTACCGGTCCATCTAGAGTAAAGAGTGATTGTTCCTGAAAGACTGTGTCTCGGTCATCCGTTTCACATACATCATGCAGTGCGAGAATCAAGCGGAGGCGATCGAGTCTTGTGGGGAAAAGTGCACAAACCTCTGCAGAGTGTACAAACTAATCATGGTTAGCCGTGTCCCCGGTTATGGACATCTTGAGTATCTAGTTCTTGGATTATCCTGTTGATCTCATCATGTTACTTAATTTAAATTTTGATTTGGGTTTAATCACGTTCTTAATTGGGATTGAGATGCTGTCAACCATCTCAATGTTTCACAACCACCATGATAGTTAAATAAAATTTATTCCTTTGAAGTAGGGAAAAATTGGCTTTTCGCAAAAACATTATAACCATAGAGCTTTTCCACCAGCCATATATGCATGTAGTGATAGCCTTTGTTCAGCATTTCTCTATGGTGTGAATTTGCCAGCATATTCCATGTGCTGACCCGTTTTCGGGCTGCAACGTTTCATGTTGCAGGATATCTTACGACGAGTAAGTGATTCGTTAGGGTTACGATTTCTACACTCAACTTTGCCGTTGGTGTTGATGGGAATCCACAACCTTGTTACTTCCGCTATTTGGATTGAGGTAATAGTATTTACGTTACTTTATACATGTGATTTACCTCTGTTATAAATCCTCGAGTACTGTGTGTGTCAGCATACCGATCCAGGGATGACACTTAAGCACAGAGACTTGATCCATTCGGGTCGGGTCGCTACACAAGCAGAGCATGGTATCCATGACAGGATAGGAACTAGAAAACCATTTCGGTAAGGGGAGAGGATTTTCATGTCATTACCCAAACAACGGTGTTTGAATATTTGATAAAGAAAATTTAGCATTGTGCTTCAAATGTTCTTATTGAAATTCGGAGTACCACAGACATGCTTCGAGATAGCATTGATGTGGTCTTCAAGCAAAGGCCAGACATTGGATACACGAAGGATTCATCAGGAATAACTTGTAGAATAAGTCTTACAATTTCCTCATGGAAGAATAGCTAACCTTGCCAAAAGGAAACTATAACAATAGGTCCTCCGGCCAGGTGTGCTAGGCATGACATCACCTTACCGGGTCATATAAAGACCAATGTTATAACTCTTGGAAATATGTTCCAACCATCATATCTGACCGAGATTCAGATCTGATTGGTGTTAGGATACCTCAAACTCAGGATGTCTGGGAAGAAAAGGTGCGACACAAATTGACGATACAACATTTTAAGGTTCTCGGGAAATGAACTATGGAAGCGAGTTCCAAAATAAGAGTTCATCATTAAACCAAGGAGAGGTGAGGAGGTGGATGATTGACTCAGCGACAATTTATTGAGATTTCCAAAAAGACGGATTTATGTGAAGAAGGAGATAACAATTGTTAGATCAAATGATATAATGATGTATGTTCGAGGAAAACATCCACAATTAAACTTGGTTGACAAGTGCACCCAAAATATGGGCTGGGTTGCACGACCAATGTTAGAATGGTGATTCGCTAACCAATACACAAAGAATGAGACTATCGTTCATTAACTTACAAGCAGTAGGGTTGCTAGAAGTCTTGAATTTTACACATCACAATCCATTTGTCGGTATTTCGGTTCGAAACAACACGGGGACCAAGATAGAATGGTGATGGTGAGAAGTATCACTACATCCAGAATTCTTAAGAGGTGGAGCAATCCTTACAACATCCTTGGCATAAAAGACAGTAATGCTATAAGGTAGAACATAATACAAGCTGGATAGCAAGTTGCATCCATAACCGGAACAAGTTTGTGATAAAAGGAAGGTAAGGATGTAGTCCATGGTAAATCAAATTACCAAGGAACGAGGATGGCACTTATCATCATGAATTCGATCGATATCCTAGAAGAGCTCAGAATGCTGATGATGATCATGACACAATTGTCGAGAGATTTCATGAAGATGTAATCGATCGGCGACGACATCAAGTCAAAGGAATGATGAAGCGAAAGGTTATTGGGACCAAGGGTACGACACAAACTCGAAATCAGGCTTGCTGCTCAAGGTGAATCGATAAGACAAGGAACTCGACATAAGCTTAGCTCATCGTCGAAAATTGTGCTCCGGGAAGGACCAGATAGCACAGTTAAAATTAGCACGATAATGATGTAGCCGGTCAGGCTCGGAATGACGTGGAGTATTAAACTTCTCAACAACAAAGTACTGGAAGTACTGAATCACAGTGTTGATTTGATTTCACAAATCGGTGTTCTCGGTTGACGACAACCCAGAACCCATGGAGTGACCATGACGGGGAAAGTTAGTACTTCATCAGAAATTCATAAGATGTAGTGTAATGGGTTGATATCCTCGAGATACCAGGGGTAATACTCGAAGGTAGATCAAAATAGAGGTTGGGCAGACGTAATGATCTGCAGAAGGCAAGTACTTTTAACTTGTCCGAGAATGGGATCAAAGAAGAACAATCACGGTCGGAACCACGATTGCAAAGGACAAAATCATAGATACAAAATCAAATTATGTCAAGTGAATAATTATTGTTACGAGAAGCTATCATGATAAGCTCAACATCGTTTCCATGGGCATGAACACAAAGTTCAAGGTCGACTCCCACTTCTCCAATGCATAACCTTTCACTCACTTCTCATTTTCGAAGCAGTTGTAATATTGAAATTTTATCTGTCATAACACCAGTAGAGTATGACCCGTAGTAGTTTCCGGGTTCACACAGATTCAAAAAGGCATAGGTTCAACCCATCTGGGCCTCTTAGGAACATATACCACAAACTTTAGGAGTAAACAACACAAGCTCGAAAGCAGAGCATGTTCGACAAAGCAGAGGATACAATTTACCAAAGGCATTATGTATCCGAGAAAAGACTCACAAAATTATTGAATATCAAGGACGTTGTCGGATAAAATCCAACAAAGGATTTGATGGTCCACAAGAGATCTGATGTGAGCATCGGTACTCAACTAGAAGAAGAAACAATGCGAAGGCATTGGATTATAGAAGCAACTGGCTAATTCAAAGCTCACATGTAAAGGAATTATGATTTCCAAATCAAAGGATCAGAAGCAAACGCTCTGATTAAGGATGGATAAGTTGAGTAGGCTTAGGGTACAATCGACGGCAATTGGATTGGTTGAGAACCAGCTCACGTTTAAAATGACGTCTGAGCCAGAAGGATAATTTTCAGGGAATAACTGATGATTGCGTGCATTCACACACATATCGCATCAACAGGACCAGAATGTCAATCACAAGGATTTTAATGGTTATTGCTAGACAAATGGAATTGTCCAGACTGCAAGCAGACAAGTATTTGCAGAACAATAGTTGGCAGAGAATTACCGGAAGATCGGGTAGTATTTCAACGTATCTAGTGAATCCTATGAACAACTAGTAATGAACGGTTCCTTGATAAGTGCGAAGAAACAAATCATAAGGATATTTTTGTGGCAAGGAACCGCAAGGCAGTGGCACAAGGGATTCTTGGAACAACGACGAGTATTACAGGGTATCTTGTAATAACAAGACCAACTAGGATGAATGTAAGAATGGCAAGTGCATGTAGTTATCCATAAGGGTTGACGGTGGAAGGGGAATTGCAAACGCGATGAACACAAGTTCTCGGGATAACATCGGAGAGTATCCTCGGGGTCTTCTAATGAATCAGGCCATCATCTGGAATGAAGGGGGCTCTCCGGAAGGAAGTAGTTACGAGATCCTAATTTTAGAGTTAGCAAAATCATTTAACCCGAATAGAAAAGAGATCAGAGTCCCAGAGTATAGACGAGAAATAAAAGATCCTAATACCACCCAATGGTGATGTGGACCCATGGGCCGCACAGCCATGTTAGTAAAAGTTTTGCAATGTCTAGACTCGACTTCGGCCAAAGAGTGTGGAAGGGGATTCCTACAGGCAGTCGGCTCTGATACCAACTTGTGACGCCCCCGATTCAATCGTACACTAATCATACACGTAAATGTGTACGATCGAGATCAGGGACTCACAGGAAGATATCACAACACAACTCTAAAAGTAAAATAAGTCATACAAGGATCATAATACAAGCCAGGGGCCTCAAGGGCTCGAATACAAGTGCTCGATCATAGACGAGTCAGCGGAAGCAACAATATCTGAGTACAGACATAAGTTAAACAAGTTGCCGTAAGATGGCTAGCACAAACTTGGATACAGATCGAAAGAGGCGCAGGCCTCCTGCCTGGGATCCTCCTAAACTACTCCTGGCTGTCGTCAGCAGCCTGCACGTAGTAGTAGGCACCTTCGGTGTAGTAGGAGTCGTCGTCGACGGTGGCTTCTGGCTCCTGGGCTCCAGCATCTGGTTGCGACAACCAGGTAGAATGGAAAGGGGGAAAAGAGGGAGAAAAGCAACCGTGAGTACTCATCCAAAGTACTCGCAAGCAAGGAGCTACACTACATATGCATGGGTATATGTGTGAAGGGCCATATCGGTGGATTGAACTGCAGAATGCCAGAATAAGAGGGGGATAGCTAGTCCTGTCGAAGACTACGCTTCAGGCCACCTCCATCTTGTAGCATGTAGAAGAGAGTAGATGGTAAGTTCACCAAGTAGCATCACATAGCATAAACCTACCCGGCGATCCTCTCCTCGTTGCCCTGTTAGAGAGCGATCATCGGGTTATATCTGGCACTTGTAAGGGTGTGTTTTATTAAGTATCCAGTTCTAGTTGTCATAAGGTCAAGGTACAACTTCAAGTTGCCCTGTTACCGAAGATCACGGCTATTCGAATAGATAAACTTCCCTACAGGGGTGCACCACATAACCCAACATGCTTGATCCCCTTTGGCCGGACACACTTTCCGGGGTCATGCCCGGCCTCGAAAGATCAACACATCGTAGCCCCACCTAGGCACAACAGAGAGGTCAGCACGCCGGTCTAAATCCTATGCACGCAGGGGTCTGGGCCCATCGCCCATTGCACACCTGCACGTTGCGTACGCGGCCGGAAGCAGACCTAGCCTAGCAGGCGTTCCAGTCCAATCCGGCGCGCGCCGCTCAGTCGCTGACGTCACGAAGGCTTCGGCTGATACCACGACGTCGAGTGCCCATAACTGTTCCCGCGTAGTTGGTTAGTGCGTATAGGCCAGTGGCCAGACTCAGATCAAATACCAAGATCTCGTTAAGCGTGTTAATTGAAGTATCCGTGAACGCCGACCAGGGCCAGGCCCACCTCTCTCCTAGGTGGTCTCAACCTGCCCTGTCGCTCCGCCACAAAGTAACAGTCGGGGGCCGTCGGGAACCCAGGCCCACCTCTACCGGGATGGAGCCACCTGCCCCTTCAGCCCCCATCTCCGAACAGTATCATAAGTAATGGAACAGTATAAAGTATATAGCATATGCCCGTGATCACCTCCCGAAGTGATCACGACCCAGTAGTATAGCATGGCAGACAGACAAGAGTGTAGGGCTACTGATGGAATACTAGCATCCTATACTAAGCAATTAGGATTGCAGGTAAAGGTAACAACAGTAGTAGCAAGGACAGGCTATGCAGTAGAATAGGATTAACCGAAAGCAGTAACATGCTACACTACTCTAATGCAAGCAGTAGAGAGAAGGAATAGGCGATATCTGGTGATCAAGGGGGGGCTTGCCTGGTTGCTCTGGCAAGGAGGTGTCGTCGACACCGTAGTCGAACTGGGGGTCGCCGGCAGTCTCGGGGTCTACCGGAAAGAAGTAACGGAGGGGGAACACAATAAATAACAGAGCAATCAAAGCATCACAAAGTGTAACATGGCATTACGCGGTGCTAGAGGTGACCTAACGTAGTAGTAGGTGCTACTGGCGAAGGAGGAAAACATCCGGGAAAGTATTCCCGGTGTTTGACGTTTTCGGACAGGTGAACCGGAGGGGGAAAGTTGCGTGTTTGCTATGCTAGGGATGTGTGGCGGACGAACGGGCTGCGTATCCGGATTTGTCTCGTCGTTCTGAGCAACTTTCATGTACAAAGTTTTTCCATCTAAGCTACGGTTTATTTTATATTAATTTTTAAAGTTCTAAATCATTTTCTAAATTATTTTAATTCGGAAATTAAATGTTAAATTGCTATGGGTACACAGAGGTGTAATGATAGAAGGGCTTGTGCGGCTGACCAGTAGGCCCAGTTGACTTGGTCAACTGCCAAGTCAGCAGAGACTGACTGATGGGGCCAGTCAATAGTCCAGTCAGCATTGACCGTTGACTAGTCAAATTGACCAGTGGGTCCCTACTGTCATAGACTGTTTATCTAATCAGATAATTAAGGTTAATTAACAGGGTTAATTAGATTAATTAACATGATTGATTAAGTTAATTAATTATCTTAATTAATTAATTGTTGTCTTTATTATTCTTTTTTTGTTCTGGGGCTAGGCCCACTTGTCATTGGCTCACAGGGGCCTAACGGGCGAACGGGCACGGGGCGCTGTCGACGCCCAACCCGGGTAGGGCCGAGCGGGCGCGGCGCCGGAGGTGGCTGCGGACATGGTGGGGCGAAGCAGCAACGGGGTTGGGGCGGCGGAGCCGCGGCGAGCCAGTGGCCGGAGTGGGGGTGCCCGAGCGCGGGCGCGCGAGCGGACGCAGCCGTGGTGGCTCGAGGCAATGCGGAGCGCGGCCCAGCGTTACGGGACAGCGCGCGGGAGCAGAGGCGGGGGCTGGCACGAGGGGGCAGGGCGTCGTGGCGGGCGCGTCGACGCAGCCACGCAGGGGGGGCGGAGCCACGGCGAGGCGAGCAGCAGAGCTAGCGGGTAGCACAGCTGCGGCGGCAGCAAGTAGAAGCAGCAGCGGTAGCAAGCCGAGATGGCGAGCGGGTGAGGGGCAAAGCGCAAGTGTACGACGGTGACCGCGGGGCAGGAGGGAAGGAGGGGGGTCCTGCTCACGTTCGTTGCAGGGGTACAGGGGCGTCGAGGCTCGGTGCAGCCGGTGAGGAGGAGGCTGGGGACGACGCGAGGTGAGGAGGAGACGAGGTCGGGGTGGCGTGACAACGGCGGAGCGGTGGCGAGCGCTGGCACCGGGGATCGGCTCGGGTGCCGATCCAGATCCAGTGGGAGGGGAAGCTCCGGCCAGGTGGTCCTCCGTGCGGCGGCGACAGGGGCGACGGGCGGCGAACGACGAGGCACCAGGGCACCGGTTGCCTGCCCCGATCCAGATCGGGACCGAGTGGAGGGGCGCGAGGGGAGAGTGGGGGTCGGGGAGAGAAGTGGGGGGTTAGGGTTTCGGTCGGGCGGACCAGGGGTATGTAGGCGCGGCTGACAGGATCCTTGACAAAATAGTCTTGGCTTGTAACCCAGTATTTATTGGACAAGGCCGGCCTGGTTGGCCCAAAGGCCAGCTGGGCCGGGGCCCAGCGGGGGGGGGGGGGGGTTTCTTTTATTTTTGTTTGATTTCCTTTTATCTTTTGCTTATTTTTCTTTTACGGTTTTATTTTAATTCTTGAACTAATTTTGTTCTATACATCACAAAGTGAATTCCTACTTTAGTGTCACACCATCACCCACTACCACAAAAAGTTTTACCCAAAACAAAATAGATTAGTATTTTGTAAAATATCAAAGGCATTTATTTAATTGTTTCAACTATTGTTTTAACCACTTTAGAGTATTTAAGCATTTTACAAAAGTGTGATTCCTCCACCATAATTGCCTATGCATTATTTGGCATAACCCAAACATTTTAGTTTTAATATTTGAAAACTTTTATCATTTGACTTTAATTCAAATTTGAGTCTGAATCGCTTTTAAACTAACACGAGTTTATCGACAGTAATCGAGGTGATGTGGCGTCATTAGCAGAGGTTCACTGTAGCTTAATTATCCGGGCGTCACAGCTAGCGGCTGCACACGGCGTTCCCTCCACTGGATCTTTAAGGACGTGATGAGGTTGCAGCGGTGGGGCTCCTCCTCGTGGTCTCGGTGGTGGTGAGCTGATATAGCATGGTTGTCCCAATCTTTAGATGAGAGTTAACGATCATTTTTGGTGGAATAGACTTTGGTCCGACTACGAACGTGTGAAGACGTTGCACCCTAGCAATTGCTAAACCAACTCCAAGAGATTATTAACCACACCGGAGCACCATTAACCTAACCACGAAGATCTAATTCCTGCATGCAAACAAAGAACAAGCAAGAACTAAGATTGCAATCTGAATATTGCAAATTAAGTTGAAAGCTTTATTGATCAAAGTTTGGAGTTCTACGAGCGTCTTAGTGTGGTTGTTGGACACAAACAAAGTATACGAGTTGTAGCTATGAAAAACTTTTATCTAAACAAAATCCAACTCTAAAGCGACGCCCTCATGGTTGTATTTATAGCGAGACACGGGAATTTTGTCCATCCTTGGCAAGGTGGGATTAAAATCCATCATATGTCATTTTCCCTACTAATGCGGACTCTAAGAACAACCTATCATATGGTGTTTTAAAATTACATGGGCCTGGTCCAAAACAAGGTGGTGCAACACCTATTGAAGGCTATGGACGAAATTCATGAAGTAACATCTTGTATATTTCATCCAAGTCATCATACGTCCTTATGGTGGCTTCAAAGCCATGTCATCTCCACTTGAAGCTTCATTCTTGTTCCCTGCGTGCGTACCTTCATCTCTATGCTTGTTCATAATCCAATGTCCATCCCTCTTGTCCATGCTAGGCCATTCATTCCTAAGTAATACATAAGTATCCAATTTAGGCAGAATCATATTCTCATGAACATTGAAAACATTATTGAGAAACAAAAGTATATGATAATTTAATTGACGTGCGTGAGCTCTAGTAATTGGCTCAATATGTGTGGCAGCTGGGGCTATGGTGTAACAACGGTAGGGATGTCCCCTTCATCCTCCTCTTCTTGAATTCAAGTCTTTCTCGACAAAAGCTCATCTTCCTCTCCCAAATAAGGTTTCAAATTTGCAGTGTTAAACGTGGGACTAACCCCAAATCTGCAGGCAGCTCAATTTTATATGCATTATCATCTATTTTCTCTAACTCCTTAAAAGGACTATCAACATGTGGCATTATCTTAGATTTGCGCAAATCAGGAAACCTATCTTTGCGTAAATGTAACCAAATAAGATCACCTTGCCCAAGCATAACATGTTTTCTATCCTTATCGTCAGCAAGTTTGTATTTAGCATTCATAAGCTCAATGTTTTCTTAGTTAATTCATGAATTTTTAATAGCAATTCAGCACGTTGTTTAATGTCAAAATTATCTTTCTCCGAAGATGGAAGAGGCAATAAATCAATGGGTGCACGAGGTAGAAAACTGTACACAATTTCAAAAGGACACATCATAGTGGTAGAATGCAGCGAATGATTATAAGCAATTCAATGTGGGGAAGACATTCTTCCCACATTTTTAGATTATTCTTTGGAACAACCTTAAGCATAGTAGACAATGTTTTATTGACTACTTCAGTTTGTCCCATCAATTTGTGGGTGACATGTAGTACTAAAAAGCAGTTTAGTCTCCAAATTAGCCCATAGGCATCTCCAAAAATGGCTAAGAAATTTAGTATCAAGATCTAAAATAAATAGTATTCAGCACACCATGCAAGCGAATAATTTCACGAAATAAAAAATCAGCAAATTAGCAGCAGCATCGCTTTTATGACATGGTATAAAGTGTGCTATTTTCAAAATTCTGTCCATGACAACGAATATGTTATCCCTCCCATTCTTTGTTCAAGGTAAACCTAAAACAAAGTCCATGGATATGTCCTCCCATGAAACACTAGGTATCATACAAAGGCATATATAAACTAGAGGATTAGGTCGTGACTTAGCTTTTTGACATGCAGTGCAGCGAGCAACAAAATGATCAACTTTCCGTTTCATTTTGGCCAAAAGAAATGTGTAGCAAATATAGCCTCCATCTTCTTCACGCCAAAGTGTCCCATTGATCTTCCTCCATGCGCCTCCTGCAACAATAAAAGATGAACAAAGCTAGCTGGAATGCAAATTGTTAGCACAGAACACAAAACAATCATTTGACGAACTTGTTCCATGTTCTTCCATCTTTAAAATCCTGCAATACATCTTTAAATTCAGTACCATGCACATATTGATCTTTGATGGTCTCCAAATCAAATATTTTAAAATCAAGTTATGAAAGCATAGTATATAGACGAGACATGCATCAACAATACCATTTCTATATCTTTCTTGTGTCCAATGACACAAAGAAAAATCCCAATAAATTCAACCCATTTAGCATGTGTACAGTTCAGTTTTGCTTGACTTTTAATATGTTTTCAAAGATTCATGATCAAAATGACAGATTCTTTAGGTCACAAATAATATTGTCAAGTTTCTAAAGTCCAAACAAGAGCATGCGATTATCATAAGTAGAATAGGAATATTGAATCTCTATTCAATGTGGTGGCTTGATTTTACTCAGCTCTCAATACTCACCCTAGAATAGAATACTACAATTGCAAACACAAGGCGAAGAAGTTAGATTTCTCATAGGTATATTCAATGTGGTGGCTTCATTTTACTCAGCTCTCAATACTCACCCTAGAATAAAATACTACAATTGCGAACACTAGGTAAAGAAGTTAGATTTCTTACACGAAATATATGATGATATATTCAATGTGGTGGCTTCATTTTACTCAGCTCGCAATACTCACCCTATAATAGAATACCACAATTGCAAACACAAGGCGAAGAAGTTAGATTTCTTATAGGAAATTTACATGAATTTTGAGTGGAACAGTCCAGAAAATATTTCTCCAACCAGGTGCTCTCTGTTTTTTTTTCTCCACGGTTTTGTTGAAGTAAAACAAGTACACTTTCAAAGTCTCATGAAAATTTTCACCATGTACATCATGTGCAAAGAAAATCAAGTTGGTACAGATTGAATGAGTAAATGTACTCTTATCACTATAACACATTCTACAATCACCTGTTGGAACTTGGAAACAATAAAAGGGCGCAAGACGCAGCAATTTCAGATCAAATATTGAGCATCAACAGTTTATGTATACATTTCTAAAATAGACATCAGAACATATGGGAACCAGTAATTCGATCTCACTCAAATGTTTACAGCAGCTGTCTTACAACATAAGCTTAGAAGTAAGAAAACAGTTGCAGACAAAAAGCAGAAAATGTTATACAAGACAGTTGCCTCAACTTCAAGCCTTCCCTCTTACTGATAGTCCTGCTTCAACTTTCTTAATTTCAAATATTAGCATCCTCCACATCTTAAGGACAAACATTTCAGCCTCGACGTCCAAAATTGACTGTAGGAGCTCCAGCATTTTCGCTGCATGGACATGATCTTTGGTGCACGAGACAATATATTCCACCAAAGTCGATTCCTCCTCACCAAGAAATTCGATTATCTTTTTCGAGATCCAAGGCCTCATTCTATCATGCAACTCATGCTGACACAAAAGAACAATGATGTTAGTGTTGAATACAACCACACCGCAAACACAACAGGGAAAGCAAAATCAAATATTTCAGAGTAAAAACCATCTGACACACCTCTACACTTGTGTACCCAACATATGGTGCCTCTCAGATCAAATTGTGAATTATGCACATTAACCGGAATGAAAATAATAACAGGTTTAACATTATACTAATGAAATAATTATGTGGTGGATCTCGTATCTGTTCAGGAAAATATATCTTCAGATCTGCAATGGTTTGAGCACTACATCGTGTGTGTTTTTCTTTTCGTAACCACTGGCAAACATACTTAAACTGCTTCCATAAAGACCTCACAGAACATCAAAGAAATAACATGCATGCACAAAGATATGACATAAAAATAACTTGAAATGGGTGAAGAAACAAAACATTACCCAACTTTTGAGTACTGAAAATACAAGGTCAAGAAAAATAATTCACCTTCTCATATATTGCCCAATTAATATCATAGGAAAAAAGCTCTTCCTTTGTCCTCGGAATCATGTCAATCAATTGTTTTGCATCCAAAACTTTCTTGTTCTCTAACTTGGGCTTATCATTGTCTCGATCATGCATCATTTCTCTTCTGTCATCACCAAGACGTGCACCATCTTCATCATTTCGACTCTTATCCCTTAGGGTCGATCTATCAATGGCTCTCCTACTCCTTTCGGTTTCAGGCTGCTCTTCCTTTTGATTAGATACCAAGATGCGCTTAGCAAACTCAGCAGCTGCTACAATATTATTGGGTTGATCAGAATAAGAATCCGCCTCCACAGCTTGCAATTCCTCAGTGGAGTAATCAATAGGTACTAAAGGTCTTATCCGTTTATCCTTATTATCATCGTCATCCTCTTCAGCAAAAACTGATGGAACAGATGTCCGTTTACCAGAGCCAATCAAACCAAAACCCAACTTTTTTGCTGGAGCATTGATATTTTGTTTGATATCTAGAATTTGACCAGGTACCATACTTGCTTCATCACCGTTACAGTCCTTATGAGTTTTGCCATCATCTGTACAATGGATGCAAAAATGTTGGAACTAGAATGTAGCTAATGTGATAAACTTTGTGAGGAAATATTTACTTACCTGCATCAACACCATTAGCACTGCTGACAACATTATCATCATCTGAAACAATCGGCTTGTTTGGTGCATCTGCTTCCTTCCCGTCATCACCATCAACCTCCATAAATATAGCAGACTCTGCCGCAGCTGCTTCATCTGCCTGCTGTTGCAGCTCTATTGCACGCCTCCTTGCTTCAGCAATTTCCTGTTCCTCTTTTAATTTGTCCGCCAAGTCTTCCTGCTTTTCGCGTTGCCTCCGCCTTTTCCTCTCTTCAAGTGTGTTACTGTTCCTTCGTCTTCTTTTCCTCGAATCCTCTTCGTCGCTTTCATCTTCCTGCTTCATGATCTCCCTTTTGCGTTCACGTTCTTTTTCCTTCTCACGGTCCTTCTCGTATTGTCTTTGATATTCTTTATCTCTCTCCCTGGATTCCCACTCTTTAAGGTGATCTTTGTACAGCCTTTCCACTTCTCTATGCTTGAGTTCCTTATCTCTATCCCTCCTGACTCTTTCTCGCTCACGCTCACGCTCATATCTTTGAAGTTCTTTTTCCTTTTCCTGCTTCTCCTTATCATGCTCTTTATCTTTCCTCCTATCAAGAGAGTCATTTTCTGTCTTTTCAGTTTCACCAACTGTCCTTTTGTCAACACAATCATCATTATCTTCAGAATCTGCAGCAGTGATGAAATACATATTATTCAAATGCAAATTTGGCCAAAAAACTATTACCATTATTCCATACCAGTCATTGCCATGTCGACAACAGACTCCCCGTTATTATGTTTGGATGAGATGTCAGCAGATGGTTGAACCGGCAGGGGTGGTGGTGGCGGCGGCAGGGGTCGAGTCTTTAACCACTCTTCAATAATACTGTTTATTAGTTCTGCAGCAGCCTTATCAGCCTCAGAATCTTCATTTGTAACAATCCCAAATTTCTTGGTGTTTTCTTCACTATCCTTATCTCCGGAATCTTCTGTTTCATCTGTTTTACCAGAAACAAGCTTCAATGATTCATTTTCAGCAACAGCAGAAGTCCCATCCCCACCTTCATGTTCCTCCTTTTTGGTGTTCTCATGTACCTTCTTCTTTTCTTCAACATGTTTCTTCAGGTACTCTTTGGTGGCATCATTAATATTAACCTTGCATTGAAATAAAATATAAGGAGAGTTCAAAAAATATATAGGGAGGCATAATAACATTATCATTACTTTTGAGAGAACATACGGAAGATTTAGACATATATTTAACAGGCAACACAAAAAGTGTCTAACCATGCCAATTGGGGAAAAAAATATCTTGATGGCCTCCTTGAAATGTGATTAGACTACATCATGCAGGATTTTCAAAGTAAACATATTCCTTAAGCAATCCTTGATAAAAAAAACTGCAGGCCAATTCAAATGCTGGTTGAACACGGCACTAGCACAGAAATAAACTGTAACAATCAAATGGAGGGGTCCTTTACAAGTTCTGCCTATGCACACAGTAACAGATAATTCAATGACTGAACAATGGTACACAAGAAAGGTTAGGGTAGGTGTTTTTCACACCAAACAACCAAGAAATTTAATTGGTCTATCTGCTACCACTTGAATGTTGGGTAGCGTATCTCACCTATGGACAAAAGCATCTATTGTGTCGGTACAATGTCTAAAAACATGCACATGATGGTAAAACAAGCATTCTATGACTAGGATGCCTTCAGGCTACAAGGTTTCAAAAATTAATCCCTAATACCCTAACACAACGTCATGGAAGCAAAAGGAAAGTATTATTCTAATCCTTCGGCACAGGGTTCCAGTACATAAGAATTAAGCTTTGTGAATTAGAATTTGTGGGCCCTCATTTTCCATCAATCCAACAGGTGAAACATATTTTTACATATTGGTCTGGAGCCAACATGTGAGCGACAAAGACATAAAAATTCAATAAGTTCCCTTTGGTTGTACATGGAACATGCAAGTTACTAAGAATCAGTTTACAAACAGTTGTCAGCTTTTACAAAAAAGAGTTTGTTAGAAACAACTGATGTCCTATTATTAGGTTATATGCAGGTCCTATCCTTCCGAATGAAATTACATTTTAGTTCCCATATTTATCAAATCCACCGATTCCACAATCATAAGAAATATGTAACAATTTGTTACAAAAAAGAGTTTGTTAGAAACAACTGATGTCCGATTATTAGGTTATATGCAGGTCCTTATCCTTCCGAATGAAATTACATTTTAGTTCCCATATTTATCAAATCCACCGATTCCACAATCATGAGAAATATGTAAGAATGATGCATACCACCAGTTCTTGCCCATCAATGCTCAATTTGTTCAGCAACCGCGTCGCACGAAGGATGCCTTCAGCAGATTCAAACTCACAAAAGCCAAACGCTACTGGTTTGCCATTACTTGGATTTTGGGTGCGCTTCCAACTCTTGACAGGTCCACAAATCTGAAGATGGGAAAACATTCAAACACACATGCTAAAAGCATTTGATGGCATAAACAGAAAAGCTGACTAAAGTATGTACAAGTCGACATTGCCATGTTAATATACTACAAAAATAATAGGGAAAAGGTGATATACCCGAAGAAGTGAAAGAAGCAAACCATTGTCCACTGTTGGGGCGATCTTCCCGACATAAACTGCAGTTGGTGGTTTGTCAACGGGTGTGACAGCTGGAGCAGGCGGTCTGGCAGGAGGGGCTACCATAGGAGGAGCACCACGAATTCCAGGAATTGTTGCTGGCCGTTGAATTTGCACAACACCAACAGGAGGCATTGGGCGTGGAGGAAAACATGGACGCATCATAGTATATGGTCCAGCAAAACGATGCACACCTGAAGAGAGAAACAAACAAACATCTATGCTGCCACATTAGTAACAGTCCAGAAAACAGAGCATACACTAATCCTTTAAAAATATGTAAGCTAGCATAAGACAAGGAAAGAAGAGCAGCACTAGATAAGCAGGTATCTTGCATATTCAGAATAACCGGGATGAACATCGACAGAAAAACAATATTATTTTCAAATAAAATAAGAACTAGGGAAAGCTAACCTTACCTCTTAGCGCCCATTAGGCAGGATAACGTACTTGTATTGGTTATTTGCAAAACTTGGGATAGCTCACACCATTGCATTGCACTACTCAAGATATAAAAGCTTAAGCAAATGTGTCACTCACTCTAAACTTCTTATTAACGATAAAAGTAATTCAAACCAAATTAAGCAAGAAATACTTGACATGAAATTAAGCGACAAGAAATCATGGTACCTTAGCCCATTTTTTGAACAACCCATTGTCGAAGGATCTAAGTACATACAGAAACCGAGCCTAATTAAACGGCAAGCTAAAGCATTTAAATCAATTTCACACAATTTAAATATAACCAGTTCAAATTCAAACATTCAGCATACCACATGCAGTGAGGGAGAAAATGATCTGTTATAGCTTCAGTTAGAGCAGCAGAATCAAACATGAGCCGGGACCTCTCGCTGAAGGGAGTAACGGCCGGCACGACCACCGCTGTAGCAGAGAAATACCCTGTCATCGTTATCAAGCGAGGGGATGCCAGTTGCTCTAAACACTACTGTAAATCACTAGCATCAGGCGCATCCCACCTCTAAACCCTAATCCCAGATCCTACCCGCGCGTTAAAGACATATCCAGTCGATTCCACCAGATTTCCTACAGCACAGCACATGGAACGTCTGGAGATTTCCCAGGCACAATCCGGCGGAAGCATAAATCTATTGTCATTCAATCGTATAAGCCTAGAGATGGATGGAGAACAGGACCCACCGGGAGGAACGGCGACGCCCGGCTGCTGCATGTACGGACCCGGCTGGGGCGCGTACATGGTCGGCGGACGCATCACGTGGTGCACGCCTGGCGGCTGCATCGGCTGTCCCATCAGGTAGCCCGGATTACGTATAGCACCGTACTGCTGCACCTGCGGCGGGGGCGGTGCACCCAGCGGCCGGAAGGAAGGGGCGAAGGATACCGGAGCAGGGGGCATCGGCGGCAGGACGACCGGAGGGGCGGGGGCGGGGGCGGGGGCGGGGTTAGGGTTAGGGCTTGACATCGTGGGGTTGGAGGCCGGGGGATTAGGGGTTGCCGGGTTCGGCGGGGTGGACGTGGCGGTGGCCTGAGGAGGGGTTGCCGTGTTTGGAGGAGTGGACGGCGGGGGGTCGAGGTTGTCGGGGGTAGGCGCCACGGCCGCCATGGTTGGGAGAGGAGCAGCCGAGCTGTCGATTGGGGGTTGATGGGGCTCGTTCACGGCGAGGAGTCTGATGCCGTCGTGATGTGTGGGTTGACGCAGGAACCGTTGGGACGAACAGGCCCGTGAAACTGGCCCGGTCGGTGACGTTTCGCTGACAACCGGGAGACGCGTTTTGCGCAAATAGAACTCCCGACTGGGCCGGCCCATTGGGTTTGACCGATACTGTAGGGCGCGGTTGAGAAAATATGTTAACATGTATAAAAAAATGTTTCACCCTCAAAAAAACATGTATAAAAAATGTAGAATATACGAAGTATAAAAAATGTACACATCAAAGCTGGGTATGTTTACAAGTCAGGCAAAGCGTTTTTCTTCTCGTAGGAGGCGATATCCAAGGCGACTAGGGTTTAGCCGGCCCGCCGGCAGTCGCCTACGCAGTGGCGGCGTGTGCGCCGGTCTCTCTTTTCCATGACGGCGCCAGAGGTGCTGTCGCTGGTATCTCGTTCTCTGCTGCGAGTCTCCTGGTGCTTGTACCCAGGTGTTCGTATGATTCTTTTTTATCCATCGTATTCTGCATGAGGAGCATGCATGCATGGGTCTTGATGTTTGTCTGAGTGAAGCTATGATCCAGCCTATGCATGACTGGATGTGCTGATGTTGCAAGTTGTCAGTTTTCTCTGAACCGGCGCGGCTCCCCTAGAGGGTGATTGCCGGGCATAATGAAAATACTTTGTTGGAACTGCCACCGCAGTGATACGTCCTAAACGTAACCGCTTTTTCAAACAATTTTGCTCTTATTTTGGACTCTAATTTGCATGATTTAAATGAAACTAACCCGACTTACGATGTTTTCAGCATAACTACCATAGTGTTATTTTTGTGCAGAAATAAAAATTCTCAGATAGAGCTGAAATTTTACGGAGATTTTTTCTGAAATATATGAAAATTATTGGCAAAAAGCTCTGCTGGAGGGGGCCACCACGGAGCCATGAGCTCAGGTGGCGCCCGGATCCCACAAACCTCCGTCTGCCCTAACTCCAACTCCATAAAGATCGTCTTGCGGAGAGAAAAAAATTAGAGAGAAGAAATCATCGCATTTTACTATACGGAGCCACCGTCACCTCCTGTTCTTCATTGGGATGGTTGATCTGGAGTCCGTTCGGGGCTCCGGAGAGGAGGATTCGTCGCTGTCGTCATCATCAACCCTTCTTCATCAACAATTCCATGATGCTCGCCACCGGGAATGAGTAATTTCTTCATAGGCTTGCTGGACGGTGATGGAGTTGGATGAGATTTGTTATGTAATCGAGTCAATTTGTTAGGGCTTGATCCCTAGTATCCACTTTGTTCTGAGGATGTTGCTATGACTTTGATATGCTTAATGCTTGTCACTATGATTCGAGTGTCATGATTTCAGATATGAACCTTATTATGTTTCCATGAATATAAGTGAGTTTTGGATCCTATCTTGCAAGTTGTATCCAAGTGATGACAATTGGGATTTGCTCTGGTGATGCCCGTAGTATGAGGAGTTCATGTATTCATTGAGTGTTAATGCTTTGTTCCGGTTCTTTATTAAAAGCAGGCCTTAATATCCCTTAGATTTTTTTATGGACCCCGCTGCTACAGAAGGGTAGGACAAAAGATGTTATGCAAGTTTTTATTATAAGCACGTATGACTACATACGAAATACATGCCTACATTGAATTGATGAATTAGCTAGTATGCATCGCTCTAGGTTGTGACTGTGTAGGCTCGAAAGTATGTCTAGAGGGGGGTTGATTAGACTACTTGATCAAATAAAAAACTTGCCTTTTCCCAATTTAATGTTTTGGCAGATTTTAGCAACTTAACACAAAGTCAAGCAATCAACCTACACATGCAATTCTAAGAGTACAGCAGTGGAATGTAAAACCATTGCATATGAAGGTAAAGGGGAGGAGTTTGGAGGGAGCAAACGCAATGTAGACACGAAGATTTTTGGTGTGGTTCCGATAGGTGGTGCTATCGTACATCCACGTTGACGGAGACTTCAACCCACTAAGGGTAACGATTGCGCGAGTCCACGGAGGGCTCACTGGTACGCGTTGGTGCTATACAAATATTTTTTAACCCCTTTCCGCGACGACATTTGGAACCGTCGCCTAGTGAGTGACGGCGAGAGGGGGGTCCTTCCCACACGACCCAGAAACCGTCAGGGATAGGGAGCCTTGATGCATACAGTTGTCCCTATATAACCGTTTCCGATATCTCGAATATCCCAAACGCTTCATCCTTGCTACTCGTTTGTGCTCGCATTGCCATCGCAGTCGGAGTTTTGTGGTTTTACCTAAAACCAGGCAGATTCTAGGCACGGGAGCTTTCCAAGCAGATTCCAAGCACGGGGGTTTTACCTGGTACATCACAAACAGTTCATGATTATAAACCGTGTACGATAGGTAGACAATCCACACATTTAGTTTTCCCGCACCGTATGTGATAGTGTCTGACATCACACACGCTTTGCAAACGGCAACTGTGTGCATGCTTGCACACGTTTCCTCTCTGTGAACCGTCTCGGATTATGGTGTATATCACAAACGTTTGTGTTTTACCAACCGTGTGTGCCGTAATGACCTGCACACCGTAATTGCGCCCTAATTTAATTGCTGCTATTTAAAATTGTACCTAATTTAAACTTGAAAGTAGGCTTTATTCATATCCATCAGGTTCAAACAACCAATGCATTATTCGATTCACAGGTACATATGTTTAAGAATTATATAAGCACCAAATAAAGAATGATGAACCAGGGTTCTATACTTGTACTATTACAGATGGTAAAGAAAGAGGCGACAGACATTCCGGTTGCTGACACAAGGTGAAGCGGAATGGCCCTATTGTGCTCTCCTGGAAGCAGAAGACATGCAGGACTCTAGTCCAACCCCTTGTGATGGCCAGCCGCCAATCATGTAGTTTGAGAGGTAATCTTGAGTAAACTGCTTCAAGATCCACTGCAAAAGAAAAAAGATTCAGACATTGTCATCTAACACAACTCATTACGGGCAGTAAAAAGAAGGCTACAGGGTTCTTACTTACCATCCTGCAGTTCACTGTTGTCTTGCATAAAGTGTAAACAAATAGTTCGATTGACATATTTTGACCCATTTTAATAACAATCTTTATCAGTTTCCTCACTTGATGCTGGTTCATGAATATCTCATTGCCCCACACGCAGAAAGGGTCGATGTGTGGATCTTTGGCAATGATATATGTACCTAAAAGCACCAAGTTAATATTAGAAGATAAACAACAATTGAAAAATGATGTAGTACAACACTCCATCCCATTATATAAGATTTTATTACATGTATATCTAGACATCATCAGAACATTAAGGCAACACTCTTCCTTGTTGCTATGTAGCCTGGGATTGCATATTTAGTCATTCAGTACAATGCATGTTGCTATGTAGTCTCAGATATATTAAATATGGCCCTAGTTAACCTACCGATAAATGGGTTACAGATATATTCAGTGAAATGTCCGATTCGACGATTAATCCCTTATCAGCCCCAGGCTATATGGTACCAGCTACCGATATCCTGACCAGTGAGTACATATAAGCAATGCGATGAAACTAACCTCGATGAAAAACAACACTGTTCTCAATATTGTTCTGCATTAGTACATATAAAGGCGTGTTAAGCACAACAGGCTAAACATCAACCAAATATATCCATGGTAGACAACATAATCTACAAATGATAGCTTCAGTGTGCAGGCTTAAGCACGCTAGTTAAGCAAAACAAGAAGTGGAAAAGTGTGTTAACTGCATAAGGCATAACATTTAGAAACAAGCAAATAGTCATTTAAACTGGTATTGTGCAAGTCTACAGTACACTAGTTATTGTTAAAAAAATAAAAAGGCATGTTAACTGCAATATCCTTAACAGCAACCAAATATCGTAATTCATAGTGGTATTGTTGAAACTGTTATTGATGAAATTGAACTGCACGACAAATAGTTGCACATATAGAGCATCACATTGTGAAGAACTAAAATAAACAAGTCATAAGGCCGTCTCAACCGATCCTTAAAAAATTAAAGGACTAAAACCCTTAGTGGATATATATATATATATATATATATATATATATATATATATATATATATACTCTAGCAATTTTTGGCCTTTTCTAGTCGATCCCCTAAACTTAAGGTTGTAAACTTCAATTTGATCAAGTTCAAAGCAGGTTCAACCGAACGTAGCATGCATTCAAACATAAACATAGATAGTTTTGCATAACCGAACATAAAACATAAATTTAAACTAAGCTAAACTATTTCTGGTCGAAGTAGAGGTCGAGCCAATCCTTCCTCGTCATGTACGGTGTGCCGCGAGCCGGGTCCGGGCTGGTGCCGTCGTCGGGGTCGTTAGGAAGGCACTCCTCCACTCGTCGACATCGATCTCCTCGTCCTCGGGGCCCACCTCGACGCCCTCCGCGCCGCCGTCGCCGCCGCCTTCGACCTCGTCATCGGAGGAGAGCGCGATAACCTCGCCGCCCTCCGCGCTGCCGTCCTCGCCGCCTTCGACCTCGTCGTCGAAGGAGAGCGCGATAACCTCGCCGCCCTCCGCGCCGGCAAAGATCGCCCGCTCCGCCTCCACGAGCTCCGGGTGCTGCCAGCAAAGCTCTTGCATGTAGGCATCGTCGGCGGCCTCGGCCTCGAGGCGCTCCCACGCCTCGCGGTCCTCCCGCGCCATAGCCGAGCTCACCACCCCTGGCTCCGGCGGAACGAGGTCAACCAGACGTGTGCCGAAGGGGGAATTGAGCCTAGCCGCTGCGTCGTGGTAGCGGACCTGCCAGCGGTCGTACTCCATGGTCGCGAGCTCAGCCATGTGGAAGCTACCGAGCCACCGGTGGGTGTGGGTCTCCCGAGCTGTAATCTCGGCGACCCACGTCCCCCACCGCCGCTGCCGGACCCCGAGGTAGGACCTCGTCGGCTGTCGGGTCCGAGGAAGGACGGGGAAGTCCACGAACCGGTGTAGGGGCGCGGCGGCGGGCGGATCGGGGGACCAGTGATGGTGGATCGAGCCTGCGGAGGACGACGGGGACACCTCGACGGCCACCTCGCCGGCGTTGGGCGAAAAGGCCGCGATAAACCTCTTTTTGGCCATTGGCTCCTCGAGCTCCCCGGCACACAGGCAGAGGTTGAGGATGGAGGCGCCGGTGATGGCGGCGACCTACCAATGGTTTTGAGGGTTGTGTGTGTCTGTGTGAGCGGAGGTTTTGGGGAGTGTGTGGTGTATTTGGAGGGGGCGGGGGGGGGGGCAAGGTGGTGTTTGAGGAAATACTGTGGCAACTGAAAATTTTACTAGGCGGGAGTAACAAGGCAGGTCTACTGAAAATTTCGATCAAGGGCAAGCAGATATTTTTGAGATTGCGAGGGATGCAGAGGCGGGAGTAAAATGCCGGGGCTACTGAAAATTTGAATCAAGGGACTGAAGCAGAGCGGGAGTAACAGACATCGCACACGGTCCGCACATACTAATCGTGTGCTATCAAACATTAAAACCTTCCAGGCGGTAGATATTTTTGAGATTACGAGGCAGTAATATTTTCAAGATTGCAAGGGATGCAGAGGCGAGAGTATTTGGGGAGCGAGCTACTGTGCTTGACACGCCAGCTGTGGACTGTAGGCGACGCACCTTCTCGCGTAAGCCATAGGCATACTATACACCAACGGTGCTCCAAGATATTTTGTAGTACATCTCACACGGTTGGTGATAATAAACTGTGTGGGATCTACTTGATTTTTCATCTTGATTTGAATTACATAATGGGGTCACAGCGGCAATGGACGGTGTTTGAATTGCTAGACCTTTTATCTGAAGTGAACATGCAACTATATGTGTGTCGTAAAATAATTGGAATTATTCAGGGTTCGTTTGGACATTTTATACATTAAACTGGTTTTCTAGACATTTGAGGTGCATAATTCAAAATTAAACTACACGCACATGCTCCGGTGCATATAAATTGGTTGAAAAGTCAAATCTGTGTCCTTGGGTGCATGCTTAGGTCCCATGAGTGAATTTCAAACACCAGGGCGCTGTTGATTGCCGGCAAAATGTTGAGATACCTGATTTTTAAATTCTAGTAAATCCAGAACTCATTTGAAATTCATGAAACTTGGCATGGTATCATGGAGCGGCATCAACATGCCGTGGTAAAAAATTTATCCCATTTGGGGCAGGTTTGGGTATAAGCTTCTCACAAACCAGAGCTTCTCACAAACCAGAGCTTCTCACAACAAGCCTAATGGTTTCGGTACGGAACGTGCCACCTTAGGGGACGAAACGATATCCGTTGCCTCTTATTGCTTTCAAAAAATTTCTAGTGTCAACATAGAACAACATGAGTGTTGTGTTAAGTTTTGCAATTTTCCGTGGTTCATTTGGACATTTTTATACATTAGCTGGGTTTTCTAGCCATTTTATGTGCATAATTCAAATTTGAAATACATGCACATGCTCCAATGCATATAAATTGGTTGAAAAGTCAAATATGTGTCCTTGGGTGCATGCTTAGGTCCCATGCAAGAAATGGGAATGAATTTCAAACACCAGGGCACCGTTGATTGCCGGCAAAACATTGAGATACCTGATTTTTAAATTCTAGTAAATCCAGAAATCGTCTGAAATTCATGAAACTTGGCATGGTATGATGGAGCGGCATCAACATGCCCTGGTAAAAAATTTGTCCCATTTGGGGTAGGTTTGGGTATAAGCTTCTCACAAACCAGAGCTTCTCACAACAAGCCTAATGGTTTCCGTACGGAAAGTGCCACCTTTGGGGACGAAATGATATCCATTGCCTCTTATTGCTTTTAAAAATTTCTAGTGCCAACATAGAACATGAGTGTTGTGTTAAATTTTGGAATTTTTCGTGGTTCGTTTAGACATTTTTATACATTAACTGGGTTTTCTAGCCATTTTATGTGCATAATTCAAATTTGAAATACATGCACATGCTCCAGTGCATATAAATTGGTTGAAAAGTAAAATCTGTGTCCTTGGGTGCATGCTTAGGTCCCGTGCAAGAAATGAGAATAAATTTCAAACACCAGGGCACCGTTGATTGCCGGGAAAACATTGAGATACCTGATTTTTAAATTCTAGTAATCCAGAACTCGTCTGAAATTCATGAAACTTGACATGGTATCATGGAGCGGCATCAACATGCCGTGGTAAAAAATTTGTCCCATTTGAGGCAGGTTTGGGTATAAGCTTCTCACAAACCAGGGCTTCTCACAACAAGCCTGATGGTTTCGGTACGGAACGTGCCACCTTTGGGGACGAAACGATATCCGTTGCCTCTTATTGCTTTCAAAAAAATTCTAGTGCCAACATAGAACAACAGGAGTGTTGTGTTAAGTTTTGGAATTTTTCGGGGTTCGTTCGGACATTTTTATACATTAACTGGGTTTTCTAGGCATTTTATGTGCATAATTCAAATTTGAAATACATGCACATGCTCCAGTGCATATAAATTGGTTGAAAAATCAAATTTGTGTCCTTGGGTGCATGCTTATGTCCCATGCAAGAAATGGGAATGAATTTCAAACATCTGGGCGTCGTGGCTCGGCCGGAAAGATTGAGAAACTTGGTTTTTTAATTCCTGTAAATCCAAAACACGCCTGAATATCATGAAACTTGGCATGGTGTCATCACATGGCACCAACATGTTGTGGTAATTTTTCTGTCCGATTTGCGAAGGCGCACACATTAACAATCAACAAAGTTATTTTGGAACAAGTGATGTCAAGTTACAAATCGGAAACACAACTATTATTGGAACCGTGGGCGTTCTATTTACCATTTACGTGCCGCCACGCGTCCCCTTTTTTTATTGGCTAGGAGGTGCCGTGTGGGGTAGCTATGGCGTGCGATTAGACCCCTGCGCGTGCTCATCGGGAGGAGAGTGATGTCTACTACACAACCTTCTTCTTGTAGACGTTGTTGGGCCTCCAAGTGTAGAGGTTTGTAGGACAGTAGCAAATTTCCCTCAAGTGGATGACCTAAGGTTTATCAATCCATGGGAGGCGTAGGATGAAGATGGTCTCTCTCAAGCAACCCTGCAACCAAATAACAAAGAGTCTCTTGTGTCCCCAACACATCCAATACAATGGTAAATTGTATAGGTGCACTAGTTCGGCGAAGAGATGGTGATAAAGGTGCAATATGGATGGTAGATATAGGTTTTTGTAATCTAAAAATATAAAAACATCAAGGTAACTAATGATAAAAGTGAGCACAAACGGTTTTGCAATGCGTTGAAACAAGGCCTAGGGTTCATACTTTCACTAGGTAAAGTTCTCTCAACAATAAAAACATAATTGGATCATATAACTATCCCTCAACATGCAACAAAGAGTCACTCCAAAGTCACTAATAGCGGAGAACAAACGAAGAGATCATGGTAGGGTACGAAACCACCTCAAAGTTATCCTTTCTGATCGATCTATTCAAGAGTCTAGTAAAATAACATGAAGCTATTCTTTCCGTTCGATCTATCATAGAGTTCGTACTAGAATAACACCTTAAGATACAAATCAACCAAAACCCTAATGTCACCTAGATACTCCAATGTCACCTCAAGTATCCGTGGGTATGATTATACGATATGCATCACACAATCTTAGATTCATCTATTCAACCAACACAAAGAACTTCAAAGAGTGCCCCAAAGTTTCTACCGGAGAGTCAAGACGAAAACGTGTGACAACCCCTATGCATAGATTCCCAAGGTCACGGAACGCACAATTTGATCACCAAAACATACATCAGGTGAATCAATAGAATAACCCATTATCACCACGGGTATCCCACGCAAGACATACATCAAGTGTTCTGAAATCCTTAAAGACTCAATCCAATAAGATAACTTCAAAGGGAAAACTCAATCCATTACAAGAGAGTAGAGGGGGAGAAGCATCATAAGATCCAACTATAATAGCAAAGCTCGCGGTACATCAAGATCGTGCCAAATCAAGAACACGAGAGAGAGAGAGAGATCAAACACATAGCTACTGGTACATACCCTCAGCCCGGAGGGTGAACTACTCCCTCCTCGTCATGGAGAGCGCCGGGATGATGAAGATGGCCACCGGTGAGGGATCCCCCCCTAGCAGGGTGCCGGAACAGGGTCCCGATTGGTTTTTGGTGGCTACAGAGGCTTGCGGCGGCGGAACTCTCGATCTAGGTTATGTTCTGGAAGTTTGGGTATATATAAGAGGTGTTGGCATCGGGAACAAGTCAGGGGGGTCCTCGAGGCGGCCACGAGGTAAGGGGGGTGCGCCCAGGGGGGTAGGGCGCGCCCCCACCCTCGTGGGTGCCTCGGGACTCTTCTGTCCCATCTCCCGTACTCCGTGGCCTTCTTCTGGTCCAAAAATAATCTCCGTGAAATTTCAGGTCAATTGGACTCCGTTTGGTTTTCCTTTTCTGTGACACTCAAAAATAAGGAAAAAAACAGAAACTAGCACTGGGCTCTAGGTTAATAGGTTAGTCCCAAAAATCATATAAAATAGCATATAAATGCATATAAAACATCCTAGATGTATAATATAATAGCATGGAACAATCAAAAATTACAGATACGTTAGAGACGTATCAGCATCCCCAAGCTTAATTCCTGCTCGCCCTCGAGTAGGTAAATGATAAATACAGAATTTTTGATGTGAAATGCTACCTAACATAATTTTCTATTTATTGTGGCATGAATGTTTAGATCCAAAAGATTCTAGAAAAATGTTTAATATTGACATAAAAATAGTAATACTTCAAGCATGCTAACCAAGCAATTATGTCTTATCAAAATAACATAGCCAAAGAGAGCGTATCCCTACAAAATCATATAGTTTGGCCATGCTTCATTTTCGTCACACAAAATGCTCCCATCATGCACAACCCCGATGACAAGCCTAGCAATTGGTTCATACATTTTAACGCGCTTCAGCCTTTTCAACCCTTACGCAATACATGAGCGCAAGCCATGGATATAGCACTATGGGTGGAGTAGAGTATGATGATAGGGGTTATGTGAGAAGACAAAAAAGGAGAAAGTCTCACATTGACGCGGCTAATCAACGGGCTATGGAGATGCCCATCAATTGATGCCAATGCAAGGAGTAGGGATTGCCATGCAACGGATGCACTAGAGCTATAAGTGTATGAAAGCTCATCAAAAGAAACTAAGTGGGTGTGCATCCAACTTGCTTGCTCGCGAAGACCTAGGGCATTTTGAGGAAGCCCATCATTGGAATATACAAGCCAAGTTCTATAATGAAAAATTGCCACTAGTATATGAAAGTGACAAAATAAGAAACTCTCTATCATGAAGATCATGGTGCTATTTTGAAGCACAAGTGTGGAAAAAGGATAGTAACATTGTCCCTTCTCTCTTTTTCTCTCATTTTTTTCTCTTTTTTTATTTGGGCTTCTTTGGCCTCTTTTTTTATTTGGGCTTCTTTGGCCTCTTTTTTTATATAGTCCGGAGTCTCATCCCGACTTGTGGGGGAATCATAGTCTCCATCATCCTTTCCTCACATGGGACAATGCTCTAATAATGAAAATCATCACACTTCTATTTACTTACAACTCAAGAATTACAACTCAATACTTAGAACAAAATATGACTCTATGTGAATGCCTCCGGCGGTGTACCGGGATATGCAATGAATCAAGAGCGACATGTATGAAAGAATTATGAAGGTGGCTTTGCCACAAATACGATGTCAACTACATGATCATGCAAGGCAATATGACAATGATGAAGCGTGTCATAATAAATGAAACGGTGGTGTAACACCCCGCATGCAACTTTCCATATTTGTAACTCCAACTCTTGCCATTTTCGGCTATGTGATGTGATATTCCCTTCGTGGTCGGGTTTTGTTTTTCGTTTTGCATTTTGTTCATGTCATGCATTTCATATCATGTCATCATGTGCATTGCATTTGCATACGTGTTCGTCTCATGCATCCGAACATTTTCCCCGTTGTCCGTTTTGCAATCCGGCGCTCCTATCTCCTCCCGTGCACCCCTATTGTTTTCTTTCGTGAGCGGGTGTCAAACATTCTCGGAATGGACCGAGGCTTGTCAAGTGGCCTTATTATACCACCCGGAGACCACCGGTCAAGTTTCGTTCCATTTGGAGGTCGTTTGGTACTCCAACGGTTAACCGGGCATCCGTAAAGTCCATTTATGTGTTGCAGCAAAACCCCCCTAAAAACCAGCCCAAAACCCCTCCAAGTCATCTCCATGCTCTAGGTCGTTCGATCACGATCGTGTGGGCGAAAACCGCACCTCATTTGGAGCCTCCTAGCTCCCTCTACCTATTTATATGTGAGCCCTCCCGAAAACGAAACGCAGACGAACCCTAGACCCGCTCCCTCTCCGCCGCCGGACGCGTCCAGCGCCGCCGGACGAAAACCCGCCGCCGCCGGCAGCCAATAAGGGCGCGCCACGTCGCCCGGGCGCCCTCTCTCTCCTCCTCGCGCCGCCGGCCCGCCGGGCCCAGCCGGGCCCGCCCGGCCCGATCCGCCGCCCGCCGACCCGCCGGCCTGCCCCGCCGCCGCCTCGCCGCACCACCGCCGCCGCGCGCCGCCTCCCCGCGCCGGCGCCGACCACCGCCGCCGCGGCCACCGCCGCCTCGGGCCACCCCCTCGCCGGCCTGCCCCGCCGCCGGCCTTCCTCTCCTTCCTCTCCCGTCGACCGGCGAGCTCCATCGACGGAAATCCCGATCGGGATCTGGAAGTTACTGTAGCGGTTGACCCCGAGCCCCCTCAAATTTCCTAAGTTTTTTTGCATTCTTTATATTATATGCCCCTGTTCCTCATTGCATAACTCACTGTGCATAGCTTCGTTTCACGCGTGTAATATGTCAAATTGTTCGCCTCGTGATGCTCTACATTTTGTTCAATTGCACCATGTTCATTAGAGGTCATCTTGATGCCCAAATCACTGTTGCAAGAGGGGTAGTTGCTGTTATCTGCTGGTTCTTATCAGAACTTGGAGATTTGTCATTTTTGTATCTTTTAATCTGTGCATCGTATGGGCATGAGCTCTACATGTGTTTTGTTGTATACCATGCCATCTTTCCAGGGGTGTATTCCATGTATTTTCGTGATCTCTGTGGTTACTAGCACAAGCATGCAAACTGGGCTCCGTAATGTTTCTGATTTCAGGGACTTAGTGATTTCTCTAAGTCCTTGTCTGCTGTTATTTTGTTGCCATGTAAACTTGATGCTACAGAGAGATCCATGCATATTTTGGAGATGTTGAGTAAGGATGTTTTCTAGATATTGTTATAATTGATCCATTACTGCCCTTGTTTGCAATTATGGAGTGCCATAGCATGACACAATCTTGCTCTACTTTTGCTATAAAATATTTCTGGCAGATTCTTAACATGATATGCAATTTTGCCAAGCTTATTGTAGTTGATCCATACATGCTATGCTTTTGTTCTTGCCATGGTTAGCTTAATAAACATGCTGTCTTGCTGTAAGTATGCTAGTTGTATCATGAATTTCCTTGTGGTGAGTGCATCAAGCTCACCAACATGTCCTCATATTATTGTTTCTGCCATGCTCTGTTTTCTGCAGAGTCTGAAACCTGACAACGAAACTTGCTATGTTTACATGCTTGCCATTATATCGTCTGGTCATTTTTGGCTTATGGTCAGTAAGGGACTTTTGTCATATGCATTTAGTAGAACACTTCGATGCCTTGTTTTGCTATGTAAAGTTCCTGTAGCATGTTGATTTCGTGCTCTGAACATTGCTACCTGATGCTGTTTTCTGCCATGTCCAGTTTTTCACCAAGTCTGTGAACCTGTTATCTTTTGCACTTTTGCCATGCTTGTTTGAGATTGATATGTTGTGAAATAGCCGTAGCTCAGTGTTCATCTTTTGTCAAGCATCTCCTGCAGTTTACTGCCATGTGCTTTCTTGCTATGTTGGAGTGCTGTAGCATTGTTGCTTGTTGCATTTTAAGTGCTATCATGCTGTTAAACGCAGATTCGTGTCATTCTTGTTTTGCTTGCCATTTGCAAACCGTGCGTCCGTTTCCGGTGATCTTTATATCGATTTCGACCGAAATCATCTCATCTTTTCAGTGGCATGCTTAGTTTGCTAAGTTACTGCCATGTTCATCATTTTCCTTCCGGAGCACGCATATGCATCGCATATCATATCTTGCATATCATACATGTTTTGCATCATGTTGCTTGTGCCTTCCTCGTGATTGATTGTGGTTCTGTTGCTTGTGTTCTTGTCTTGGGTAGAGCCGGGAGACGAGTTCGTGAACGAGGAACCTGTTGAGTACGCTTACGAGGATCAAGCTTTCGACAACTCTGAGAACCTTGCAGGCAAGATGACCACCCCTCGAAATCACTTCTATCTTTGCTTTGCTAGTTGATCGTTCTATTGCCATGCTGCACTACCTATCACTTGCTATATCATGTCTCCCATTTTGCCATGTCAGCCTCTAACCATCCTTTCCTAGCAAACCGTTGTTTGGCTAAGTTACCGCTTTTGCTCAGCCCCTCTTATAGCGTTGCTAGTTGCAGGTGAAGTTGAAGTTTGTTCCATGTCGGAACATGGACATGTTGGGATATCACAATATCTCTTATTTAATTAATGCATCTATATATACTTGGTAAAGGGTGGAAGGCTCGGCCTTATGCCTGGTGTTTTGTTCCACTCTTGCCGCCCTAGTTTCTGTTATACCGGTATTATGTTCCTTGAGTTTGCGTTCCTTACGCGGTCGGGTGATTTATGGGACCCCCTTGACAGTTCGCCTTGAATAAAACTCCTCCAGCAAGGCCCAACCTTGGTTTTACCATTTGCCACCTAAGCCTTTTCCCCCGGGTTTTCGCGAGCCCGAGGGTCATCTTATTTTAACCCCCCCGGGCCAGTGCTCCTTCGAGTGTTGGTCCGAACTGAGTAGACTGCGGGGCCCCCTCCTGGAAACTCGAGGTCTGGTTTTACTCGTAGGATGTCTCATCCGGTGTGCCCTGAGAATGAGATATGTGCAGCTCCTATCGGGATTTGTCGGCGCATCGGGCGGCTTTGCTGGTCTTGTTTTACCATTGTCGAAATGTCTTGTAAACCGGGATTCCGAGACTGATCGGGTCTTTCCGGGAGAAGGTTTATCCTTCGTTGACTGTGAGAGCTTATGATGGGCTAAGTTGGGACACCCCTGCAGGGTATTATCTTTCGAAAGCCGTGCCCACGGTTATGAGGCAGATGGGAATTTGTTAATGTCCGGTTGTAGAGAACTTGTCACTTGACCCAATTAAAATACATCAACCGTGTGTGTAGCCGTGATGGTCTCTTCTCGGCGGAGTCCGGGAAGTGAACACGGTTTGAGTTATGAATGACGTAAGTAGGAGTTCAGGATCACTTCTTGGTCATTGCTAGATGACGACCGTTTCGTTGCTTCTCTTCTCGCTCTCTTTTGCGTATGTTAGCCACCATATATGCTTATTGCCTGCTGCAGCTCCACCTCATTACACCATCCTTCCCTATAAGCTTAAATAGTCTTGATCTCGCGGGTGTGAGATTGCTGAGTCCTCGTGACTCACAGATTCTACCAAAACAGTTGCAGGTGCCGACGATGCCAGTGCAGATGATGGGGTCGATCTCAAGTGGGAGTTCGATGAGGAACGTGGTCGTTACTATGTGTCTTTTCCTGATGATCAGTAGTGGAGCCCAGTTGGGACGATCGGGGATCTAGCATTTGGGGTTGTCTTATTTTCATCTGGATCTTGACCGTAGTCGGTCTATATGTTTGTATTTTGGATGATGTATGAATTATATTTATGTATGGTGTGAAGTGGCGATTGTAAGCCAACTCTTTATCCCATTCTTGTTCATTACATGGGATTGTGTGAATATGACCCTTCTTGCGACAAAACCACTATGCGGTTATGCCTCTAAGTCGTGCCTCGATACGTGGGAGATATAGCCGCATTGTGGGCGTTACAGGTGGAAAGTTGCATGGCAATATATCTCGGAATGGCTATGGAAATGCCATGATAGGTAGGTATGGTGGCTGTTTTGAGGAAGATATAAGGAGGCTTATGTGCGATAGAGTGTATCATATCACGGGGTTTGGATGCACCGGCGAAGTTTGCACCAACTCTCAAGGTGAGAAAGGGCAATGCACGGTACCGTAGAGGCTAGCAAATTGCGAAAAGTTAAGAGTGCGTATAATCCATGGACTCACATTAGTCATAAAGAACTCATATACTTACTGCAAAAGTTTATTAGCCCTCGAAGCAAAGTACTACTACGCATGCCCCTAGAGGGATAGATTGGTAGGAAAAGACCATCGCTCGTCCCCGACCGCCACTCATAAGGAAAGCAATCAAAGAACACCCCATGCTTCAAATTTGTCACACAACGTTTACCATACGTGCATGCTACGGGACTTACCAACCTTAACACAAGTATTTCTCAATTTCACAATTACCCAACTAGCATAACTCTAACATTACCACCTTTATATCTCAAAACCATTATCAAGTATCAAATTTCTCATAGTTTTTAATGCACTCTATATGAAAGTTTTTATTATACCCATCTTGAATGCCCATCATATTAGGACTAATTTTATAACCAAAGCAAATTACCATGCTATTCTAAAAGACTCTCAAAATAATATAAGTGAAGCATGAGAGTTCATCTATTTCTTCAAAGTAAAACCACCGCCATGCTCTAAAAAGATATAAGTGAAGCACTAGAGCAAATGACAAACTACTCCAAAAGATATAAGTGAAGATCAATGAGTAGTTGAATAATTATGTAACTATGTGAAGACTCTCTAACATTTAAGAATTTAAGATCTTGGGATATTATTCAAACAGCAAGCAAAACAAAATAAAACAAAATGACGCTCCAAGCAAAAAACATATCATGTGGTGAATAAAAATATAGCCTCAACTAAAGTTACCGATAGACGAAGACGAAAGAGGGGATGCCTTCCGGGGCATCCCCAAGCTTAGGCTTTTGGTTGTCCTTGAATTTTACCTTGGGGTGCCTTGGGCATCCCCAAGCTTAGGCTCTTGCCACTCCTTATTCCATAGTCCATCGAATCTTTACCCAAAACTTGGAAACTTCACAACACAAAACTTAACAGAAAACTCGTAAGCTCCATTAGTATAAGAAAATAAATCACCACTTAGGTACTGTTGTGAACTCATTCCAAGTTCATATTAGTGTAATATCTACTATATTCCAACTTCTCTATGGTTTATACCCTCCGATACTGTCGGTGGGAACGACACCTATGGGATCACACGAATCCCTACTACGGTTGGCGGGGCGCGGGGTTGAGAGAAGAGCAGGTCTAATAGGAAGCACACGGATCGTTTACCTAGGTTCGGGCCGCGAGGATGCGTAATACCCTAGTCCGGCTTTGGTGGATGTATTGAGTGTTCTTGTGTTCTTGAGCTAGCTACGGGGTGTAACTTGCCCAAAAGAGCCGAATCCCTCTCCAATATGCCTCGAGCCTCCTTTTATAGTCGAAAGGGGCTGCCACAGTGGCATACAGGAGGTGGAAAGGTCTACAATGCGCAAGCTTATCGCCTGGCATTAGGGGACAAAACGCATTAAGTGCGCTACTTAGGTGTCCATTAGCTTTATCGAGGACGGGAACGAGGCCCGTCCCATCCGTCGCCGCTTTGTCTCACTTTGGCACGCGCCCAGGCCAGCGATGCGTGCGGTGCCATGTAGGCAGGCAGGCTGCTGTGGTGGCGCGGTGGTGGAGCCTTCACGAAGATCTGCATGCCACCACGCAGGTGCTTGCTGAGTTGGCCTGGAAGCCGCATGTTGCCACGCAGGTGCCTGCCTAGCTGGTTGGGCTGGCAGCTGCATGCGAACGGCGACGGAGTCTTGGTCGACGCGGGCCTGGCTATGGCCCCGCTGATGTCCTCGGCAAGGGTCTTGCTGTAGCGTTGCAGTCGTCCCCGGCAAGGCGCTTGCCGGGGGTCTTGTGGATTCCCTCGGCTAGGATCCCGCCGAGGGTCGCCATCTTCTGGTCCTCATCTGATCTCACATGTTTATGATCTTGAGGAAGATCTGCATGCCACCAGAGAGGCGCCTCCCGAGCCCTGGTTCCAATGTAGTTGGTTGGCTGGTGTTGGAACCCACGGGCTCAAAGGTGGCCTGCTCTGCTGGCATCGGGCAAGTTGCCCCGGCAAGGCTCTTGCCGGGGCCGGGGAGGCCGCCCCGGCAAGGGTCTTGCCGGGGGAGTCCACCTCGCCCCTTTGCTCTCCTGTGTTTCTGGTCTTGGCGTTGTCTTGTTTGTCTTGGGCTACGGCTTCTCTCCGGCTTCCCTCCTTTGCCCTGCTAAGTGTGGCCGTGGCGCGCGGCTCTGACTGCCCGTGCACAAGTAAATGGGTCAAAAGGAGAACCCCTACTTTTGTACACTGACAGGAGCCCCCGGGCCAGGGCCACACATAAGTGCGACGTGTTGTTGGGCTAGGCCTAGAACGGTGCGCGGGCAGGTGGGGCGGATTTTTATCGCAGTAACTGTTCGTCCGCTGCGCTTCCCCACGACACGCGTTGAACGCGCGACGTGGAGGGGCGTGCATGACGTGGGGGTCATGCGTGGGGCGGATTCCGCACGCATGCGTCACATTGCGGTTAATGGGAAAAGAGGCGGCCCGCGCCTTCCCCGTAAAAAGGAATAACCGCGGGCGCACTGCTCATTTACCCCTGCATCTTCTTCAATCTCGGAACCATCGTCCCCTTCTCCTTCCTTCCCAAGCTTTTGCCTTTGCTCGCCGCCGCTGTGTCTTCGCTGTCCTCTGTCCCTTGCCCCCCGCAGCCGCCATGGCACCCAAGACCAGCAGAGGCAAGGGAGTGGCCAAGGACGCCGGGACGAGCGAGCTGCCGGAGAGCGATTTGGCTGCGCAGCGGACGCAGCTCGCCTACTTCCCCTCGACGGTCGATGTGTTCGAGCTCTGGGACTACTTCAAGCCCCTATGGGGGTGCAAGACGGGGGGGGGGGGGGAGACGACGGGGCATCCAGCCACACGTGTCATCCCCGCCAATTGCGCCGAGGCCGCCCCGAATCGGTACCCATTCTTCATTGATTACTTCTCTTGCGGGCTCTGTCCCCCTTTCTCCGATTTCTTCAGTGACATCATGCACACCTATGGCTTCCGCCTTTTGGATTTTACTCCAAATGCTGTGGCGTGCATGGCCCTTTTCACTAATATCTGCGAGGGCTTCGCCGGAGTGCACCCCAACACGGCGCTCTTCCGTCACTACTTCTTCCCTCGGATCCAAAAGGGGGGCGCCATTTCCGGTTGTGTCACCTGGATCCCAAGGTCCAAGGGGACATACCCGGATGGCGCTCAGAAGGAGAGGGGGGAAGAGTGGCGGGGCCGGTGGTGCTGGATTGAAGAGAAGGATCCGCCGGACTTCTGTCGGGTCCGCCACACACTGCCGGTCCGTAGGGGCGACTGGAGTGACGTCGACATCAATGACAAGAAGCTCATGGTTGCCACCACCAGGATTCTTCGTCTCACCGAGGCCGGGCTCACCCTTGAGATGATCGGGGCGGATTTCATCCGCCGTCGAATCGCTCCGCTGCACAACAAGGGGACGCCGGCCTGGCTCTTTATGAACGCCGCCGACATCATGAGGCTCCGCCCCGGCCTGGACCACAACCTCACGGTGATGGGGCATGCCCACTTCTGCCAGCGGCTCTTCCAGCTCGACGTGAACCGTGACGACGAGGTCGAGCGGTCCGGCAAGGCCGTGAGGGCCGCCGCGAAGGCCGGCAAGCCCGCCAGGGGGCCCTTGTTCAAGTTGCCGGCAGGGGTGGTCCCGCTGAGCAACAACTTGCGTCGAAGTGACATCATCGCCATGATGCCGGAGTTCAACGCGCACGGCCTCGTCCCAAATTGGGATGAGCCGCCGGAGGATCAGGTGCAGGAATTTTTCGACACCTTGGAGGAGAAGTATGTCACCGCCGAGCCGCGGCTCATCCAGGACACCACCCAGGCGGAGCTGGACTACATCGCCGCCAGGGCGGTGGAGGCAGAGCTCGCCAAGGAGGCCAGCAGCACCGGCGGTGTGGAGGACAAGGCCGCGGCGGAGGTGGAGGAGAAGGAGCTCGCCCAGTGGGCGGAGGCCGCTGGGGAGGCCAGTAGCACCGGCACCGGGGCCCATCTCGTCGAAGATGTGGTCGATGAGTTGTCGGAGGAAGAGGCCGAGGTCGTCGACCCTCCGGCCATGGGGAGTGGGCGAGTCCTGCGGCGGGCCACTTCTGGCGAGCCGATCCAGCCCGGCAGGGTCGTGCAGCCCCGGTAAGCCCAGGAGGCGTCCGCGCGCCAAACGAGGGCCGTGGCTGCGAAGAAATCGGTGAAGGCCGCGACGGCGATGAAGAAGGCAACGGCCTCTTCTTCGTCCAAGCACCCTCGAACTCCATCGGCTTCCCCTCCTCCGGCAGATGTCGACGCGGAGGTCTTCTTCGACTTCGGGTCACTCAGCCCAAGGAGGAAGAGAAAGGCGATAGAAGAGGAGGTGGAGGACGAGTAAGCATCTTGCTCCTTTTTGTCCTCTCCGTTTCCTCAATCCGTGCCGCTTGTCTTGATCTGTTCTTCTTCTTTGTAGGGATGCGGAGACACTGGCCCAGAGGGTGAAGAGGGCCAGGGCTTCGGCGAGCGGCCAGCCCCCGGCAGGTACTTCCGGCACACCGCTGGTCGTGTTGAGCAGCCCCCGGCACAGCCCCCAGCGTAAGCTCATCACTCACTCCTCGTCGATGTGTGTTGGTGGTGCGATCCTTCGGCGCTGACCTTGCCGTGGTTGCAGGAGGAGGACATCAGCAGGAGGAGCCACAGAGGGCTACCCCCAACACGCTGCCCCCATCGACCACGCCGCCCCGGGGGGCGTCCGCGGCAAGGGCGCCAAGCACCGAGCCCATGCACACGGAGGAGGATGAGGAGGAGAACCCGGGCGCTGGTGGCTTCGCCTCGGCGCCAAATGTTGGCGGGGAGGGGACCTCTGCTTCCCAGCCCGACACGGGTAAGCCACTCGCCTTCCGTCCGTATTCCTTTTCTGTCCTTTCTGACTCTTGGTCTTGGCTTCGCCTCATCCCCTTCTTGGTATCCAGATCGTCCGTCGGTGGACCAGGAGGACATAGACACCGTCATCGAGGATGTCGCCAAGGCCACCGAGGCGGAGGCCGAGAAGATCGCCGCCGAGGAGGCCGCCAAGGGCGCTGCTAAGGACGCCGCCAAGGGGCCTGCCGGGGAGCCCGACAAGGCTACTGCCGAGGAGGCCGGCAAGGGGCCTGTCGGGGAGGCCGGCAAGGCCGCTGCCGAGGAGGAGGTGGTCGATGACCAGCCTTCCTCCTCCGCTGCCTCTGGCTCCGGCAGGTATCTGAGGGTGAGAGACGACCTTTTCGTTCACCTCCCAGGGTCGTCGAGCTCCCAGGCGCCCGTCGAGGGGGAGGTGTTTGACGAGGAGGTGCTTGCCGCTGCCGGGCTCGAGGTTGTCGACGAACCGAGCACCGGTGGCGACGGTTCTTAGGAGGAGCGGCTTCTCCAGGCCATGGGCGCCAACTTCCAGAAGCTCCAGGCACTCCACCGCGCCCGCCTGGACAAGGCCAAGTCCAGGATGGCAACGGTGGACAAGGCAGAGGCGGACCTCAAGGTGCGCGTCGCTGAGACGCAGACTTGGTTCCGCCAGGCTTGTGAGGAGCTGAAGGTCACCCAGGGTGAGCTGGCCAAGTGCAACGTGGAGCTCACCATGAAGCGGGCCGACATCGAGAAGGCCCAGGAGACGGCGGAGAGCTTGGCCGCCGCAGCCGAGGCCGCTCGGACCCAGCACCAGGCCGCGCTGAACTCCCAGGAGGAGGACCTTGCCGCGCGTGAGGAGAAGCTTGCCGCAACGCTCTGGGGAAAGGATGAGGAGGTGGAGAAGCTCATCGTGCAGCGGACCCAAGAGTTGGAGCAGAGGCACAGAGAGGCGCTCGATGCCCAGGCTCTAGTTCACTCCGGCAGGGTGAAGGAGCTGGAGGTGGAGCGGGACGGGCTGAAGGACGAGACCCTGAAGCTGGGCGAGGAGAAGAACATGCTCAACAGTGCCCTGGTGGAGGCGTAGGGCGCAGTCCTTGGCAAGGCTGAGCAGCTCTCCAAGGCCAACGACTCCATCAAAGATCTGACGCTGAAGCTGGAGGGTCTTGAGGAGACGCTCTCAGAGGCCAAGGCCCGGGAAGGGACCCTGGCCAAGAATCTGGAGGCCGAGAAGCAGCTGCGGAAGAACAAGACCGCCAACCACAAGGATTTTGTGGAGGGCGAGAATCACTGATCAGCCGCCTCGAGGACGTCGCCGGCAAGATCACCACGCAGCTGGCCACCATGGGTATGCCAAACGTGAGGTACGCCCTGGATCGCAGCACGACCTCCAACGCCAGGCTGACCCTATTCTTCGAGGGTGTCCTCGGGGCCCTGGAGCAGCTTCACTCCGATCGTGCGGCCTTCTGGCCGACGAGTCCCGGAGGCTTTGCCGGGGTGCCATGACCATGGTCCTCACCAAGGTGGCATACTGGAACCCCGACCTCGACTTCGACACCGCGCTGGAGAGCTTGCCGGAGGGTGCTGACCTCACGGCGCTCAAGGAGCGTATCATGCCCATCATCAGCTGCATCGACGGAATCGAGAGGGTGGAGGGCCAGCGCCGGGATTAGGCACCCTGTTTCTCATCACCTCTGCAGGTTCATGACCAAGACAATTTTTATCTTTAGTTAGAACCGCAGCAACAATGGATGTAATATAACTCTGCAGTACTTTTGATATTATGCATGTTACTTTCCTGTTCAATCCCCCCTTTGTATGTTCACCCTACGCTAATCGGGTAGGCTTGCCGGCGCGTAAACTCAGGGCGGCGTCTTGAGGACGGATCCCCAATGGCCTGCCGGGTGTGCTTGCTACCGGGCGAACCACCTTACCGCCCTTAACGCGGCCGCTGGAACTGTCGAGCTTGACTCAAGTCAGAATCGAGAGCGTTGCCAATTGCGGAAGGCTACCCTGCCACTCTCAACGCGGCCGCTTGAGCTGTTGAGCGGACTCGAAACAGAACAAGTGCGTTGCCAATTGTGGGAGGGCCCCTTTGCGTACATGTTTTCCATACAAAGAACGAGATCTCCGAGGGGAATAACCTTATATAAAAAGGAAATATTTGAAGTTCGACATGACTTAGCTTTTCTGTCACCGCGCTGGCGTCCACCGCGCTCGCAGCAACGCCGTTCTCTCGGCCATCTCCTTCTTCAGGAAACATGGTGATCAAGAACTGCTAGGCTAACAGCTAGACCAGATTCTCACGAGTGCGCCCCCTACCTGGCGCGCCAAAGATGTCGGTGGAAACGACACCTATGGGATCACAGGAATCCCTACTACGGTTGGCGGGGTGCGGGGTTGAGAGAAGAGCAGGTCTAACAGGAAGCACACGAATCGTTTACCCAGGTTCGGGCCGCGAGGATGCGTAATACCCTAGTCCTGCTTTGGTGGATGTATTGAGTGTTCTTGTGTTCTTGAGCTAGCTACGGGGTGTAACTCAAAAGAGCCAAATCCCTCGGGCCTCCTTTTATAGTCGAAAGGGGCTGCCACACTGGCATACAGGAGGTGGAAAGGTCTACAGTGTGCAAGCTTATCGCCTGGCATTAGGGGACAAAACGCATTAAATGCGCTACTTAGGTGTCCATTAGCTTTATCGGGGATGGGAACGAGGCCCGTCCCATCCGTCGCCGCTCCGTCTCGCTTCGACACGCGCCCAGGCCAACGATGCGTGCGGTGCCATGTAGGCAGGCAGGCAGGCTGCTGTGGTGGCGCGGTGGTGGAGCCTTCACGAAGATCTGCATGCCACCACGCAGGTGCTTGCTGAGTTGGCCTGGAAGCCGCTTGTTGCTACGCAGGTGCCTGCCCAGCTGGTTGGGCTGGCAGCTACATGCAAACGGTGGCGGAGTCTTGGTCGACGCGGGCCTGGTTGTGGCCCCGCTGATGTCCTCGGCAAGGGCCTTGCCGGGGGCCCGACAAGGGTCTTGCCGTGGCATTGCAGTCGTCCCCGGCAAGGCGCTTGCCGGGGGTCTTGTGGATTCCCTCGGCTGGGATCTCGCCGAGGGTCGCCGTCTTCTGGTCCTCATCTGATCTCACATGTTTATGATCTTTACGAATATCTGCATGCCACCACAGAGGCGCCTCCCGAACCCTGGTTCCAATGTAGTTGGTTGGCTGGTGTTGGAACCCACGGGCTCAAGGGTGGCCTGCTTTGCTGGCATCGGGCAAGTTGCCCCTGAAAGATCGAGGATGTCGCCTAGAGGGGGGGGGGAGTGAATAGGCGCTTTAAAATAATTACGGTTTAGGCTTGAACAAAAGCGGAATAAACCTAGCGGTTAATTTGTCAAGCACAAAACCTACAACAACTAGGCTCACCTATGTGCACCAACAACTTATGCTAAGCAAGATAAACTACTAGGTGATAGCAAGATATATGACAAGAAACAATATGGCTATCACAAAGTAAAGTGCATAAGTAAAGAGCTCGGGTAAGAGATAACCGAGGCACGCAGAGACGATGATGTATCCTGAAGTTCACACCCTTGCGGATGCTAATCTCCGTTTGGAGCGGTGTGGAGGCACAATGCTCCCCAAGAAGCCACTAGGGCCACCGTAATCTCCTCATGCCCTCGCACAATGCAAGATGCCGTGATTCCACTAAGGGACCCTTGAGGGCGGTCACCGAACCCGTACAAATGGCAACCCTTGGGGGCGGTCACCGAACCCGTACACTTTGGCAACCCTTGGGGGCGGTCACCGTAACCCGTCAAATTGCTCGGGGCGATCTCCACAACCTAATTGGAGACCCCGACGCTTGCCCGGAGCTTTACACCACAATGATTGAGCTCCGAACACCACCAACCGTCTAGGGCGCCCAAGCACCCAAGAGGAACAAGCTCAAGGGTACCAAGCACCCAAGAGTAATAAGCTTCTCAACTTGTAACTTCCACGTATCACCGTGGAGAACTCAAACCGATGCACCAAATGCAATGGCAAGGGCACACGGAGTGCCCAAGCCCTTCTCTCTCAAATCCCACCGAAGAAACTAATGCTAGGGAGGAAAATGAGAGGAAGAACAAGAAGGAGAACACCAAGAACTCCAAGAACTAGATCCAAGGGGTTCCCCTCACATAGAGGAGAAAGTGATTGGTGGAAATGTGGATCTAGATCTCCTCTCTCTTTCCCCTCAAAAACTAGCAAGAATCCATGGAGGGATTGAGAGTTAGCAAGCTCGAAGAAGGTCAACAATGGGGGAAGAACACGAGCTAAAGAGATAAGGTTGAATGGGTAAGAAGACCCCCTTTTATAGGGGCTCCCGTATCCAACCGTTAAGTGCTCAGTCCGCGCACGAGCGGTACTACCGCTCAGGGGAGCGGTACTACCACCCGAGCGGTAGAACACAGAGAGCGGAGCAAAACAGAGGGCGAGGCAGAGACGTATGATCAGCACTACCGCTGGAACCAGCGGTACTACCGTTGGCCGCAGCGGTGCTGCCGCTTGGCCCAGCGGTACTACCGCTGGGACCGCGCACAACGCCTACCACGAGCACAGGGAGAAGAACAGGGAGGAGGACCATTGAGCGGCACTAGGGGTGGTGTGTAACGCCCACGATGCGGCTATATCTCCCATGTGTCGAGGCACGACTTAGAGGCATAACCGCATAGTGGTTTTGTCGCAAGAAGGGTCATCTTCACACAATCCCATGTAATGAACAGGAATGGGATAAAGAGTTGGCTTACAATCACCACTTCACACAATACATAAATAAATATCATACATCATCCAAAATACAATCATATAGACCGACTACGGTCAAAATCCAGATGAAAATAAGACAACACCAAATGCTAGATCCCCGATCGTCCCAACTGGGCTCCACTACTGATCATCAGGGAAAGACACATAGTAACGACCACGTTCCTCGTCGAACTCCCACTTGAGATCGATGCCATCATCGGCACTGGCATCGTCGGCACCTGCAACTGTTTTGGTAGAATCTGTGAGTCACGGGGACTCAGCAATCTCACACCCGCGAGATCAAGACTATTTAAGCTTATAGGAAAGGAAGGTGTAGTGAGGTGGAGCTGCAGCGGCAATAAGCATATATGGTGGCTAACTTGCGCAAATGAGAGCGAGAAGAGAAGCAAAGGAACGGACGTCATCTAGCAATGACCAAGAAGTGATCCTGAACACCTACTTACGTCATACATAACTCAGACCGTGTTCACTTCCCGGACTCCGCCGAGAAGAGACCATCACGGCTACACACGCAGTTGATGTGTTTTACTTGGGTCAAGTGACAAGTTCTCTACAACCGGACATTAACAAATTCCCATCTGCCTCATAACCGCGGCCACGGCTTTCGAAAGATAATAGCCTGCAGGGGTGTCCCAACTTAGCCCATCATAAGCTCTCACGGTCAACGAAGGATAAACCTTCTCCCGGAAAGACCCGATCAGTCTCGGAATCCTGGTTTACAAGACATTTCGACAATGGTAAAACAAGACCAGCAAAGTCGCCCGAATGTGCCGACAAATCCCGATAGGAGCTGCACATATCTCGTTCTCAGGGCACACCGGATAAGCAAAGCGTACAGGTAGCAACATAACCCAAGTTGCCAAGGGACGGTCCCGCACGGTGCTCTAGTTTGGACCAGCACTCAGATGAACACTGGCCCGGGGGTTAAAATAAGATGACCCTCGGGCTCGCGAAAACCCGGGGGAAAAGGCTTAGGCGGCAAATAGTAAAACCAAGGTTGGGCCTTGCTAGAGGAGTTTTATTCAAGGCGAACTTTCAAGGGGGTCCCATAAATCACCCGACCGCGTAAGGAACGCAAACTCAAGGAACATAATCCCGGTATAACAGTAGCTAGGGCGGCAAGAGTGGAACAAAACACCAGGCATAAGGCCGAGCCTTCCACCCTTTACCAAATATATATATAGATGCATTAATTAAATAAGAGATATTATGATATCCCAACATATCCATGTTCCGACATGGAACAAACTTCAACTTCACCTGCAACTAGCAACGCTATAAGAAGGGCTGAGCAAAAGCGGTAACTTAGCCAAACAACGGTTTTCTAGGAATGGATGGTTAGGTGCTGACATGGCGAAATGGGAGACATGATATAGCAAGTGATAGGTAGCGGAGCATGGCAATAGAGCGAACAACTAGCAAAGCAAAGATAGAAGTGATTTCGAGGGGTGGTCATCTTGCCTGCAAGGTTCTCAGAGTTGTCGAAAGCTTGATCCTCGTAAGCGTACTCAACAGGTTCCTCGTTCACGAACTCGTCTCCCGGCTCTACCCAAGACAGGAACACAAGCAACAGAACCACAATCAATCACGAGGAAGGCACAAGCAACATGATGCAAAACATGTATGATATGCAAGATATGATATGCGATGCATATGCGTGCTCCGGAAGGAAAATGATGAACATGGCAGTAACTTGGAAAACCAAGCATGCCACTGTAAAGATGAGATGATTTCGGTCGAAATCGATATAAAGATCACCGGAATCGGATGCACGGTTTGCAAATGGCAAGCAAAACAAGGATGACACGAATCTGCGATTAACAGCATGATAGCACTTAAAATGCAACAAGCAACAATGCTGCAGCACTCCAACATAGCAAGAAAGCACATGGCAGTAAACTACAGGAGATGCTTGAAAAAAGATAAACACTGAGATACGGCTAGTTCACAACATATCAAGCTCAAACAAGCATGGCAAAAGTTCAAAAAATAACAGGTTCACAGACTTGGTGAAAAACTGGACATGGCAGAAAGCAGCATCAGGTAGCAATGTTCAGAGCACGAAATCAACATGCTACAGGAACTTAACATAGCAAAACAAGGTATGGCAGTGTTCTACTAAATGAACATGACAAAAGTCCCTTACTGACCATAAGCCAAAAAGGACCAGAAGATATGATGGCAAGCATGTAAACATAGCAAGTTTCGTTATCAGGTTTCAGACTTAGCAGAAAACAGAGCATGGCAGAAAACAGAGCATGACCAGAAGATATGCTCGCTCGAGCTCGGGCTCGGGCTGCCGGCGAGGTAGGCCGACGACGGCGAGGCAGGGGACGGCGGGGCCCGGCGCCGGCGGGACGGCGGCCGGAGGAGGGCGGCGCCGGCAGTGGAGGCGCGGGCGCGCGGCGGCGGAGGCCGAGGAGTCCGGCGGGCGGCCGGCGGGGAGCTCGCCGGGCGTGGCGGCGGCGCGGGCGGCGAGCCTCGGGCGCGGGCAGGCGTCGGGCGTCGGGCGGCGGTGGTACGGGCCGGCGGACCCGCGGCGGGCCGGGCGGGCCGGTGCGGTGGAGGTGGCGGCGGCGACACGTGGCGGCGCGCGATTCGTCGCGGCCGTCGGTGGAGATGTGTCCGGCGCGGACCGGACACGTCCGGCGGCGGGGAGGGAGCGGGCTAGGGTTTGGTCTGCGGATGTATTTCGGGATGCCCACATATTTATAGGTAGAGGGAGCTAGGAGACTCCAAATGAGGTGCGGTTTTCGCCCACACGATCGTGATCGAACGACCTAGAGCATGGAAGAGAGTTTGGTGGGTTTTGGCTGGTTTTAGAGGGGGTTTTTGCTGGACACTCAAACAGACTTTGCGGATGCCCGGTTAACCGTTGGAGTACCAAACGACCTCCAAATGGAACGAAATTTGACCGGTGGTCTCCGGGTGGTATATTAAGGCCACCTGACAAGCCTCGGTCCATTCCGAGAAAGTTTGACACCCGCACACGAAAGAAAACTAGAGGGGTGCACCGGGGGAGATAGGAGCGCCGGATTGCAAAACGGACAACGGGGAAAATGTTCGGAAGTATGAGACGAACACGTATGCAAATGCAATGCACATGATGACATGATATGAAAATGCATGACATGACAAAATACAAAACGAAAGACAAAACCCGACAACGGAGGGAAAATCATGACACATAGCCGGAAATGGCAAGAGTCGGAGTTACAAATATGGCAAGTTACATGCGGGGTGTTACATGGTGGTAGCCGCGGTACTACCACACATGAGCGGTACTACCGCTTCTACTGCCGCTGAACCCGACACGAGAAAACCACGTCTCGAGTCGAGGCGGTACCAGCGCGGAAACGGAGCCGTACTACCGCTTATGGCCATGGGCGGTACTACCGCTGTGGGACAGCGATACTACCGCTTGTGGCGATAGGCGGTACTGCCGCTCCGGCCCGGCGGTACTACCGCTGGCGCCATCCTTATGCCACTTCCATGAAAACAAGTACTCCAAGGAAAACCAGAACTGCCAAAACTTCTGCAAATGAGCTCCGAATTGAGCAAACTCAAGCTTGTTGGACACAAGACGACGAGTAGCATCAAAACAGCAAAGAAGAGGCAGGGGAGGTATGCCTAACAAATAGAGGAGTGAAACCTCCAACAGAGAAGAACCGACATAGCGTCCAACATCGAAAACATCATAGAAGATGCATAGTGAACACCGTTTTCGATGAACTCGAGGTTGTCATCAAGATGAACATAAACTCCAAATCTCACAAAGAGAAGCAAACAAGAACCAAGAAAGATGATGCAAGGATGCAATGGTTTGAGCTCTCTACGAATGATACGATCAAGCTACTCATCGAGAGCCCCCCTTGATAGTACGGCAATCGATCCTATAACCCGGTCTCCCAACTACCATCATGAGACCGGTAAAATAGAAAACCTATCAAGGGCAAACCTTTGCCTTGCACATGGTCCACTTGAGCTATATGATGACGATTTGACTCCCTCAAGTTGGACCACCTTTCTTGATTGCGTTGGCTCGATGAAGACTAGTTGATTGCTCCCCCATACTCCACTATGGGTGAGCCACTCTTCCGCACATCTTCACAAGTCCATTGTCACCACAATGGACGGCAAGCTTCAAGCATTTGATCTCTTCGTGATGCTTCACTTGAACTTGCACACCGCAACCTAACCCCACAAAGAACTCTCACAAAGACCATGGGTTAGTACGCAAAGCGTAATTGACAATGCTTACCATACCATGGGATCGCTTGATCCCTCTCGGTACATCTTCTACGCTTTGTGTGTTGATCAACTTGATTCACTCTTTGACTTAGTCTTGATCAACCTCTCACAAGACCAATCTTAAGGTAATTCCTTGAATAGCACCTTGGTCGACACAAACTCTCCTTGAAACCAACACATGTATTCCAAGAAAAGGCTATGGACAAACCCTTCAAATATAACTCAAGGCAACCATTAGTCCATAGAGATTGTCATCAATTACCAAAACCAAACATGGGGGCACCGCATGGTCTTTCGGCAAGGCTCTTGCCAGGTCCGCAGAGGCCGCCCCGGCAAGGGTCTTGCCGGGGGAGTCCACCTCGCCCCTTTGCTCTCCTGTGTTTCTGGTCTTGGCGTTGTCTTGTTTGTCTTGGGCTTCGGCTTCTCTCCGGCTTCCCTCCTTTGCCCTGCTAAGTGTGGCCGTGGCACACGGCTCTGACTGCCCGTGCACAAGTAAAGTGGTCAAAAGGAGAACCCCTACTTTTGTACACCGACAGATACTACTCATAGGTTCATCAAAATAAGCAAACAACACATAGAAAACAGAATGTGTCAAAAACAGAACAGTCTGTAGTAATCTGACTTAAACAAATACTTATGGAACTCCAAAAATTCTGAAATAAATTGGTGGACGTGAGGAATTTGTCTATTAATCACCTGCAAAAAGAATCAACCAAGCACTCTCCAGTAAAAAAATGGCAGCTAATCTCGTGAGCGCTAAAGTTTCTGCTTTTTACAGCAAGATCACAAAGACTTCACCCAAGTCTTCCCAAAGGTTCTACTTGGCACAAACACTAATTAAAACATGAAACCACATCTAAATAGAGGCTAGATGAATTATTTATTACTAAACAGGAGCAAAAAGCAAAGAACAAAACAAAAATTGGGTTGCCTCCCAACAAGCGCTAACGTTTAACGCCCCTAGCTAGGCATGATGATTTCAATGATGCTCACATAAAAGATAAGAATTGAAACATAAAGAGAGCATCATGAAGAATATAACTAGCACATTTAAGTCTAACCCACTTCCTATGCATGGGGATTTTGTGAGCAAACAACTTATGGGAACAATAATCAACTAGCATAGGAAGGCAAAACAAGCATAACTTCAAAACTTTAAGCACATAGAGAGGAAACTTGATATTATTGCAATTCCTACAAGCATATGTTCCTCGCTCATAATAATTTTCAGTAGCATCATGAATGAATTCAACAATATAACCATCACATAAAGCATTCTTTTCATGATCTACAAGCATAGAATTTTTATTACTCTCCACATAAGCAAATTTCTTCTCATGAATAATAGTGGGAGCAAACTCAACAAAATAACTATCATGTGAAGCATAATCCAATTGAAAATTAAAATCATGATGACAAGTTTCAAGGTTATGTTTATTCTTTATAGCATACGTGTCATCACAATAATCATCATAAATAGGAGGCATGCTTTCATCATAATAAATTTGCTCATCGAAACTTGGGGGACTAAACACATCATCTTCATCAAACATAGCATTCCCAAGCTTGTGGCTTTGCATATCTGTAACACCTCGGATGTAACTTTCCATATTTGTAACTCCAACTCTTGCCATTTTCGGCTATGTGTTATGATATTCCTTTCGTGGCCGGGTTTTGTTTTTCGTTTTGCTTTGTGTTCATGTCATGCATCTCATATCATGTCATCATGTGCATCTCATTTGCATACGTGTTCGTCTCATGCATCCGAGCATTTTCCCCGTTGTCCGTTTTGCAATCCGGCCCTCCCACCTCCTCCGGCGCACCCCTCTTATTTTCTTTTCATGAGCGGGTGTTGAACGTTCTCGGAATGGACCGAGTCTTGTCAAGTGGCCTTGGTATACCACCGGTAGACCACGTGTCAAGTTTCGTTCCATTTGGAGGTCGTTTGGTACTCCAACGGTTAACCGGGTAACCGCAAAGTCCGTTTGTGTGTTGCAGCAAAACCCCCCTCTAAACAGCCCAAAAACCCCTCTAAGTCACTTCCATGCTCTAGGTCGTTCGATCACGATCGTGTGGGCGAAAACCGCACTCCATTTGGAGTCTCCTAGCTCCCTCTACCTATAAAACTCCTCCCCCTCCAAAATTATTCACAGATCAAACCCTAGCAAACCACCCCGCCGCGGCCGGACACGTCCGTCTACGGCCGGACGAATTCCGCCGCCGGCCGCAGCCACTCACGGCGCGCCACGTGGCGGCCGTACGCCGCGCCGCCGCCGCAGCCCGCAAGCCCGTGTGCCTCCTCGCCCCGCAGCCCGAGTCCCGCCGCGTCCTTCCTCCAGCGCGCCGGCGCCGCGCCCCGAGGCCGCCATGGCCGACCCCGCCGCCGCCCGCGGGTCGCCGGACCCCGCCGCCGTCATCCTCCACCGCGCCCCGTCTTCCTCCTCCCCGCGGTGCCTCCTCCACCTCCTCTCCGTCCCGTCGCCGGCCGCCCCGCCCTCCGCTCCGGCAAGAAGCTCCGGCGACGGCCTCTTCTCCAGCGAGCTCGAACCCTAGCCGCGCCAGATCTCAGATCCGCCGGAGGTTGACTTTTCCTTCCCTCTCGTTTTTTCTCTGTCATGAAATATTTACAGTACATGCTCATGTTCATCGCATCATAACTCTCTGCATATAGCTCCGTTTCGTGCGTGTAATATATCAAAATGTTCTTCTCGAGATTCTATTCATTTTGTTTCATTGCACCATGTTCATTTGAGTCCATCTGGATGCCCAAATCTCTGGTGCAAGAGTGCTAATTGCTGTTATCTGCTGTTACTTATCAGAACTTGGTGATTTGTTATTTTTGTTGCATTTGATGTGTGCATCTTATGGGCATGATCCCTACATGTGTTTTGATGTATGACATGCCATCTTTACATAGGTGTATGCCATGTATTTTTGTGATCTCTGTGGTGACTAGAACAAGCATGCAAACTAGGCTTCGTAATGTTTCTGTTTTCAGGGACTTGGTAATTTTACCAAGTCTGTGACTGCTGTTATTTTTTTGCTATGTATCCATATGTCTACAGAGAGATCCATGCTTATTTTGGTGATGTTTAGTAAGGCTGTTTTGTAGATATTGTTGTAGTTGATCCATTCATGCCCTTGTTTGAAATTATGGAGTGCCATAGCATGACTCAATCTTGCTCTACTTTTGCTATAAAATATTTCTGGCAGATTGTTAACATGATATTCAAGTTTGCCAAGCTTGTTGTAGTTGTTCCTTTCATGCTATGTATTTTCTCTTGCCATGGATAGCTTCATAAACATGCCATGTTGCTGTAGGTGTGATTGTTTTGTCATGCATTGCTTTGTGATGAGTGCATCAAGTTCACCAATATGCCTTCATATTATTGTTTCTGTCGTTCTCTGTTTTCTGCCGTCATATCTTCTGGTCATTTTTGGCTTACGGTCAGTAAGGGACTTTTGTCATATGCATTTAGTAGATTCATTCCATGCCTTGTTTTGCTACGTTAATTTCCTGTAGCATGTTGATTTCGTGCTCTGAACATTGCTACCTGATGCTGTTTCTGCCATGTCCAGTAATTTCACCAAGTCTGTGAACCTGATATCTTTTCCACTTTTGCCATGCTTGTTTGAGCCTGTTGTGGTGTGATCTAGCCGTAGCTCAGTGTTCATCTTTTGTCAAGAATCTCCTGTTTATTACTGTCATATGCTTTGTTGCTATGTTGGGGTGCTGTAGCATAGTTTCTTGTTGCATTCTAAGTGCTATCATGCTGTTAATCACAGATTCGTGTCATTCTTGTTTTGCTTGCCATTTGCAAACCGTGCATCCGTTTCCGATGATCTTTATATCGATTTCGACCGAAATCATCTCATCTTTACAGTGGCATGCTTGGTTTGCCAAGTTACTGCCTTGTTCATCATTTTTCTTCCGGAGCACGCATATGCATCACATACCACATCTCGCATATCATACATGTTTTGCGTCATCTTGCTTGTGCATTTCCCGTGATTGATTGTGGTTCCGTTGCTTGTGTTCTTGTTTTGGGTAGAGCCGGGAGACGAGTTCGTGAACGAGGAACCTGTTGAGTACGCTTACGAGGATCAAGCCTTCGACAACTCTGAGAACCTTGCAGGCAAGATGACCATACCCTCGAAATCGTTTCTATCTTTGCTTTGCTAGTTGTTCGTTCTATTGCCATGCTGCGCTACCTACCATCTGCTATATCATGCCTCCCATATTGCCATGTCAAGCCTCTAACCATCCTTTCCTAGCAAACCGTTGTTTGGCTAAGTTACCGCTTTTGCTCAGCCCTTCTTATAGCGTTGCTAGTTGCAGGTGAAGTTGAAGTTGGTTCCATGTTGGAACATGGATATTTGGGATATCACAATATCTCTTATTTAATTAATGCATCTATATATTTGGTAAAGGGTGGAAGGCTCGGCCTTATGCCTGGTGTTTTGTTCCACTCTTGCCGCCCTAGTTTCCGTCATACCGGTATTATGTTCCTTGAGTTTGCGTTCCTTACGCGGTTGGGTGATTTATGGGACCCCCTTGACAGTTCGCCTTGAATAAAACTCCTCCAGCAAGGCCCAACCTTGGTTTTACCATTTGACCACCTACCACCTACACTTCCCTTGGGTTTTCGCGAGCCCGAGGGTCATCTTTATTTTAGACCCCCACGGGCCAGTGCTCCTTCGAGTGCTGGTTCGAACCGAGCTGCCTGCGGGGCCACCTTGGGGAAACTTGAGGACTGGTTTTACTCGTAGCTAGTCTCATCCGGTGTTGCCCTGAGAACGAGATATGTGCAGCTCCTATCGGGATTTGTCGGCACATCGGGCGGCTTTGCTGGTCTTGTTTTACCATTGTCGAAATGTCTTGTAAACCGGGATTCCGAGACTGATCGGGTCTTCCTGGGAGAAGGTTTATCCTTCGTTGACCGTGAGAGCTTATAATGGGCTATGTTGGGTATTATCTTTCGAAAGCCGTGGCCGCGGTTATGAGGCAGATGGGAATTTGTTAATGTCCGATTGTAGAGAACTTGTCACTTGACTTAATTAAAATACATCAACCGTGTGTGTAGCCGTGATGGTCTCTTCTCGGCGGAGTCCGGGAAGTGAACACGGTTTGAGTTATGCATGGACGTAAGTAGTTCCAGGATCACTTCTTGATCATTTCTAGCTTCGCGACCGTTGCGTTGCTTCTCTTCTCGCTCTCTTTGCGTATGTTAGCCACCATATATGCTTAGTGCCCGCTGCAGCTCCACCTCATTACACCATCCTTTCCTATAAGCTTAAATAGTCTTGATCTCGCGGGTGTGAGATTGCTGAGTCCTCGTGACTCACAGATTCTACCAAAACAGTTGCAGGTGCCGACGATGCCAGTGCAGATGACGCAACCGAGCTCAAGTGGGAGTTCGATGAGGAACGTGGTCGTTACTATGTGTCTTTTCCTGATGATCAGTAGTGGAGCCCAGTTGGGACGATCGGGGATCTAGCATTTGGGGTTATCTTATTTTCATTTGGATTTGACCGTAGTCGGTCTATGTGTGGATTTTGGATGATGTATGAATTATATTTATGTATTGTGTGAAGTGGCGATTGTAAGCCAACTCTCGTTATCCCATTCTTGTTCATTACATGGGATTGTGTGAAGATGACCCTTCTTGCGACAAAACCACAATGCGGTTATGCCTCTAAGTCGTGCCTCGACACGTGGGAGATATAGCCGCATCGTGGGCGTTACAAGTTGGTAATCAGAGCCATCCCCGACTTAGGAGCCCCCTGCTTGATCGAATCGCTGGCGTTGTTGAGTCTAGAACAAAAATGTTTTGAGTCTTAGGATTATATATATCGGAGAGTAGGATTCTTTTTACTCCTCAGTCCCTTCGTCGCTCTGGTGAGGCCTCCTGACGTAGAAGTTTTGACTCTTCTCTCCTCAAATTTCACTAAAAATTTTTAGGATCACGCGGGTATCTTAGAATCGTTCCGATGGTTTTGTGACGAGAACATTGTTCTTGGTGCCTCCTGACATTTAGGGGTTGTGGCAGTGTCCCGGGGAGTTGAGCTCCGAGGTGTTGTCGTCACAATTTTATCGTTGCAGTTCTGGAATACCTGAGTTTCGCCGACATCGAAATCTCTTTTATGCAGTTGTTGGTGAGATCACCTCGACGCCACCCAGTACTGGGGCGGGAGTTCGGGAGTATTGCCATAACTCGTATAACGGATGCTTTTCGAAGGTTGAGGTACACGATTTCCGAAGGTTTCTTGGTTATGTGTTGACGGATGGATACAGCTGGATCTAGGGATTGCTAGTTTGGGTGATATATTTTGTGTCCCCTGTATCCCCAACACCAGATTGCATAACCAGAAAGTTTCGGGAGTTTATAAGTGGGAATTCAAGTAGCTCCTAGGATATCTTTCCGACAGACGCATGATATGAGATTGGGGTTCGACGTCTAGTGGTCCGCCTTTCCACGGTTGGTTTTACAGTGGTCTCGTAGTGTCTTAAAGAGTCCTTGGCTATGCCGACTCGGGGACGCTTCGTATGTCATGTGCACTGCCTTGTACATGATGGTGCTGTACGATCGAGCCCGTGTGGGCCCCACCACGAAAACTTCGGACGAAATCTCTATCATATGTTTGTTCCGGCTTATTCTGCAAGCCAATACTTTGTTTTGTTTTGAATTGTGGTATTCGAGTTGCTTCGAAGTCAAATGTTGATTCCATACCTTTTTCTAAGTGGCTTCTCAACTTAATGGAAGTGTGATGATTTACTATGGAATTCATTCGTTCATCCTCGTTCGAATGTTTATTGTGAAGACTATATGTTGCAATTTCTATCCGTTGATTCTACTTGTCTATTTGTCTATCAAGATGCTAACGGATGTCACCCTCTTCAGGATGGCTCCGCCAACGCGTCAGAATCCGGAACGCAATGAAGGGAGTCAGGCGAACCCTCCGCCACCACCTCCGCCTCCGGAGGCATGGCAAGCTATCATGGCAGCCACCAACGCCAATGCTCAGATGATTCTGCAACTCTTGCAAGAACGCACCCAAGGGCAAGGCAATCAAGGAAATCAAGGCCAAGGCAACAATCAGCCTCACTTCGCTACCCTCAACCAGTTTCTCGCAAATCAGCCCAAGTCTTTCAGCTACTGTGCCGAGGCCACAGATGCCGATGATTGGCTCGTGGACATCAACAAGCATTTTGAATGTAGCAATGTCAGGCCTGAGGACTATGTCAAGTTCGCTTCTTTTCAGCTCAAGGACCAAGCTGCTGATTGGTATCAACAATACAAAGATTCCAGAGGAGGTCGTGTGATCACTTGGACTGACTTCTGTCGGGACTTCAAAGCGCACCACATTCCACAAAGTGTTGTTGAGAGCAAGCGTGAGGAGTTCCGCAATCTCAAGCAAGGCAACATGTCTGTGTATCAATTCAACATCCAGTTTCAGAAACTTGCTCGCTTCGCTAAACAAGACGTTCCTGATGAAAAGAGCATGATCTATCACTTCAGAGGTGGCCTTAGAGAGGATCTGCAGTTAGCTCTCGTTCTTGTTGAGCCTACTCAGTTTGATCAATTCTATAACATGGCACTGAAGCAAGAGGCTGCTCAGCTCAAGTGTGAGGCTTCTAAGAAGAGAGTCAGGGACGCAGTTCAGTCTTCTTCTTCCTCACTAGTGGCTGCTAAGCAACAGAAGTTCTGGTTGCCTCCTCCTCCTCCGTTTCGTCAGCCTTACCAGCAGAAGAACAAAGGTGGCCATGGATCTTTCCACTCATCCAACTCTGGCTATCAGAACAAGTCTCAGAATCAAGCTCCAAAGTCGAATGCTCCTTATCATCGTCCACTCTCAGAGGCGACTTGCAACAAGTGTCAGCAGAAAGGTCACTATGCTAACAAGTGCTTCAACCAAAGGCGTCTTCCGCCTCCTCCTCCTGTCAGATCTTCCAGCAATGCAGTGGTCAAGCATAATCCCAAGTCTGCAAAGGTGAACATGATGAATGCAGCTCAAGCGGAGGAATCTACTGATGTGATAATGGGTAATCTCTCAGTTAATGATATTCCTGCAAAAGTTCTTATTTGATACTGGTGCATCGCATTCTTTCATGTCATACCCATTTGCATTGAAGCACAATTTTGACATAGAGGAATTATCTAGAGCAATGCAAGTTATTTCTCAGGCTAAGTGTTTGAGCTCCAGCATGATGGTTCCAGATGTTTCCATCAAGATGGGAAACTATAAATTTCTGTCTTCTCCAATTGTTCTTGGTGACTCGGATATTGATCTTATTCTCGGGATGGACTGGCTTTCTAAGCACAAGGCTCAACTTGATTGTGCTGCCAGGGAAATTCAATTGACACACTTTTCTGAGGATGTTATCATTTATGGCGCTCGTGATGAAACCATTCGGTTGTTTTCTCTCAATGAGAAGGGCGAATTGAATGCCATCTCTCAGATTCCAGTTGTTTGTGAGTACCAAGATGTCTTTCCAGAAGAGCTTCCGGGTATGCCTCCTCACCGGCCAGTTGAGTTCGTTATCGATCTTGAGCCTGGCACTGAACCCGTTTGCAAGTGTCCTTACAAGCTTGGACCCAAGGAGCTGAAGGAATTGAAGAAACAGCTCGATGAACAAGAGCGTCTGAGTTTGATCAGACCGAGTTCATCTCCATGGGGTTGTGGTGTTCTTTTTGTCCAGAAGAAGGATGGCACGGACCGACTTTGTGTCGACTACCGTCCATTGAACAAGATGACAATCAAGAACAAGTATCCACTTCCCAACATCAATGAGCTATTCGAGCAACTGAAAGGTGCTAAAGTATTCTCCAAGCTTGACCTTCGTATGGGTTATCATCAGATTCGCATTCGTGAAAAAGATATTCCCAAGACAGCATTCAGAACAAGCTTTGGTTCTTATGAATATACTGTCATGTCTTTCGGCCTTGTCAATGCTCCTCCAACATTCTCTCGGATGATGAATTTCATCTTCAACCCCTATACCAATGAATTCGTCCTGGTGTATCTCGATGATATCTTGGTCTTCTCCAAGAATAAGAAGGATCATGCCAAACATTTGCGATTGGTGCTCGACAAGCTCAGAGAGTATCAATTCTATGCGAAGTTTTCCAAATGTGAGTTTTGGCTCGATGAAGTTCTTTACCTTGGTCATATCATCTCTGCCAAGGGCATCGCTGTTAATCCCGAGAAGGTGTCCGCAATTGTGAATTGGGAACCTCCTCAGAATGTCAAGCAGCTTCGCAGTTTTCTTGGTCTTGCAAGCTATTGCCGAAGATTCGTTGAGAATTTCTCTAAGATTGCAAAGCCTCTTTCCAACCTCCTCCAGAAGCATGTGAAGTATGTCTGGTCTCCTGAGTGTGACGTTGCTTTCAACACTCTCAAAGAGAAACTCGTCACAGCTCCTGTCTTAACTCCTCCTGACGAATCCAAGCCATTTGAAGTTTTCTGTGATGCTTCTCTTCAAGGTCTCGGTGCTGTGTTAATGCAAGAGAAGAAAGTTGTGGCCTATACCTCTCGTCAGTTGAAGCCCAACGAAAAGAACTACCCCACTCACGATCTTGAGTTGGCGGCAGTTGTCCATGCATTAATAACATGGAGACATCTCTTGTTGGGAAGACAAGTGGACATATTCACCGATCACAAGAGTCTCAAGTACATCTTCACTCAGCCCAACCTCAACCTCAGGCAGACTCGATGGGTCGAAATGATTCAAGAGTACAATCCGAGTATTGAATATACTCCAGGCAAAGCCAATGTCATTGCAGATGCTTTGAGCAGGAAGGCTTATTGCAACAGCTTAATTCTCAAGCCATTCCAACCGGATCTTTGTGAAGCTTTCCGCAAGCTGAATCTCCAAGTTGTTCCTCAAGGCTTTCTTGCCAACCTCATAGTCTCTCCTACTTTGGAAGATCAAATTCGTGAGGCACAACTCCTGGATACCATGGTGAAGAAGGTGAAACGTGGTATCGACAAGGGTCTTTCCAAATACAAGTGCTATCGCATTGATGACAGAGACACTTTATTCTTCGAGGACCGGATTGTGGTTCCTAAAGGTGATCTAAGGAAAGTCATTATGAACGAGGCGCACAATTCTCTTCTTTCCATTCATCCTGGAAGTACGAAGATGTACCATGACCTCAAGCAGTCGTATTGGTGGACTCGAATGAAGCGAGAAATCGCTCAATTCGTGAATGAATGTGATGTCTGTCGAAGAGTGAAAGCAGAACACCAACGACCAGCTGGTCTCCTCCAACCTCTTGCTATCCCAGAATGGAAGTTTGATCATATCGAAATGGACTTCGTGACTGGATTTCCCAAGTCCAAGCGCGGAAATGATGCTATCTTCGTTGTCATCGACAAGCTTTCTAAAGTGGCTCATTTCCTTCCAATCAAAGAATCTATCACAGCAGCTCAGTTGGCAGAGCTATACACCTCCAGGATTGTCTCCTTGCACGGCATTCCACAATTGATTTCTTCAGATCGTGGAAGCATCTTCACTTCTAAGTTCTGGGACTCCTTCCAGAAGGCCATGGGCACCAACATTCGCTTCAGCACAGCTTTCCATCCTCAAACTAGTGGCCAAGTCGAGCGAGTCAATCAAATTCTTGAAGATATGCTCAGGGCTTGTGTCATTTCCTTTGGCATGAAATGGGAAGATTGTCTTCCATATGCCGAATTCTCCTACAACAACAGCTTCCAAGCGAGTTCGGGCAAGGCCCCATTCGAGATTCTCTATGGCAGAAAGTGCCGTACTCCTCTCAATTGGTCAGAGACTGGTGAACGCCAACTTCTTGGCAATGACTTAATCACAGAGGCTGAAGAAATGTGTAAAGTCATCCGTGAAAATCTCAAAGCCGCGCAATCGCGCCAGAAGAGTTACTATGATAGTAAGCACCGTGATTTGGCTTTCGAGATCGGAGACCATGTCTACCTCCGCGTCTCTCCAATGAAAGGCACTCGTCGCTTCGGTATCAAAGGGAAGCTTGCCCCTAGATACGTGGGTCCTTTCAAGATCATTGGCAAAAGAGGCGACCTCGCCTATCAACTTGAGCTTCCTTCCAACTTCGCGAACGTGCACGATGTGTTCCACGTGTCACAGCTTCGCAAGTGCTTCAAGACTCCTGAGCGCACCATCAACTTCGAAGAGATTGACCTCCAAGAAGATCTGTCTTATCATGAGCACCCCGTTGCTATTCTTGAAGAAACTGAGCGCAAGACTCGCAACAAGTCAATCAAATTCCTGAAAGTGAAGTGGTCGCACCATTCCGACCGAGAAGCCACCTGGGAACGCGAGGACCACCTCCGTTCCGAATATCCGGAGTTCTTTCAGTCCTAGATCTCGGGACGAGATCCTCTCGTAGTGGTGGAGTGTTGTAACACCCCGGATGTAACTTTCCATATTTGTAACTCCAACTCTTGCCATTTTCGGCTATGTGTTATGATATTCCCTTCGTGGTCGGGTTTTGTTTTCGTTTTGCATTTTGTTCATGTCATGCATCTCATATCATGTCATCATGTGCATTGCATTTGCATACGTGTTCGTCTCATGCATCCGAGCATTTTCCCCGTTGTCCGTTTTGCAATCCGGCCCTCCCACCTCCTCCGGCGCACCCCTCTTGTTTTCTTTTCGTGAGCGGGTGTTGAACGTTCTCGGAATGGACCGAGTCTTGTCAAGTGGCCTTGGTATACCACCGGTACACCACGTGTCAAGTTTCGTTCCATTTGGAGGTCGTTTGGTACTCCAACGGTTAACCGGGTAACCGCAAAGTCCGTTTGTGTGTTGCAGAAAACCCCCCTCTAAACAGCCCACAAACCCCTCTAAGTCACTTCCATGCTCTAGGTCGTTCAATCACGATCGTGTGGGCGAAAACCACACTCCATTTGGAGTCTCCTGGCTCCCTCTACCTATAAAACTCCTCCCCCTCCGAAATTATTCACAGATCAAACCCTAGCAAACCACCCCGCCGCGGCCGGACACGTCCGTCTACGGCCGGACGAATTCCGCTGTCGGCCGCAGCCACTCACGGTGCGCCACGTGGCGGCCGTACGCCGCGCCGCCGCCGTAGCCCGCAAGCCCGTGGCCGGCCCCCGCCGGGCCCGTGCCTCCTCGCCCCGCAGCCCGAGTCCCGCCGCCTCCTTCCTCCAGCGCGCCGGCGCCGCGCCACGAGGCCGCCGTGGCCGACCCCGCCGCCGCCGTCGTCCTCCGCCGCTCCCCGTCTTCCTCCTCCCCGCGGTGCCTCCTCCACCTCCTCTCTGTCCCGTCGCCGGCCGCCCCGCCCTCCGCTCCGGCAAGAAGCTCCGGCAACAGCCTCTTCTCCGGCGAGCTCGAACCCTAGCCGTGCCAGATCTCAGATCCGCCGGAGGTTGACTTTTCCTTCCCTCTCGTTTTTTCTCTAAGTCATGAAATATTTACAGTACATGCTCATGTTCAGCGCATCATAACTCTCTGCATATAGCTCCGTTTCGTGCGTGTAATATATCAAAATGTTTTCTCGAGATTCTCTTCATTTTTTTATTGCACCATGTTCATTTGAGTCCATCTTGATGCCCAAATCTCTGGTGCAAGAGTGCTAATTGCTGTTATCTGCTGTTACTTATCAGAACTTGGTGATTTGTTATTTTTGTTGCATTTGATGTGTGCATCTTATGGGCATGAGACCTACATGTGTTTTGATGTATGCCATTCCATCTTTACAGAGGTGTATGCCATGTATTTTTGTGATTTCTGTGGTGACTAGAACAAGCATGCAAACTAGGCTTCGTAATGTTTCTGTTTTCAGGGACTGTAATTTTACTAAGTCTGTGACTGCTGTTATTTTGTTGCTATGTATCCATATGTCTACAGAGAGAACCATGCTTATTTTGGTAATGTTCAGTAAGGATGTTTTGTAGATATTGTTATAGTAGATCGATTCGTGCCATTTTTTATAATTATGGAGTGCCATATCATGACTCAATCTTGCTCTACTTTTGCTATAAAATATTTCTGGCAGATTGTTAACATGATATTCAATTTTTCCAAGCTTGTTGTAGTTGTTATTTTCATGCTATGTATTTGCTCTTGCCATGGATAACTTCATAAACATGCCATCTTGCTATAGGTGTCCTTTTTTTGTCATGCATTGCTTTGTGATGAGTGCATCAAGCTCATCAAGATGCCTTCATATTATTGTTTCTGCCATGCTCTGTTTTCTGCCAAGTCTGAAACCTGTTAACGTAACTTGCTATGTTTACAAGGTTGCCATCATATCTTCTTGTCCTTTTTGGCTTATGGTCAGTAAGGGACTTTTGTCATGCGCATTTAGTAAATTCATTGAATGCCTTGTTTTGCTATGTTAAATTCCTGTAGCATGTTGATTTCCTGCTCTGAACATTGCTACCTGATGCTGTTTCTGCCATCTCCAGTAATTTCACCAAGTCTGTGAACCTGATATCTTTTGCACTTTTGCCATGCTTGTTTGAGCCTGTTGTGGTGTGATCTAGCCGTAGCTCAGTGTTCATCTTTTGTCAAAACTCTCCTGTAGATTACTGTCATATGCTTTGTTGCTATGTTGGGGTGATGTAGCATAGTTTCTTGTTGCATTCTAAGTGCTATCATGCTGTTAATCACAGATTCATGTCATTCTTGTTTTGCTTGCCATTTGCAAACCGTGCATCCATTTCCGGTGATCTTTATATCGATTTCGACCGAAATCATCTCATCTTTCTAGTGGCATGCTTGGTTTGCCAAGTTACTGCCTTGTTCATCATTTTTCTTCCGGAGCACGCATATGCATCACATACCACATCTCGCATATCATACATGTTTTGCGTCATCTTGCTTGTGCATTTCCCGTGATTGATTGTGGCTCCGTTGCTTGTGTTCTTATTTTGGGTAGATCCAGGAGACGAGTTCGTGAATGAGGAACCTGTTGAGTACGCTTACGAGGATCAAGCTTTCGACAACTCTGAGAACCTTGCAGGCAAGATGACCATACCCTCGAAATCGCTTCTATCTTTGCTTTGCTAGTTGTTCGTTCTATTGCCATGCTGCGCTACTATCATCTGCTATATCATGCGTCCCATATTGCCATGTCAAGGCTCTAACTATCCTTTCCTAGCAAACCGTTGTTTGGCTAAGTTACCGCTTTTGCTCAGCCCTTCTTATAGCGTTGCTAGTTGCAGGTGAAGTTGAAGTTGGTTCCATGTTGGAACATGGATATTTTGGAATATCATAATATCTCTTAGTTAATTAATGCATCTATATATTTGGTAAAGGGTGGAAGGTTCGGCCTTATGCCTGGTGTTTTGTTCCACTCTTGCCGCCCTAGTTTCCGTCATACCGGTATTATGTTCCTTGAGTTTGCGTTCCTTACGCGGTTGGGTGATTTATGGGACCCCCTTGACAGTTCACATTGAATAAAACTCCTCCAGCAAGGCCGAACCTTGGTTTTACCATTTGACCACCTACCACCTACACTTCCCTTGGGTTTTCGCGAGCCCGAGGGTCATCTTTATTTTAGACCCCCACGGGCCAGTGCTCCTTCGAGTGCTAGTTCGAACCGAGCTGCCTGCGGGGCCACCTTGGGGAAACTTGAGGACTGGTTTTACTCATAGCTAGTCTCATCCGGTGTTGCCCTGAGAACGAGATATGTGCAGCTCCTATCGGGATTTGTCGGCACATCGGGCGGCTTTGCTGGTCTTGTTTTACCATTGTCGAAATGTCTTGTAAACCGGGATTCCGAGACTGATCGGGTCTTCCTGGGAGAAGGTTTATCCTTCGTTGACCGTGAGAGCTTATAATGGGCTAAGTTGGGACACCCCTGCAGGGTATTATCTTTCGAAAGCCATGCCCGCGGTTATGAGGCAGATGGGTATTTGTTAATGTCCGGTTGTAGAGAACTTGTCACTTGACTTAATTAAAATACATAAACCGTGTGTGTAGCCGTGATGGTCTCTTCTCGGCGGAGTCCGGGAAGTGAACACGGTTTGAGTTATGCATGAACGTAAGTAGTTCAGGATCACTTCTTGATCATTTCTAGCTTTGCGACCGTTGCGTTGCTTCTCTTCTCGCTCTCTTTGCGTATGTTAGCCACCATATATGCTTAGTGCCTGCTGCAGCTCCACCTTTACACCATCCTTTCCTATAAGCTTAAATAGTCTTGATCTCGCGGGTGTGAGATTGCTGAGTCCTCGTGACTCACAGATTCTACCAAAACAGTTGCAGGTGCCGACGATGCCAGTGCAGATGACGCAACCGAGCTCAAGTGGGAGTTTGATGAGGAACGTGGTCGTTACTATGTGTGTTTTCCTGATGATCAGTAGTGGAGCCCAGTTGGGATGATCGGGGATCTAGCATTTGGGGTTATCTTATTTTCTTTTGGATTTTGACCGTAGTCAGTCTATGTGTGGATTTTGGATGATGTATGAATTATATTTATGTATTGTGTGAAGGGGCGATTGTAAGCCAACTCTCGTTATCCCATTCTTGTTCATTACATGGGATTGTGTGAAGATGACCCTTCTTGCGACAAAACCACTATGCGGTTATGCCTCTAAGTCGTGCCTCGACACGTGGGAGATATAGCCGCATCGTGGGCGTTACAATATCATTAGCATCATGGGTATTCAATGAATTCATACTAACAACATTGCAATCATGCTCATCATTCACATATTTTATGGCAAGCATTCTATGTAATTCTTCTTCTAGTGCTTGAGCACAATTTTCCTTCCCATCATTTTCACGAAATATATTAAAAAGATGAAGCATATGAGGCACCCTCAATTCCATTTTTTTGTAGTTTTCTTTTATAGACTAAACTAGTGATAAAACAAGAAACTAAAAGATTCGATTGCAAGATCTAAAGATATACCTTCAAGTACTCACCTCCCCGGCAACGGCACCAGAAACTAGCTTGATGTCTACTACACAACCTTCTTCTTGTAGATGTTGTTGGGCCTCCAAGTGCAGTGGTTTGTAGGACAGTAGCAAATTTCCCTCAAGTGGATGACCTAAGGTTTATCAATCCGTGGGAGGCATAGGATGAAGATGGTCTCTCTCAAGCAACCCTGCAACCAAATAACAAAGAGTCTCTTGTGTCCCCAACACATCCAATACAATGGTAAATTGTATAGGTGCACTAGTTCGGCGAAGAGATGGTGATAAAGGTGCAATATGGATGGTAGATATAGGTTTTTGTAATCTGAAAATATAAAAACATCAAGGTAACTAATGGTAAAAGTGAGCACAAACGGTATTGCAATGCGTTGAAACAAGGCCTAGGGTTCATACTTTCACTAGTGGAAGTTCTCTCAACAATAAAAACATAATTGGATCATATAACTATCCCTCAACATGCAACAAAGAGTCACTCCAAAGTCACTAATAGCGGAGAACAAACGAAGAGATCATGGTAGGGTACGAAACCACCTGAAAGTTATCCTTTTTGATCGATCTATTCAAGAGTCTAGTAAAATAACATGAAGCTATTCTTTCCGTTCGATCTATCATAGAGTTCGTACTAGAATAACACCTTAAGATACAAATCAACCAAAACCCTAATGTCACCTAGATACTCCAATGTCACCTCAAGTATCCGTGGGTATGATTATACGATATGCATCACACAATCTCAGATTCATCTATTCAACCAACACAAAGAACTTCAAAGAGTGCCCCAAAGTTTCTACCGGAGAGTCAAGACGAAAACGTGTGACAACCCCTATGCATAGATTCCCAAGGCCACGGAACGCACAATTTCATCACCAAAACATACATCAGGTGAATCAATAGAATAACCCATTGTCACCACGGGTATCCCACGCAAGACATACATCAAGTGTTCTCAAATCCTTAAAGACTCAATCCAATAAGATAACTTGAAAGGGAAAACTCAATCCATTACAAGAGAGTAGAGGGGAGAAACATCATAAGATCCAACTATAATAGCAAAGCTCGCGGTACATCAAGATCATGCCAAATCAAGAACACGAGAGAGAGAGAGATCAAACACATAGCTACTGGTACATACCCTCAGCCCCGAGAGTGAACTACTCCCTCCTCGTCATGGAGAGCACCGGGATGATGAAGATGGCCACCGGTGAAGGATCCCCCCCTCCGGCAGGGTGCTGGAACAGGGTCCCGATTGGTTTTTGGTGGCTACAGAGGCTTGCGGCGGTGGAACTCCCGATCTAGGTTATGTTCTAGAAGTTTGGGTATATATAAGAGGTGTTGGCATTGGGAACAAGTCAGGGGGGGGTCCCCGAGGCGGCCACGGGGTAGGGGGCGCGCCCAGGGGGTAGGGCGCGCCCCCACCCTCGTCGGTGCCTCGGGACTCTTCTGGCCCATCTCCGGTACTCCGTGGCCTTCTTCTGGTCCAAAAATAATCTCCGTGAAATTTCAGGTCAATTGGAGTCCGTTTGGTTTTCGTTTTCTGCGATACTCAAAAACAAGGAAAAACAGAAATTGGCACTGGGCTCTAGGTTAATAGGTTAGTCCCAAAAAGCATATAAATGCATATAAAACATCCTAGGTGGATAATATAATAACATGGAACAATAAAAAATTATAGATACGTTGGAGACGTATCAGAGAGCCCTTTGACCTCTATCCGCCGCGCACCTCCCTCCCAACGTCTCCATTAATGGCGCCCGAGCCCCTGTTTCACGGCGAGGCTATGTCTCACTGGACTGAGATTTAAGAGAGAAAAATGAAAATCTGAAAAGAAAGTTTTGCACGGATCTTGATGTAAGATCCAACGGACCTATATAGCATCGACTGCGACTTATAGAAAGCATGATGAATATAAGGACGATGACAGTGGATAATAATTGTCTTACATATTTAGGAACATAATTAAAAAAGCCACATGCGGCAACGCCCGAAATACACAAGGGCAAAAGAAGAAGGAAGACAACGATCTGGCTCGCTGATCTCTACTTTCTTGACGCGTTGCTGCAGGCCGCGGGAACTAGTCTCCGTGGCAAGCGGCGATGAGCTCTTTCTTGTCCTCAAGATGCTGCTTGAGAGCATCCACGGATTCCTCCACCAGCCTTCTGCGCTCGATGCGCAGCATGGCATTCTCGTCCATAAGTTTCTCGACGATGACGCCGATCCTCTTCAACAAGGCAGTGGTCTCCTCCTGCTGCTCCGCACTTCCGATGATCTTCGCCCTCAGCAGGTCGCACTCGGCCCGGAGCTTCGCATTGCTCTCGTTTAGTTGTCGGATGACGCTGGTAGCCTGTTCAAAAGAGGCTTTCATGTCGTCCTGCAACCTCGCCCAGCCGGAGATCTAATCCACCTGGCTATGGACGATTGCATGCATGCGCCTGTAAGAGTCCTCGCCTGCCTGCGAGACATTTTCCCAGGCTGCCGCGGCGCGGGAGGACATCTCTGCTGCATTCGCGGCGCGGCAGGACATCTCTTCTGCTTCCGCGGTGCGGCTGGACCAGTCTGCTGCATCAACGGCGTGGCGGGACCTCCGTGCTGCTTCGGCGGCGCGGCAGGACCTCTGTGCTGCTACGGCCGCGCGGCGGGACATGCCGGCTGCGTTCGCGGCGAGGCGGGACATCTCACGTGCTTCCGCTTCCATTCTCGCATCTCCCTGGTGGCAATCCCTCGACCCAGAACTCATGCTGGCCATGGCAGATGCAAGGGAACGATGATGAATGACTTGTTTGTTTTTGTGGATGAGGAGTTGAGGAGGAATGTGCAGTCATCTTGGAGTAGTAGTATTTATAACCGAGTACTAATACGCTCCTAAGTGGGAAACCGTTTAGGTTTTGATCGGTGCGAACAGGTTTGCAATTTGGAATGTGATGGGACGCAGGCTCAAAATTTATTGACGGTCCTATAATTTCTAGGTGCGGCACTATTCCCGGACGGCGTAACGTGGGCATGCTTTCTCGACCGCGTACGTGGCATTTCTGTTCTTTGCCTAATCACAAACAGTTAATCCTTCTAAAGCGCATGCCCTCAATTGCACGTTGTCAAAAAGTAATGCGGTAGACCTTCTTTAACATGTGTTAAAAAACAAAAACAAAACAAAACAAGGACCTTGAGGTTAATTCCACTGATGGGATGTGTCATAAATGTCCTTAATGGACATTTAAGATACATCCCATCAGTGGGATTAACATCAAGACAACTTCCCATCCGGTCACCCATCTCATGCCTACTCCAGCCTGAGCACAGTTAACTTGAGAGTTCTCTTAGATGAGCTACTGGTGGAACAGCTAGTCCTTCCTGATATAGGATGCCCTCTTCGCATCCTTATGACATACCCGGATGATCGCCCGTCGCCCAATGGCCAATAGATGTTGTCTAGACAGAGCATACCACATACGTCTTATTAGAAGCAATCGTTTGTGTTATTATCGGTCTTCGCACACATTTCTGATTACAGACCTGTTTGCCGTGTATCACACACATCTTGATATATTGAACTGTTTTTGTTCTCTTGTCTCAACGCAAACAGTTCATCCGAGTGAACCGCATGCCGTATATCGCACACACCTTGATCTTTTTTTTGAACCGGGAATAACCCCCTTCCATTACTGCGACATAACAGAAATACAACCAAGTCCACAGAAAGAGGCGGGAGAGGGGAGAGCGAGTTCAAGCACCGCCAGGAAACCTACTGTGAGCACTTGCCATCGAGATAACCCACTGTAGGACGAAAACCCGGCGACACCATACGAGTATGTAATCCAGACAGGGGACTACCCCCCAGACTGCTCACAAACGAGCATCAAAAGACATTTCCACGCAGGGAAGACTCACAGGATGAAATACAAAGACATAAGCACACGACACTTGAAAGAGAAATGCCCCTGCAGGCTCATCCCTTCTCTTCATTCTTTTCCAGCAAGCTTCTCATTCTTTGGTCGCAGCACAGATGCGCATCATCCCCGACGCACTCTTCTTCAGCATGTCTACCCCCGCTCGCAGATCCACCGCATCTTCCCGCTTCAGCAAACCTGCCCAATAACATAGAAGAGCGCACATAGAGGAACAACATTCAAAGGGAGTTTTCAGATGCTTAGATTCAAACGTAGCACTACTGCGGCAGGTCCAGATAGCCCAGCACATCGCAGCTATGCCAACTGTATAAAAGACCTCCCCATTTGGGAAGTAGACATAACATCAGGAATAAGCCTGCCAAAAATTGTTTGGACACAAATCAGTGCCAAGCATGCACGCAATAGTTCTCCAGGTCACCTCAGCTACCGGGCAAGCAAAAAAGAGGTGCTGGGATGTTTCTCGCTCCCCACAAAATGAGCATTTAGGATTCCCTTTCCACCCCCTTCTTTTCATCACATCTCGAGTAAGGATATATTCCTGGAACAACTGCCACATATAGATTTTGTTCTTTAGAGGAATACCAGCCTTCCAGATCCACCCAAAATTACACCATCCGATGTTTCTTTCCAAGAAAGAGTAAACCGATCTAGTCGTGAAGACTGTCTTGGGACCCAGGGACCATTTTATGACATCTGTTTCATCAGAAACACAACTTTCCCTAGCAGCATCAACCATCTTCTACCATTGCTCTTTAAGCTCATTGCTTAATCTTCTCCTAAAGAAAGAAACAGGGTCTGCCTCCAGGCATGAATTCACAGTGCACTCAGGAGAGTTGCATATCGAGAATAATTGGGGGAACTGATCCCTAAACGGTTTCTGGTAACCAACAGGATCGACCCATAGCCTAGCAATATTCCCCGAGCGCACAATGACTTTTCTCCCAGCCATATAAAGGTCCTTAACCTTCATAATGGCTTTCCAACAGGGTGAATCATTCATGTTCACCTTAACCGAAGCTATCGTAGCCCTATAAAAGTATTTGGCCTTGACAATCTCTTGCCAAAGCCCGCTTTTAGTCTCCAATTTCCACCACCAGTTAGTCAGAAGGCTTAAATTTTGTTTATGCAAATCTTTCACACCCAACCCACCTTTCTCCTTCGATCTGCATATACGAGCCCACCTCACTAAGTAATAACGTTTTCTATTTTTAGACACTTGTCAGAAAAACCTCCTTCTATGTTTATCTAGTCTATCTATAATGGTCTTAGATAGAAGAAACATAGACATGTAGTAATAAGCAATGCTAGATATATTAGCATTCAGCAGGGTTGGCCTCCCTCCTGACGACGCATTACTACCTAACCCAGAGTCACACCTTTGCACATATTTGGCTTCTAAAAAATCCCAGTCTATCCCACGGAGGGACGAGTAACTGACCGGAACTCCCAAATACTTCATGGGGAAGTGGCCGATCTGGCAGTTGAAAATATCAGCATAAGTTTGCAGAACGGTATCATCCCCCCCAACACAAAGGATCTCACTTTTCTGATAGTGAATTTTCAACCCCGACATGAGCTCGAACATATATAAAAGAAGTTTTAAATTTATAGCTTTTTCTAGGTCATGCTCAATGCAGAGGACGGTATCATCGGCATATTGCAGAATAGCCACCCCATTCTCTATCAAATCTGTTGCCAGCCCAACAAAAAGACCTTTTTTGTGCCTGAAGCACCATTTTGCATAAACATTCAGCTGCTATGTTAAACGGGAAAGGGGACACTGGATCCCCATGCCTGACCCCCTCATGACTTTGAAAGTACGGACCCATAGTGTTGTTTAACTTGACACAAACTGTGCCATTTTGCTCACACCACACACTCCCAAATCCTCTGTTCTCAAGGCACTTCAACAAAAAGTCCTAGTTAACCTTGTCATATGCCTTTTCAAAATCGAGCTTAATGACAATACCACACTTTTTCTTGACATAGGTATGGTGAAGAATCTCATGCAGAGATAAAACCCCATCCATGATATTCCTGTTTTTGATAAAAGCATTTTGATGTTTACTAAACATAATATCAGCAAAAAGAGCCGCTCTGTTATCTAGAACTTTTGTAATCAGCTTATAGGGGCATCTCAGCAGACAGATTGGCCTCAACTGCTGAATTTTATTAGCTCCGGAGATTTTGGGGAGAAGAGTGATAATGCCATAATTCAGCCTATACACATCCAATCTCCCCTCATGAAAAGCATGAAATAGATTCATAATGTCATCCTTCACTATTTCCCAACAGTGTTGGTAGAACTCTGCAGGAACACTATCCGACCCGAGTGCCTTGTTATTGTTCATAGAGGACAAAGCTTTCTTAACTTCCTCTTCTGAAAAAGGCTTAGTTAACACCAAGTTATCCGCCTCACTGATTTTCTCCCCCTCACCCCAGGCATCTGGGTCCATCTGAAATAGATTTCCAGGAGCAGGTCCAAAGAGATTTTTGTAAAAATCAGTTGCATGTTCAAGGAGTTTCTTGGTCCCCTCAATGACATTATCACCAACATTCAGAGAATGAATAGTGTTTTTTCTTTTGTTACCATTAGCAATTTTCTGGTAGTAAGCAGTATTACTGTCCCCTTTAAGCAACCATCTCTCTTTAGATTGTTGCAGTAGGTATAATTCTTCATTGACAAGGATCTCATTGAGCTCCACCAAAAGTTTTGTTTTGGTGCAAAGAAAGTCTGGATCAAGCTTCCCATCTTCCTCCAACTTTTAAATTTTCTCCAATTCTTCCCTGATATCTTTCTTTCTTATTCTCTCATGCCGAAATTTGTTAGAACCCCACCCTTTGAAAATTTTCTTAAATCTTTTCAGCTTGATGTTCAAGACATCAATAGGATCGGATGCACTGACATGTTTATTCCAAAATTTTTCAACCAAAGGAATGAACTCTTCAGACTTGAGCCAACTCAACTCAAACCTAAACTCTCTTGTGTGTGGGACTCGAACAACATGATTGTCCGAGGACACCAAGAGGGCATTATGGTCCGATATGTCCCTAACAAGTTTCTTAACATTGACTAGTGGAAACGTATCTTCCCAATCGTTACTCATTAACACACGATTCAACTTTTCTAGGGTCGGGTGTGCTTGGTTATTAGTCCACGTATACATCCCCCCATTCATGTGGATCTCATTCAGACACATAGAATTAATAACAGAATTGAAAAGATCAGTGTAAGAGGAGTGATGCCAGTTTTGGTTTTTTTCTCCACTATGTCTGAGGATATTAATGTCCCCCCCGAATAAGAAATGGGGTTTGAATGTGGCTGCAAAAATCTGCCAGCTCAACTAAAAAATCTCCCCTATCACAATCATGTGCAGCACCATAAACTGTGCATAAGGTCCAAGCCTTCTGCATTTCAATATCATAGGAATAGACTTGAAGAATAAACCTCCCTTTTCAGCACACACCTTGATCTGGCTGACCGTTTCTTTTGTGTTGCCTAATCACAAACAGTTCATCCGAGTAAACCGTAAGCCGTATATCGCACACGCCTTCATCTAGCTGCCCGTTTCTTTTGTTCTGCCACATCACAAATAGTTAATTGAACTGAACCGTATGCCCAGCATCGCACACGCAACTAAAATCTGAATCGTGTTTGACGCATCCTCCATCGCAAATGTTTTGCACCTTTTTGACGGGTTTTTTACACCACCATTTGCGATTAATGCATCGCACACAGTTTCGTCGAAGGGTCTCTGATCGTAGTGTCGCGTTAGCAGCAACCTGCAGTAGTGGATCCACCCACGAAGGGTCCATGAAGAAGCAACCTTGTCTATCCCACCATGGCCATCGCCCACGAAGGACTTGCCTCACTTGGGTAGATCTTCACGAAGTAGGCGATCTCCTTGCCCTTACAAACTCCTTGGTTCAACTCCACAATCTTGACGGAGGCTCCCAAGTGACACCTAACCAATCTAGGAGACACCACTCTCCAAAAGGTAATAGATGGTGTGTTGATGATGAACTCCTTGCTCTTGTGCTTCAAATGATAGTATCCCCAACACTCAACTCTCTCTCACAGATTTGGATATGGTGGAAAGATGATTTGAGTGGAAAGCAACTTGGGGAAGGCTAGAGATCAAGATTCTTGTGGTTGGATTGGAATGTCTTGGTCTCAACACATGAGTAGGTGGTTCTCTCTCAGAAAATGAGTAGTGGAAGTGTAGGCACGTTCTGATGGCTCTCTCACAAATGGAGAAGGGGTGGAGGGGAATTTATAGCCTCCACACAAAATCTAACCGTTACACACAATTTACCAGACTTGGTGGGACCAAATAGTGAAACTCGGTGAGACCGACCTGGTTCAAAATGTGAACGTTAGGCTTTTCGATGGGACCGGCATGATCAACTCGGTGAGACCGATGCGCTAGGGTTAGGGCAAAACTTCATCTCGGTGAGATCGATCACATGAACTCGGTGAGATTGATTTTAGTAATAAGCAAACAGAGACTTGGTTAGGCAAACTCGGTGGGACTGGTCACTCATTTTGGTGAAACCGAAACGTCACGAAAAGGAAATAGAGAGTTTGCATTGCCAACTCGGTGGGATCGATCACTCATCTCGGTTAGACCGAAATGTTACGAAGGGAAACAAAGAGTTTGCAATCCCATCTCGGTGAGACCGAGATCTCTATCGGTGAGACCGAACTAATTAGGGTTTCTGGCATTGGCTATGTCAAGTGAACTCGGTGGCGCGGGATAGATCAAATCGGTGGGGCCGAGTTTGACTTTAGGTTTAGGACATATGTGGAAATGAGAAAGTGGTTGAGGGCTTTTGGAGCATATCACTAAGCATTTTGAGCAAGCAAGCCATTAAGCAACACCTCATCCCCTTTTAATAGTATTGACTTTTCCTATGGACTCAATGTGATCTTGGATCACTAAAATGAAAATGTGTAGTCTTGAGCTTTTGCCAATATGTGTCCTTAGCATTTGAGGGGTCCACATGTCTAGTCCATGCCATACCAATCATTGAACTTTCTGAAAAATTAATCTTGAATGGATATTAGTTCAATGAGATAGATGTTGTTATGAATTACCAAAACCACTCGGGGATTAGTTGCACTTTCAATCTCCCCCTTTTTGGTAATTGATGACAACACATAGATCATAGATTCGACAAATGATAATATAAAAGAAGTACATCGTTGCTTTGAGAAGTATGTGATAAGCAAGAGCTCCCCCTAAATTTGTGCATTATTTAAAATTTGCTTTGAATGCAAATGCACAATCGATTAGGATCATGGGTTAATCTTCCATGTCACATACATCTTGGTGGAGCGCTCAAAATGATAGAATATGAAATATGCACTCATTACCAAGACAAAATGTGAATGATCATACATGAGAGATAGAATATCATCATTCAAGCACAAGCATTAAAGTAGGATCTGATCAAGCACATGAACATATAAGTATCTCACACACACATAAGTAGAGTATCAACCAAACAAGCAAGCAAATAAAGTAGCAAGAGAGACAAAAGAAAGCAATATACACACACTCTCTCTCTCGAAGCCTATGATCTATACACTTTCTCCCCCTTTGGCAACAAGTTACCAAAAAGCTCGAAAATGCATAGTGCTATACGGCACTCTAAGCATGATCTCCAGGAGCTCCGGAGTGCGAAGAAGGCGTGGAGAGAACAACATCTACGAAGACTTCGGCTGACGTCTGAGGAACTGGAGGGGTTGCCACTGGAGGGGCAACTGAGGCTGTGGCTGCAGGAGCTGAGGTTCTGGCCCTAGAGTCAATCACTGGCACTGCTACGGACCTCTGTCTTCTAGGCACCCTCTGATAAGCATCTGTGGTTGTCCTGTCACCCCTGTCCTCAAGCTCATCTTGTATCTTCTCAACTTAAGTCTGAATCTCAGTGACTTTGACATGCAAGTCATGTAGCTTTGTCTCAAAGATCCTGTCAATGCTCTCTTGATTTTGAGTCAGGGTAGCTAGGCCTTTCTCTATTCTCACAGTGGCCTCAAGCAGATAGCTGAGCTGGTCCTGCTTGGTCTTGAGATTGACTGCAGAAGGATCTGGAATCTTTGAAGCTTTTTCATCATGTGCCTTCTCTCTCTTCTCTTGAGCCTCTACAGAAGTTGGATGTGAAGCATCCATCACAACAGTGTTATCCTCAAAATCAGGCCTCAAGGGAAGGTGTTCTCTGTCCAACAAATATGTGCCTGTTCCCATCTTGGAATTTATGAGCATTTGAATATGTGGAGCATAGCCACATGATCTCTTCTGGTCAGCTGCAGTCCTCTTTATTGTCTCTACAATCAAACTCATCACTTTAAATTTCTGTGGCACATCAAACATATGAAGCAAGTTGATGGAGTGGCCTCTTATCATCCTGTCATCTCCAGACTTGGGCAACAAAGTCTGCCTCAATATAGTGTTCATGGTGGCCAAACCAGACAACAAGTAATATACTAAGCCTAGCTTGTGTGTCTCCAAGGCCTTGTCAGGTATATCCTTGTACATATTGGCCATGGAGTTGTGATCTTTCTTGTGCTTGGCATAGACATCAGTGTCATCCTCATGCTCTTCAGGGGCATTGATAAGCTTGGCCCACTCAGCAACTGTAGACCTAGTACCCTCAGTCATCCAGACAATCTTGCCATCTGGGTAGAAGTGAGCTGTGGAATGGAACTGCATGATCAACTCATCATTCCATTTGGTCAAATTTTGACCCACAAAAGCATCAACTCCATTCATTCTGAAGCTCTCATGAACTCCATGAAAGTGATCTTCATTATCATCAATGCATGACCAATCAACCCATCTCATGTCACTGACAATGGGCTTCTTGTCCAGAAGAATAGTCTCATAAAAGTCCTATTGTTCCTTAGTGTGGAACCTGTAGTTACAGCAGTCCTTCTTCTTGTGGCATAGGGGTCTAACTGTCTCCATAATCTGAGACCTGCATCCTTCCTTACCTTCATATTCTTAGCCAGAGGATGTGTATCATCATGGTCCGGGATCTTGGGCTTCAATTTCCTAAGCACTTGGGCTTCTTCTACTACTACTACTTCAGGCACTGGGGCCTTGTTCTTCTCAGCAGCTGGTATGTTCCTAGTTGAACTCTTGGGTGCTGCATGCTTAGAAGCTTGAGCAGCAGCAGTAGCCTTGGGGGCAGTCTTGGGCTTTGATGGAGCAGCCCCTGACTTGATGGCATCCCCCATCAACTTCTGTGTCTTGGGTGCTGGTGCAACATCTTCTTCATCATCCTCTTCCTCATCACTCATCAGGGTCTCTCATCATAGAGGATCTGCCAATCACCTTGGCCATGGTCTTGTTGACCCTTTCCTTTCTCTTCTTGCCCTCACCAGCCTCCTTTGGTTCAAGAGTGAACTCAATGGTTTCCTATGTTGAGGCTCTAGCTTTGGACATTGGCACTCTCTTGGCATGAGCTTTCTTTTGCAACCCAGGCTTGGTTGCAGCAGCATATTCCTTTTTCAGCACTTTCTTCTTGGAGGTGACTTCCACCTCAATGAAAAAGTCCTCATCTTCAGAATCTGAATTTCTCTTCTTCCTTGTCCTTGTTGCTGCTTTGGGCAAGTTGCTTGGGGTGCTTCTGCTACCCTCATCATAACTGCTATTGGAGGGACTAGTACCCTCACTGAGATTTTGGTGCTCCTCAGACTTGTTTTGGCTGTCACTCTGGTCTGACATCTCTGACACTGAAAGCTGACCCTGTGAATAGATATAGTTGAGACAGTGTGGATGAGCATCACAAACTGCAGAGATTTTGCAGAACAATTGAGTCAAAAACTTAGTTTTAGTTTTCTACAGAAAGCATTTTGGAGCTACCGATTTGTTATACTCGGTGACACCGAAGCAATATTAGAGTCTAAACTAGTGAAATCAGTTAGACCAAGACACAGTTCGGTGACTCCAAGATTGCTAGGGTTTCACTGAGAATCGAACTCGGTCGCACCGATTTGTAAGTTTCGGTCAGACCGAAAATCACATGTGCAATGGCCTAGGCCAAATCGGTGAGACCGATTTCTACAACTCAGTCGGTCTGAGATGAATTCGGTGGAAACCTAACCCTAAGTTTTCGAATCAAAACTAAACTCAAACGTGGTAAGATTCATGGCATTGACCTAAGTGCAGGAATCAGAGGTAAGGATTGCACACAGGGTTCGAGTTCATACCCTAACTCGGTGGTGAACTCGCTACGGTGACAACGGCGGCAAAGATTCCGTTGACGACGGCGGAGACCAACGGCAGGAGGTCGCTGGCGATGGAAGAGACGATCCGGAGGGCGAAGGGTTTCGGAGAAATTTCCAAAATTTGACCCGTTGGTATTGTCGGTGTCAAAACCGGCGGATATCGGGTAGGGGGTCCCGAACTGTGCGTCTAGGATCGATGGTAACAGGAGACGGGGGACACGATGTTTACACAGGTTCAGGCCCTCTCTATGGAGGTAATACCCTACTTCCTGCTTGATTGATCTTGATGAATATGAGTATTACAAGAGTTAATCTACCACGAGATCGTAATGGCTAAACCCTAGAAGTCTAGCCTATATGACTATGGTAATGAATATATCCTTTCCGGACTAACCCCTCCGGTTTATATAGACACCGGGGGGATCTAGGGTTTACATAGAGTCGGTTACATAAGAAGGAATCTTCATAATCGGTCGCCAAGCTTGCCTTCCACGCCAAGTAGAGTCCAATCCGGACACGGGTACAGTCTTCGGCCTTCATGTCTTCACAGCCCATCAGTCCGGCCCAATGGATAACAGGCCGGATGCCTGAGGACCCCTTAGTCGAGGACTCCCTCAGTAGCCCGTGAACCTGGCTTCAATGACGAGGAGTCCGGCGCACAGATTGTGTTCGGCATTGCAAGACGGGTTCCCCTTTTTCCGAACTCCAAGATAGTCTTCAGATGCAATGATAGTATCCGGACCTGTCACACACACACCATACAAAACCGCAGAGAGAATATATTTTTACACGAGTTCCATCCGCTGACAATTTTTCTGCAGCACGACATTACGTCTGACCGGTCATAATTTCGAACCATTTCTCTTCTCCCGCTGCACGTTTCGAGACGCGGTTGCTATTGGCACGTCTTGTCAAAGCAGAGATCGTGTCCCCTTATTGCGGGATTCTCATTAATGCGGGTATGGTTAACCCAACCGTGCCGTTTATGCGGCCCTTGGGAATAGGCGAGTTTAAGGCGAGTGGGGAGACGCTTGATATTCATGGCCTTTATAAGGGGATAAGGATTCCCTTTCTTCACCCACACCTCGGCTCCTCCTCAGTCCTTCCGTCCCTGAGCTCCAGCGCCCAAGCTTTTAGCTTTTACCTCGTCCGAGAAATCACTCCAAAGATATCCGGATCCGGAGCCGGGGGTAAGTGGATGGCCTCCTCCATCAAGAAGAGGGATATCAAGGAGCTCCGGGAGGCCGGATATCTAGCCAAGGAGATCGCTCACCGACTCCCGGCCAAGGGACAGATCGTCCCTACTCCAGAGCCCCACGAGAGGGTTGTGTTTCTTACACATTTCGTCCGTGGGCTGGGCTTCCCTCTTCACCCCTTCGTCTGTGGACTGATGTTTTACTACGGGCTAGACTTCCATGACCTAGCCCCCAACTTCATCCTCAACATCATGACATTCATTGTCATGTGCGAGGCCTTTCTCCGCATCCCACCTCATTTCGGCCTATGTCTGAAGACTTTCAATGTGAAGCCGAAGGTGGTGAGCGGCCAACAAGCAGAGTGCGGAGGCGCCATGGTGGGCAAGATGCCCAACGTTACCTGGCCCGAAGGCTCATTCACAGAGATGGTGAAAGGGTGGCAATTGGGGTGGTTCTATATCACCGAGCCGCGTGACGCCAATTGGGTGGCGGCCCCCGAAATTCCGATCTGGAATCCCGATGCGGCTCACCTCCTGGCAAGAGAGGGGCCTAACCTGGGGTCCCTCGGACGAGCTGACTGGGCTCCAGACGTGTGTCCAGAACATGATAGATAGGAAGATCAAGTTCGTCAACGTGGTCCAGGTCATGCTCATTCGTCGGGTCCTTCCGTGCCAACGCCGGACTTGCTATCTGTGGGAGTACGATCCGGCCAAGCACCACACGCTACTAGAGCTCTTCGGCACGACGCACGAAGAAATCTGGAAAGTGCTCTTCAAGGCCGGCGAGACGCCATCGCCCACGACCGAAGATCGCGGGCTTAGCTTAAAACGCCAGGCTAACCCAGTAAGTTCTTTTAATGTTTTCAAGGCGTACCCTTTACTAGCATATTTTGAGAAAAAGCCTAAACTTTCCTACCCATGTTTTCAGGCCTGGATCAAGGTAGCAGAGGGGATTAACTGTCCGGCTCCACTGCCCGAAGACCAAGAATTCCCATTACTGACGAAAATGCTTTTTCCAGCACCTTATGAGGTGCCAGAGAAGACGGCCAAGAAAGCGGCCAAAGGGGCCAAGAAGGGCCCTCGCCAAAAAGGTGCTCCAGACGTGATGTCCGAAGACGAGACTTCCTCTTCGTCCACTGACAACGACGACGAGGAGGAAGAAAAAAAAACTCCCCGCCTGAAGTGGGGAGGAAGAAGAGAGCGGCCCCCACAAATCCGGAGGCGAAAGCGCCTAAGAGGGTTAGAGGCTCCCACGCGGATAACTCCGTGTGGGATGTTGATAGCAGTCCGGAGCGACCTCGCCGGACCAAGCCTCGGGCAGCCTCGTAAGTACCAGAATCCGAAAACGTCTAGCCTTCCCGGTTTGTAATATTGATATACCTTAAACCTTGTTATTGCAGTCCGGCACGCGATGGCTCCCCGCGATCCTCGACAGAGGGATCACTAGACTCAAAGGAGATGGCTAGCATGTCTCCGCCACCTACTTATTCTGTCTCTCCCAAGGGTGACGACGAGGTGGTGTCGCAAAAGACCTTCCCCGACCGGGGGGAGCTTCCGGAGATCGTCGGGGTGGCGCCCCATGACGATTCTTCAGTCGCCGGACACATGGGGGAAAAAGCCCCTATGGGGACTGGTGACAGGGGCCGAGTTCCCTTCGGACCTAAGCCGGATACCATTCCGGAGATCTACGCGGCCCCGGAGTCTAGCGAACGGCATTCCCCAAAAGGAGGGAATATGTCTGTTCCGCCGGTGACCTCTGTCCAACCAGAGGCACCAGATAATCTGCTGGAGGCGCTACGAGGCGCCTCTATTGTGGATGAACACCACACCCTTATGGGCACGGTAATAGAGAAGGTTTAGTTCGTCAAAAGCGGACTTACCGAAGCCTGTACTAGCCTTCTATCGGGCTTTGAGGTAAGTAATGTGGTTGTAGGAAGAATATCACAGTATAGACAGTAGCCCCTGATGCTCTGTTTGGTGTTCGGGAAGAAAAAGCCAAACAAAGGATCAAGAAGAAATATCGCAGGAGTCTAACATAAGTTGTCTATGTGAATAAGCAGGTATCGCTGCAGGCTGCCACCGCTCATGCTGCGGAGGTCTCCGGACTGAAGCGGAAACTGAAGCGGGCCGAGGAGGAGCTCGGCCTCCTAAAGAAGCAGCTGGCGGATAGCCAAGGTATGCAGTAACCTACGGGTACATTTTAAGAAAAAATGAATAGTCCGTCCGGACTAAGGTGTCATAAACTTTATTAGGGGCCACGACCGAGGTGGCAGCCCTCAAGAAGGCGTTAGCCGAGGCCGAGGACAAAGCAGCCAAAGAACGCGTAGCGCGCGAGAAGCACGAGGCCCGGGTTGGCAAGGCGCAGCAACAGCTGCAGGGCGCGATTGAGAGATTTGAGTCCTTGGAGCGCGATTGTAAGGCGCAATAGTCCGAATTAGCGAAGGCCCGCCAGAGCGCACAGGATGCACGAGCCGAAGCCCAGAACGCCCTCCAGGAAATTCAGGCGGCCAAGAAGATTGTGACGGGTAAGTCTTTCACCATGCAAAGCAAGTATGTAAAAGAAACGTTCCTTGTACTTATCCGAATTTGGGTTTTCCAGGGCGTTTACGGATCTGCCGCGCAATATATCAGATGTTGCTGAGCATTATAGAGCCGAAGAAGGGATGTCTACGGAGAAGCTATTCTGGTCCCAATATCTGGGACCCGAACATCCGGTGCCCTTCAGCGACCAGCTAAAGCAGTTGGTCGAGCTGCACAGGTCGGCAGAGCTAGCCATGAAGGACCTGATAGTCCGGCTGTGGCCTGCCGAGCCTATACCTAGCAGCTACTTCGAACTTGTTAAGCGGCTTCTAAGTGCCTGTCCGCGGCTCGAAGCCGTGAAGCAGACGGTCTGTATTGAAGGTGCGCGTATTGCCCTTGTCAAGACGCATTGGGCAAAGCTGGATGCCAAGAAGTTGATGACCGAGGGGCCGCCGGAGGGCAAGGAGCATCGTCGACCCGAGCTCTATTTTGATGGTGTCCTGGAGGGGTCCTGCCTTGTGGCGGAGCAAAGTTCGAAGGATGTCATATTCCCATGAGAACATTTGTATTATCCTGTCCTGTAATATGGAACAATGATGTTATGTATTATAATGCTTGCGATTTATATTTTACCTCCTGTGCGGCCGTTTATGAAATTTGAGGGTTGACCAGTCGTCGGCTTCTGCCCTCACGTAGATAGTACGGGGGTGTTCGGGATAAGTCGAAACACTCTTTACTCCACATTCTGGTCCTTAAAGGAGGTGTTTAGCGCAACGAACAAGGCAATCAGACTATGCGGCCTTTACCGCCCTCACTTAGCCATAGGAGTTTGACAATTAAGAAAGTTGGCGAAGCCCCTGGTATTCAGAAGGCCGAACTAGGGGCGTTGTACACGCCTAATCGGAGGAACCGATTCTTTGTGAGAAGCGGAAAAAATCTCTAACGATTTGGAATCAGTCGAACAGCTGACCAGCTCTCGCCGCATCATGACAGTCAGTTTTTGGCTTTCTCTACTGAGGTGCTCGTCCGGAAGAACCGGGACACAATCGCAGTTGTTATCCCTTTACTACCCTAGCCGATATAGCAGAACGTAAGGTAGCAAGCACAGGAGCCGGGCAACCCAACTATTGACCAAAGACATGATTCGGAGCCGATGCATATAATGCTATAAGTTCGGGGTGCCGAACTATACTGTAAAAGTGTTCGGACTTTTATTGCCGTGAAGCAGGGTGTAATGAAGCCCCTGGCATAGTAATACGTACCATGGTGTACGCGTGCGATAAGTAATATATACAAAGGTGAGGAAACAGGAAAATTAAGTAATAAGCTAATGCCACCATTTATTCACTATTGTGATGTAATTAGTACGTCGAAGCGTACTTTGTGAAAGTAATGTGATAAGCAAGTAAAGCTATTTAACATGCCGCAACCAAGGGCGAGCTGCGTGCGGGTATGTAAAACAAGTATGGCAATCGTTTAGTAAAGACCACCTGGGGATTCCCTTGTATGCCAAAGCTCCTTGCCTCCTTGGTGTGTTCTGCAAGCGGGTCGTCCGCATAGACCTCAAAAAGAGGAAAAAACCCATAATAAAAAGAAAAAGTAAAGGTGTGCGAATCCCAGGGTCAGTCAAGCCGCACTGTGGATCGCGGGCGAGTTATTCCTCCATCAGTACCCATGGGGTTTTGAGTGCGTAGTTATGTACGCGCGGTACAGATGCCATTTCCTCATCGGGGCTGGGACGGAGGCCGAATTTACTAATTCAACTCTTGACGAACCGAGCTCCCCTATTGCAGTGTAGTCCGGACCTTCTTAACGATGTCCAGAGGCTCGGCGGCCAGATTATGGTGCCGCTTGAGAAGGGCGCTCTGTACTTCTGCTGCTAGGGCTGCGGTATGCTCCTCTGTACGGAGGGATGTTCCGTGTTTCCATTTACTGTAATGACGCCGCGTGGACCGGGCATCTTGAGCTTGAGATAAGCATAATGCGACACCGCGTTGAATCTAGCAAACGCGATTCGTCCGAGCAGTGCGTGGTAGCCGTTGCGGAAGGGGACGATATCGAAGATTAGCCCTTCGCTTCGGAAGTTATCCGGGGAAACGAAGACCACCTCCAGCGTGATTGAGCCCGTACAATGGGCCTCTACGCCTGGTATAACTCCTTTAAAGGTGGTTATCGTGGGCTTAATTCGTGAGGGATTAATGCCTATTTTGCGTACTCTATCCTGATAGAGCAGGTTGAGGCTGCTACCACCGTCCATTAGGACTCGTGTCATGTGAAATCCGTCACTGATTGGGTCGAGTACTAATGCGGCTGAACCGCCGTGACGGATGCTAGTTGGATGATCACGACGATCAAAGGTGATCGGGAATGACGACCATGGGTTGAATTTTGGGGCGACTGGCTCTACCGCATAGACGTCCCTGAGTGCGCGCTTGCGCTCCCTGTTGGGGATGTGTGTAGCATATATCATGTTCACCGTTTTGACTTGAGGCGGGAATTTCTTCTGCCCCCCAGTGTTCGGCTGCCGGGGCTCCTCGTCATCGTCCTCGCTTTGTGATTCCCCTTCCTTGTTTCCGCTATTTACCTTGCTGGCTTGCTTAAAGACCTGGAAATCTCTGTTAGTATGGTTGGCCGGTTTGTATGGGGTGCCATGTATCTGGCACGGACAATCGAGTATGCGGTCCAAGCTGGATGGTCCTCCGCCGTTCCTTTTATAGGGCTTCTTTTGCTGGCCGGACTTGGAGCCACTGAATCCGGCGTGAACTGTAGTGTCATCGGTGTTATCGTCATTGCTCCGACGTTTGTGTCTGTTGCGCCGGAGCTTGCCGGTGCTGTTTTTGGCCTTGGAGGGGCCTGCTTCATTGGCTGTGTTTGTACTGCGAGCCAGCCAACTATCCTCTCCCGCGCAAAAGTGGGTCATGAGTGCAGTAAGGGCTGGCATGGACTTCGGCTTTTCTTGGCCAAGGTGGCGTGTTAGCCATTCGTCATGGATGCTGTGTTTAAAGGCCGCTAGGGCTTCGGCATCCGGACAGTCAACGATCTGGTTCTTTTTGGTTAGGAACCTAGTCCAGAATTTTCTGGCTGATTCTCCAGGTTGTTGAACTATGTGGCTTAAGTCATCGGCATCGGGTGGCCGGACATATGTACCTTGGAAGTTGTCAAGGAAGGCTTCTTCCAAGTCCTCGCAGCTGCCGATGGAATTTTCAGGCAGGGTATTTAGCTAGTGTCGAGCTGGCCCTTTGAGCTTTAGTGGGAGGTATTTGATGGCGTGGAGGTCGTCTCCATGGTCCATGTGGGTGTGGAGAATAAAGTCCTCAATCCATACTGCGGGATCGGTTGTTCCGTCGTATGATTCAATATTGAAGGGCTTGAACCCCTCGGGGAATTCGTGATCCAGCACCTCATCTGTGAAGCAAAGAGGGTGTGCGGCGCCTCTATATCGGGCCGCGTCACGGCGCACCTCCGATGAAGTCCGTCTACGGTTATCGGCCCGGGTGTGACTAGGTTTGTCACGTCCAAATAGGTAGCCGTCATCTCGAGTCGGGAAGCGTCCTCGCGATCCGTAAATTGATCTGGTGTGTCCTGCTCTACTGTCCAGATCCTGCCGAAGGTTGTATGTATGGTCCCAAGCTGTTCTGTCCCTGTTTTTGCGAGGCGGTGGGGCGGCTGTTGTTCGGCCTGAGTTGCCGTTTTATCCCGACCGCGGGGTGGTCGGTCTGCATTGCGCGAGGGAGGTATAGGATCTGGTGCCTCCTCATCAAACTGAGGTAGCAGTCTGCGTTTTGGATAACTCTTGGCTGGGCGCTTGAGGCCGTATTCTTCGGCTGCCAGGACATCATTCCACCTATCAATGAGCAGGTCTTGATCAGCTTGGAGCTGTTGCTTCTTCTTCTTCAGGCTCCTTGTAGTGGCTATTAGCTGGCGCTTGAAGCGCTCCTGCTCGAGGGGTGCCTCAGGCACGATGAAGTCCTCATTGCCGAGGCTCTCATCATCCTGGGAGACTGGACGATAACTATCATCATCTGGTTCATTGGGCATGGCCTGTTTATCATGGTTATCTTGCCCGTTGTCATGTTGCTCCTGTTCGGATGCAGCCCCGACAGGGTCTTCATTGTTTTCGGCGTCGCCCGGAGTACTATTTTCTCCAGTGCCAGTGTTTCCATCTTTTGAGCGACGAGGCTTAGAATGGCGTTTGGGGCGCCGACGCTTGGACTGTGTCTCAGAAGGTTTATCCACAACTGGATCTTCTTTGTCATCGTCGCTAGCTTTTTTAAGTGTGTCGACCATGTACACATCGTACAAAGAGGTGGCCGTCCAACGTCCAGTGAATGGCGGGTCTTGGCCTTGCTCCTTGTCGGCATCGTCGTCCATACCGTCGATGTCTTCGGAGCCATAATCAAGCACGTCGGTTAAGTCATCGACAGTGGCTATGAAGTGGGTGGCTGGTGGGAAGAAAAATTCCCCGTCATCCCCCTCTAGCTCGAACCGAACATAGTTCGGCTGTGAGTCCTTCTCCAAGGACAAATTCTTTAATGAGTTTAGCACATCACCCAAAGGTGAGTGCTGGAAGATGTCCGCGGCGCTGAATTCAAAAATCGATAATCGATCCAGCTCAGTGTTCGCAGGCGTACATGGTCCGGAACTCATAACCGGAGACGAGTCCGGAGTTCTGTTGACGCAAATATTGCAGGGTGTCGAGTCCGTGTGCGGCTCTAATGCCATGGACTCCGTGGCCTCGGATGGCACGATCTGCTCTGGTTCTTAGGCCGTTGCAGCAACAGGAGCCATCTCCTGGATGTGATATGATGACAAATTTGAGTCATGTTCATCGGGGCGAGGGGGAGCAATCGTCGCGGTCTCAAATCCATTGAAGATCAAGTCTCCACGGATATCCGCGACGTAGTTCAAGCTTCCAAATCTGACCTGATTGCCAGGGGCGTAGCTATCGATCTGCTCCAGATGGTCGAGCGAGTTCGCCCGCAGTACGAAGCCGCCGAACACGAAAATCTGTCTGGGGAGGAAGGTTTCTCCCTGGACAACGTCACTATAGACGATCGAACGGGCCATCGAACCTTTCGTCGACGGCACAGTGAGACTCTCAATGAAAGCACCAATGTTAGTGTCAAAACTGGCGGATCTCGGGTAGGGGGTCCCGAACTGTGCGTCTAGGATCAATGGTAACAGGAGATGGGGAACACGATGTTTACCCAGGTTCGGGCCCTCTCTATGGAGGTAATACCCTACTTCCTGCTTGATTGATCTTGATGAATATGAGTATTACAAGAGTTGATCTACCACGAGATCGTAATGGCTAAACCCTAGAAGTCTAGCCTATATGACTATGGTAATGAATATATCCTTTCCGGACTAACCCCTTCGGTTTATATAGACACCGGGAGGATCTAGGGTTTACATAGAGTCGGTTACATAAGAAGGAATCTTCATAATCGGTCGCCAAGCTTGCCTTCCACGCCAAGTAGATTCCAATCCAGACACGGGTACAGTCTTCGGCCTTCATGTCTTCACAACCCATCAGTCCGGCCCAATGGATAACAGGCCGGACGCCCGAGGACCCCTTAGTCCAGGACTCCCTCAGGTATATATATATATATATCCAGACCCTGTCGGTGTGACCGAGTGGAACAGCTCGGTGGCACCGAGATGCAGAATCGCAAGCGGTTACTACAACTCGGTGTGACCGAACTGTTCAAATTGGTTGCACTGAGATTGAAACCTAGATCAACTCAATGAACTCGATATGACCGAAAGGAATGAATCGGTCAGACCGAAATACACTAAGAGGTTTTGGAAGTTTAAGTCTATGACGAATCGGTGGCTCCGAGTGCTCCTCACCAAGAGGGTTCGTATCTGACTTGATCAAACTTTTTGATGTAGCATGAATAGAGTTTGAGACGGGAAAAGCATAGATAGCTAGAGGGAGTTCTTAGGCATTCTTGTCCATCCATTTGGCAAAAGAAAAGACCAAACAATCAAAGCACCAAATGGATGTCCTCGAATGAAGAAAATTATGCACCTGGCATGCTCACACAATAAGATGACAAATGAAATATGTGGCAAAGCATGCACAAACACTCTAGCATCTATCAAGCAATTGGCGATGACTAGGTCATCTATATATGAGTATATTGACTGAGGAGTCAAATGAGAACATTTGATCATAGGTCATACTCATCATTTAAGCACAAGTGGGGTTGCCACTTTTACATAAAGCGTTGTTGTGTTCACACCATTAGAGTTGCTTTAGCTCAATTCTTAGAGTAGAGCTCCCCCTAGATGTGATATCCCCCCTATGAGGGATGAACTAACCTTGGGTTTTGTCGATGATGACTTCATGCAGGTGCTCAATGTTTATGTAGATCATTTGGAGCAATCCATTGGAGTGAGTTGCACTTTCAATACCTACATGGGTTAGTCCCACAAGGAACAAACAAGGATATCCATAGACATAGAGTGAAGTACCCACAAGATGATGTCCATGAAAACATTAGGTTACCTTGTCCCTTGACTTACCAACAAGAGGTTTTGTGACTCCTTGAACTAGTGCAAGATGTGGAGGTTGATTGCACCTGTCCTTGCCAAAATGAATATGAGTGAAGTATGTTGGTGGAGTCACCCTCAAGAACTCTCTAGTTCTTCTTCTTCGGGATCCACATCATCTTGATGGGAATCCTTGGAGTTGTAGTCATACTTGATGAAGTAGAACTTGATGTAGTCTTGGGAACCCACTTGACCAAAGCCTTAGGAGCTTCTTCAAATGCATCAATCTCCTCTTGAATCTTGTCCTTGCCTTTTAGCTTGTGGTCTTGTGGTGGAAGATCATCTTGAGCTTGTGTCCCCTTGAAGGAAGTAGGATCATAATTCTCTTGTTGAGGAACAAACTTCATCTTGGGGTATTGATCTTCTTCCCACTCAACTCCATTGGCATTGAACTTTCGTTCAAAACCAACACCTTGATTCTTCCGGTGCCTTCCTTGCTTGCGTACAATTTCCTAAAATTGCTTACTTCCGGCAAGGCTCTTGTAAACACCTTTCTCTATAATTCCCTTCAATAAGCTATTTTCTTGCTCAAGTGTAACTTGGCTAAGAGAATCATTAGTGGAATCAAGAGAACTACTAGAAGCAACAATATTGGATTTAGCATGATTATTGTTACTACTAGAAGAAGAATCTTTCTTGCTCTTGTTGCTAGATTTTACTTGTGGCATGTAAGTGGACAAGAGTAAACGCTTGGCAATGTAAGAAGAACTTTTCTTATGAAGATCATCATTGATTGCTTTTAAGAACCCATGCTCTTGCTCTAGGTTGAGCTTTTGAAAGCGTAGCTTCTCATGAGTCTTTAAAAGCTCTCGATGATCTTCTAAGGTAGTTTCATGAGCTAACTTAAGAGTGTTTAGTTCTTTAGTTAGACACTCAATCTCCTCTTATCATCGTCATTCGTTTCATCTTGATTAGCATGATTAATAGCAATTTCATCATACTTTTCATCACTAGAGTTATCAACAAGTAAATCATCATCACCTAGCAAATCATCTTCATCACTATTGAAATCAACATACTCAGGGTGTGATACCTTTGGGCCATTAGCCATGAAGCATCTTCCAATTCCTTCATTTGGTGAGTCAAATATGTCATAGGAGTTGGTTGACACAAGTGCTAGACCGGCAACACCTTCATCTTGAGTATATTCAGAGTCGGAGTGATAACTTCTCTCGGAGTGGTTGTCGGAGTCGGAACCGGATACCCATTCACCAACATGAGATTGATGTCTTCGTTTTGTATAGCTCCTTGATGACTTGTCCTTCCTTTCCGAATCCTTGCTTCTGCGAGAGGTTCTTCGTTCATAACGATCATCTCTACTCCTTCTCTCTCTTGGAGGTGATTCTTCCCTTTTGCTTCTCCTTTTAGGTGAGTCTTCTCTTCTTTTGTAGGGAGCCGTACACTCATTGGAGTAGTGTCCGGGTCTTCCACAATTGTAGCAATTACGTTCACGACTAGAAGATCTTTTGTCATTGTAGGACCTTGACTTGGAACTTCTTTCTTTGCTTCTACTCTTATAGAACTTGTTGACGTTCTTCACCATTAAGCTCAATTCCTCATTGAAGACTTGTTTCTCACTTGATGATGTAGGAGCATCACATGAAGCTTTGTAAGCACCGCTAGAGTTGTTGTGAAGCTCTTCTTTATCCTTGAGTGACATCTCATGAGCAACAATTCTACCAATGACTTTCGTTGGTTTGAGATATTTGTAATTGGGCATCATTTTGATCAATGTGCACACGGTATCATATTTTCCATCCAAGGCTCTTGGGATCTTCTTGATGATGAATCTATCGGTCATCTCTTCACTTCCTAAGCCGACAATCTCATTTGTGATGAGAGCAAGCCTAGAGTACATTTTAGCGACACCTTCACCATCCTTCATTTTGAACTTGTCAAGTTGAATTTGAAGCACATCCAATTTGGATTCCTTGATGGAGTCGGTACCTTCCTGCATATCAATCAAAGTATCCCAAATTTCCTTTGCATTCTCAAGACGGTTGATTTTGTTGAATTCTTCGGGGCACAATCCATTCAAGAGGATATCCCAAGCTTGAGCATTGTATTGCAACATCTTCAATTCTTCAGCGGTAGCTTCACGACTCGGTTCCTTTCCATCGAAGAATTCACCTTGCAAACGAATACACACAATAGCCCAAACGACGGGGTTATGTCCAAGAATATGCATTTTCATCTTATGCTTCCAACTAATAAAGTTAGTACCATCAAAGTAAGGACCTCTACGATGGTAATTTCCCTCGCTAGACGCCATACTCTCCTAGGTTGTGAAACCAAGGCTATGATCACCAAAGCTATGGAAATCAAGGCAAATGGAGACCAAAGCTCTGATACCACTTGTAGGATCGAAAGTATGTCTAGAGGGGGGGGGGTGATTAGACTACTTGACCAAATAAAAAACTTGCCTTCTCACAATTTTAGGTTTTGGCAGATTTTAGCAACTTAACACAAGTCAAGCAATCAACCTACACATGCAATTGTAAGAGTATAGCAACGGAATGTAAATCATTGCATATGAAGGTAAAGGGAAGGAGTTTGGAGGGAGCAAACGCAATGTAGACACGGAGATTTTTGGTGTGGTTCCGATAGGTGGTGCTATCGTACATCCACGTTAATGGAGACATCAACCCATGAAGGGTAACGGTTGCGCGTGTCCACGGAGGGCTCCACCCACAAGGGTCCACGAAGAAGCAACCTTGTCCATCCCACCATGGCCATCGCCCACGAAGGACTTGCCTCACTGTAACGCCCACGATGCGGCTATATCTCCCACGTGTCGAGGCACGACTTAGAGGCATAACCGCATAGTGGTTTTGTCGCAAGAAGGGTCATCTTCACACAATCCCATGTAATGAACAAGAATGGGATAAAGAGTTGGCTTACAATCGCCACTTCACACAATACATGAATATATATCATACATCATCCAAAATACAATCATAAATAGACCGACTACGGTCAAGATCCAGATGAAAATAAGACAACCCCAAATGCTAGATCCCCGATCGTCCCAACTGGGCTCCACTACTGATCATCAGGAAAAGACACATAATAACGACCACGTTCCTCGTCGAACTCCCACTTGAGATCGACCCTATCATCTGCACTGGCATCGTCGGCACCTGCAACTGTTTTGGTAGAATCTGTGAGTCACGGGGACTCAGCAATCTCACACTCGCGAGATCAAGACTATTTAAGCTTATAGGAAAGGATGGTGTAATGAGGTGGAGCTGCAGCGGCAATAAGCTTATATGGTGGCTAACTTACGCAGAGAGAGCGAGAAGAGAAGCAACGGAACTGTCGTCATCTAGCAATGACCAAGAAGTGATCCTGAACACCTACTTACGTCATACATAACTCAGACCGTGTTCACTTCCCGGACTCCGCCGAGAAGAGACCATCACGGCTACACACGCAGTTGATGTATTTTAATTGGGTCAAGTGCCAAGTTCTCTACAACCGGACATTAACAAATTCCCATCTACCTCATAACCGCGGGCACGGCTTTCGAAAGATAATACCCTGCAGGGGTGTCCCAACTTAGCCCATCATAAGCTCTCACGGTCAACGAAGGATAAACCTTCTCCCGGAAAAACCCGACCAGTCTCGGAATCCCGGTTTACAAGACATCTCGACAATGGTAAAACAAGACCAGCAAAGCCGCCCGAATGTGCCGACAAATCCCGATAGGAGCTGCACATATCTCGTTCTCAGGGCACACCGGATTGTCCAAGCTTCCGATAGGCCAGCCCAGAGTTGCCCCTGGTGGCCACCGGCGACTGACAGTTTGGACCAATACTCAGAGGAGCACTGGCCCGGGGGTTTAAAATAAAGATGACCCTCGGGCTCTAGAAAACCCGGGGGAAAAAGGTATAGGTCACAAATGGTAAAACCAAGGTTAGGCCGTGCTGGAGGAGTTTTATTCAAGGCGAACTATCAAGGGGGTCCCATAAATCACCCGACCGCGTAAGGAACGCAAACTCAAGGAACATAATCCCGGTATATCAGTAACTAGGGCGGCAAGAGTGGAACAAAACACCAGCCATAAGGCCGAGCCTTCCACCTTTACCAAAATATATAGATGCATTAATTAAATAAGAGATATTGTGATATCCCAACATATCCATGTTCCGACATGCAACCAACTTCAACTTCACCTGCAACTAGCAACGCTATAAGAGGGGCTGAGCAAAAGCGGTAACTTAGCCAAAACAACGGTTTTCTAGGAAAGGATGGTTAGAGGCTGACATGGCAAAATGGGAGGCATGATATAGCATGTGATAGGTAGCGGAGCATGGCAATAGAGCGAGCAACTAGCAAAGCAAAGATAGAAGTGATTTCGAGGGGTGGTCATCTTGCCTGCAAGGTTCTCAGAGTTGTCGAAAGCTTGATCCTCGTAAGCGTACTCAACAGGTTCCTCGTTCATGAACTCGTCTCCCGGCTCTACCCAAGACAAGAACACAAGCAACGGAACCACAATCAATCATGAGGAATGCACAAGCAACATGATGCAAAACATGTATGATATGCAAGATATGATATGCGATGCATATGCGTGCTCCGGAAGGAAAATGATGAAAATGGCAGTAACTTGGCAAACTAAGCATGCCACTGGAAAGATGAGATGATTTCGGTCGAAATCGATATAAAGATCACCGGAAACGGACGCACGGTTTGCAAATGGCAAGCAAAACAAGAATGACACGAATCTGCGTTTAACAGCATGATAGCACTTAAAATGCAACAAGCAACAATGCTACAGCACTCCAACATAGCAACAAAGCACATGGCAGCAATCTACAGGAGATGCTTGACAAAAGATGAACACTGAGCTACGGCTAGATCACAACATATCAAGCTCAACCAAGCATGGAAAAAGTGCAAAAGATAACAGGTTCACAGACTTAGTAAAAAACTGGACATGGCAGAAAACAGCATCAGGTAGCAATGTTCAGAGCACGAAATCAACATGCTACAGGAACTTAACACAGCAAAACAAGGCATGGAAGTGTTCTACTAAATGCACATGACAAAAGTCCCTTACTGACCATAAGCCAAAAAGGACCAGAAGATATAACGGCAAGCATGTAAACATAGCAAGTTTCGTTATCAGGTTTCAGACAGCAGAAAACAGAGCATGGCAGAAATAATAATATGTAGGCCTCTTTGTGAGCTTGATGCACTCACTACAGAGCAATGCACTATAAACCAAGAACGCCTACAGCAAGATGGCATGTTTATGAAGCTAACAATGGCAAGAACACAAGCATAGCATGTATGGATCAACTACAATAAGCTTGGCAAAAATGAATATCATGTTAAGAATCTGCCAGAAATATTTTATAGCAAAAGTAGAGCAATATTGAGTCATGCTATGGCACTCCATAATTGCAAACAATTGCAGGAATGGATCAATTACAACTATATCTACAGAACATCCTTACTGAACATCTCCAAAATATGCATGGATCTCTCTGTAGCATCAAGTTTACATGGCAACCATATAACAGCAGACGAGGACTTAGTGATAGTCCCTGAAATCAGAAACATCACGGAGCCTACTTTGAATGCTTGTGCTAGTCACCACAGAGATCACAAAAATACATGGACTACACCACTGGAAAGATGGCATGGCATACTTCAAAACACATGTAGAGCTCATGCTCATAAGATGCACAGAATAAATGATACAAAATCACAAATCTCCAAGCTCTGATAAGAACCAGAGAATAACAGCAACTAGCCCTCTTCCAACAGAGATTTGGGCATCAAGATGACCTCTAATGAACATGGTGCAATTGAACAAAATGTAGAGCATCACGAGGCGAACAATTTGACATATTACACGCGCGAATCGGAGCTACATGCAAGGAGTTATGGCATCCCGAACAAGTGCACATGCTGTAGATTTTTAAGACTTAAGAGAAATTAGGGGGGTCGAGGAGAAGTCAACGCTCGTACCCTGCTCGCCAGATCGGATCGAGGAGATGCTCGAGGAGCTCGCCGGCCGGCGACGGGGAAGAAGAGGAGGCGACGGGGAGGCGCGGTCCGGCGAGGGGAGTCGCGGAGGACGGCGGGCCGGCGCCGGAGGAGCGACGCGCGGCGGCAGGCGGCAGGCGGCGGCGCGGAGGCGCGGGGCCGCGGTGGCGCGCCGG